>NC_025994.2:36410555-36453055 GCF_000442705.2 Elaeis guineensis
TACGAGGTGGAAGAGGTTGTGTTAGGACTGGTTCTGATTGATTTTGTTTCTCAGATTCTTTAGCTCGTTGCTCTTGGGAGACATTCTCCTTGAGCTTAATTATTCTTCCAATGCCACCATCTTGAATAAACTATTTTTCAAGAAAAATAGCATTTCGACTCACAATCATATTGTGGTCTTCCAGAATATAGAAATAGTATCCTAATGACTCTTTAGGATATCCTATGAATGGAGCTCTAAAAGATCTGAACTCTAACTTGTCCGCCTGCTGTCTTTTGACATGAGCCGGACAATCCCAAATTCTGAGATGATTCAGATTTGGCTTCTTACCATGCTATATCTTATATGGTGTGGTAGGAATAATTTTAGATGGAATCCTATTCAATACATATATTGCTGTCATGAGACAATATCCCCAAAGAAACTCAGAGAGGTCTGTGAAGCTCATCATGGAACAGACCATATCTAATAGGGTCTGATTTCTCTGTTCTGAAACCCCATTGAGTTGTGGTGTTCCAGGTGGAGTCCATTGAGAGACTATACCGTTGTCCTTAAGATAGTCTAGAAACTTCCAACTAAGGTATTCACCTCCTCGATCTGATCGAAGAACCTTAATGGGCTTTCCTGTTTATTTTTCTACTTTATGTCTGAATTCTTTGAACCTTTCAAAAGCTTCAGACTTATGTTTCATTAGAAACACATATCCATACCTAGACATATCATCGGTAAAGATAATGAAGTAGGCATAGTTGCCTCTAGCCGGCACATCAAATGGGCCGCACACATCCGTATGTACTAGGGCAAGTAGGTCTTTGGCCCTTTCCCCATGTCCTACAAAAGAAAGTTTGATCATTTTGCCTTGAAGGCATGATTCACAAACTGGATATGATTCGAAAGTCAACGGACTCAACAGTTCAGATTTCTCCAATTTGTTAACCCTGTCTTCCATTATATGACCTAGCCTTAGGTGCCACAGATCCTATCATTTAGACTATCTCTAGGCCTTTTAATTCCTATGGCATTCATATTTTGCTCGATATTAAATACAGATACATCAATATGTAGCTGATAGAGATCGTTAATAAGAAAATCATTTGCAACTTTATTATTTTCATAAAATATGTTACAATGATCTTTATGAAAGCTAATCACATAGCCTTCTTGTGCTAAACATGAAACAGAAATCAAATTCTTGCTTGCTGCAGGCACATAATAACAATCTCTAAGAACTAAATCTAATCCTAACGGTAATCACAGAGGATAGGTTTCCACAGCCATAGCAGCAACTCTTGCTCCATTTTCGATGCGTAGGATCATCTCTCCATCTCTCAACCTCCTACTCTCCTTAAGATCCTGCATAGAAGTGCACAAATGAGTACTAGAACTAGAGTCAAGCACCCAACTGGATACAGAAAAAATCATAATATTAGATTCTAAAATGAGCATACCTCCAGAAGGACCATCCTTCTTGTTCTTTAGGGTGGCCAGGTACTGAGGATAGTTCTGCTTCCAATGGCCGTCTGATTGGCAGTAAAAATATTTTTTCTTTTCAGTAGCCTTCTTCTTCGATTCTGTCTTCTTCTTCCCATCCACCTTCTTCTTCTTTGCAGACTTCTTTTTGTTTCCAAAAGACTTTCTCTTGAAAGAAGACTGCTCCACAGTAAGAACTGAGCCTTTTGAACCCTTCATAGAAAGCTCAGCCATAATCAGCATGTTCATTAACTCGGTCAAGCTATACTGTATCTTATGCATATGAAAATTCATGATGAACTAACCATATGCATCAGACAAGGACTGAAGGATCACATCCATCTGAAAATCTTTGTCTAAGATGACATCGAGCTTCTCAAGCTCCTCAAGATCCTTGATCATTGTCAAACAATGATCTTGGACTGACTGCCCATCATGCATTTTAGCCTTAAAAGTCTTTGACAGACTTAATACTTGGCTGCGCGACTTTGTTCACCAAACAACTCTTGTAGGTGAGCCAACATTTAGTGGGTAGTCATAATATTCTCATGTTAGCGCTGCAAGTCATCAGACATTGCACCTAATATGTAGTACCTTGCTTTGTTATCATCATCCGTTCATTTTTTCAGAGACGCTCTCTGTTCAGCAGTCAGACGTGCTGGCATGGCAGGTGGGTCCTGGTCTAAGACATGGGTCAATTTTTTGAAACTCAGAATAATTCTGTAGTTCTTTAACTAGTCCTTGAAATTTGATCCAGTCAATCTGTGGGTGTCTAATATTTTAGTCAGGAGATTGGACGTAGACATGTTTCCTGTAGAGAGTCAACAGTTTCTAGTTAGATTTTGTAATCAGACTTAACCAATTTGTTTAAGGGTTTCATTTTTAAACAAATTAAGCTCCCACTATTTTTTGAGATCCCTACACTCCCTAGGTAGAGATGTAAAAATCTTCGTGATTAGTGATTTCTAGTGGGTGGTGCGGTCTCACTAACTGGCTCATCACCTCACCTAACAGTCATTGATGATGGGTCAACCGATGAGTGGACAACTCTTGTCTAATGATTTTCTAATCATGGTGCACCCAAAACTTGGTCTCTAATTCATGAAGCTCACCGTGCCTGGAATATTGCTCCAATCCTTAGTTAAGTCAAACCCACCATTTGCACGAACTAGATTCCTGATTGCATCCCTCACCATATCTGAAATATTGAGCCCAACTCATCCTCTAATTTATAGCATCCAATGCCTAATGGACATGGTTGCATCTTTCCGATGCAACTGAGCTACTGTATCCAATCGAGAACAATCAACCCCGGGAAGGACCCGCACATCCACAATGGTGGAAGACCTTAAACTTAATATTTTCTTAGGGATATTTGATTTAGGTCTCATTAAACTTGGCTTGACATAGTCATAACAATTATGACTAACCTAGTGGTATGGGTTAGCTCGAATTGTTAGCCACCTCAAATCAGAATTGGGTCGACACATATGGCCAGATAAGTGAGACCGGTGGAAGGGATATGCGACTAACTTGACAAGAATGCATTCGAGTCGAGTAGCTCCTAATTAAAAATCAATCGATCGCATCTGCCTAACTTATCTTAGACATCAAATTGTCGAACCAGAACTAATTGGATTAGCCTACAATCCAGGCTCTAACCACTAAGCCAAATTAGGTCTTAACTTGATCGAGTCATATATAAATGTGATTCGATCTTGACCTAGACTTAATCCTATTAGGCTGGTCAATTATTAGCTTTCATGATCACACCTAACCAATTTTTGATTCAGTTTGATCAACCGCTAGACCTAATTGAGCTATCCAAGTCCGAACCCAATTTTATGAAAATGACTTAGATCTAAAATTCTCAATTTTAGATCTAATTTAATTCTATAAGTTTAATTCATTAATTAAGTCTTGGGTTCATAAACAAAGCATGTAAAATAAATCCTAGGGTTTCAGGATCTAGGATTTTGCAGAAAAGTAAGTTTTGATTTCTGATTAAGGATTAACGCGCAGCACCCCTACACATCATAAGAACACCCATTGAATGGGAGGAGAGGGCCTTTAAACCCTACTTTGTTCTTATGACGGACGGTCATGAGGAACACCTTAATCAGAAATATAAATTTAACTACAAAACTAGTTAGATCTAAATTTACATATTACATATACAATTTAAGATCTAACTAATACATGCTTTGCATACATCTCATGTATCAAAAATTAATCTAATTAACATACTTTCAAATTTAATACATCACATGTAACATCTAAAAAATAAAATTTAAATTAAACTATTTAACATAAAATTTATTCTAGACAGTTACTAGAACAATTCTAGAACTAGTCTAGGCATGCAACAGATCAATCTTATGTATTATCTAAATTTTTATTTTTTATTTTTAATTTAAATATAATATTTATATCATTAAAAATAAAAAATAAATTAGATCTAAATTATATTTTAATCTCATTAAAATATAAATTTACAAGACTATTCATAGATCAAACTATTCCTAGTCTAGTCATGCATCTCATGCATGATAGATCTTCTTAGATTTAATTTTAAATATTTTGATTTCAGATCCTATCACATCTGATGTGACATCTAAAATTTTTTAATATCAAATAAATTAAAATTAAAATTAGATCTAAATTAGATCTGAAACTGAGCCATCAATCTGGCTCTGATACTAGTTGAAGAAAAAATTATCTTTTTCCTTGTAGGATCTTCCAGATTTCATCAAATCTGGGGTGAAATATTTTTTAAAAAAAATTATCCTATATTTATTTTAGATCTAAATCTTTAGATCTAATTTTATTATCTGATATTAATTCTAAAATAAATCTAAAAGTATGAGGAAATATGAAATACCTCAAGGATAATCTGATTACCCTGTAGATGATCGCAGCAAGCCTGAGGTTCTGATTTAGCCACGCAATCGCCTAGCCTCTACCAGTATCCACTCGAGCAGGACCTAGATTATCTTCTCCTCATGACTCTCTACTCTAAAAATTTGAACTCAATCTGATTAGGAAGATCTTCAAAAGCCTTCCTGAAGTTGGAGCAGCAGCTTGTTGAAAAACTTCTACAGCCCTTTGTTCAATGCATCACCACGCCTTGATCCTTCACCAGATGGATGCCCAACCTCTTGGGCATGAAGAGGGGAGAGGGAGCACTAGGGAGGATGTGGAGAAGAGGAGGGGTGGCTGGCTTTTGCTAGGTAGGGAGTAGAATCACTTAAACCCTAGGCACAGACAGGGTTTATATAGACCCTGCTGCGCAGCGCAATGCCACATCATTCGACCAATCAAAAAATTCTATTTAATCCAAAAAAATTTTGATTGGTAGAGTGATGTCATCTAATCACATTAGATAAGAATCCCCACCCTCTCTCCTATATTGGTGCCAACATTGGATAAGCACAAGGGAGATGGCGCCCAAGAGTTTATGTTGATCAAGACTCCTCTTGATCTTTATCCACTTGGGGTGCAAGCCTTGTCCAATTATGGCACCCACTTTGATACTTATTTTTGACAGGTGGACACTCCACAAAAAACCTCCAATAACCTCTTGCCAAGTGGCCTTCAGTTTAAGACCCATATGTCAACATTTAACAGATGTCCTAAAATGAAAATGGTAGGTGTCAGGAATTAGCATGTGTTGTCTTTAATTCATCTCATGAATTAAGACAAGCCTTTTCTGAGCTGGATTGGCTCTAGTCAGACTGAGAGAAACCTTCTCAAGGTTTTCTGGGTCAGTCAAAATATATTTGGCTCAATCAAGATAGAAAAAATTGCACGAGGAGAAAGTTAAGCTCAATCGTGTGCTAGCACGATTTTCTTGAACCTAATTAGATCTAATCCAAATCAATTGGGCTAGCCCAATTGATGACATCCAGATCCTAACTCTTGTTAGTGTGACCCGATTAGATTTAATTCTGTATGATAATGAGATATGTCATGATCTCATCATCGACATCATCAAAACTCCTTTCGATGGATCAAAATTCTTCTGATTCAGACAATTAGAATGATCGATCATCAAGATCATTCTAATTGCTCTCAAAATCCATCAGTGACACCTAGCAGTATATAATGACAATCCATCAGAACTGAAAATGAATCTCTTGGTGCAACTACCTGTGTGATTGTGTTCCTCTATCATGAGTCCCAACTGAATTAGGGTTAAGGTGAACTCGTCAAACCCAACATCAGTCATATGAATCAATCAATTGATCCGAGTCCGATGTGAAATCCTAATGGAAAACTCTTTTCTATTATTTCACTCTGCCATGGCCATGGGCTTAAGGACTCGATCTTTTGATCATCATAGGACTACTTCTCTTATCTATCGAGGTTGATAAATTCCATCTTAGTGCGACCTAGTTTCTACAATGAATGTGCTACAGCCAACATACACCTCAGGGTTTCAAATGGCTAGAAGACCAAGTTATGGTGTAGTCAAACTATAACACACTCAAGGTGAACCGTTGATGCACCTCAGGTCAAAGAACTAGACATACAACTATAGCATCGAGCTAGTCATCGATGAGATGGTAGACTTCTTTATGACTGCTCGATATGGTCATGCTCAGTACTTTCATTCTCAATGAATACCTATACTCTCATTTTGGTATCTCCACACCATAGACTCAAGACACATCTATCCTAAGTAAGCGGTCGTACACCAACCTTTCGGATCGATCACCATCCTTATGATGATCCTATGATCAGGACTATTTATGAGTTAGTTATGTAAATTCATGCCTTAAATTTTTAACTCTTGAAAATATGAATTGACATTTCTACTAACTCAAAGGATGTATCACAGACACAATGTACACAATGTGATAGAAGAATAACCCATTTATTGATTTATAGTTAAAATTATAAATTTGCTCTTAGATTTATACAGAAATGTGTCAGCTAATCTGGCATCTAGGGCACACATCTAACATCTTGCTCTGTTAAGAAAAATCTGGATGCCATCTTATGATGTGTGGAATTAAGGAAGCACATGAGTAATTAAGAGTCCTTAACAATTAAGACTCTTCCATAAACTCAATGCATATATGAAAGGGTGTCCAATTTATTTGGCATTCAAACTCCTTGTTAGAGAAGGACTCTTCCTTCTCTTCTATGCCCATAATCCCAAGAGGCATCTTATGTCACGAGGAATTAAGAAATGCATGGAGATAATGGAAAGAATTAAGAGTTTTAAAAGAATTGGACTCTTCCATTTCTCATCGCATGAATGTGTGGTGTCCCTATTTATTTTGGCATGGAGTTCCTTCTTGGAGAAGGATTCCTCCTCCTCTTCTATGTCCACATGTCCCAAAGCCCCATCTGATGGCACACAAAACAAAGGGATGTGTGGAAGTTGGTAAGAATATTAAGATAAGTAAAGGAGAAGGACTCCTTTCCTTAAATGCCCAAATACATGATGCCACATTTTTTTTCTCATGTGGTTTTGACATGGAGAAGATGATTTCACAAGGAATGCTTTCATAAAATCCAAATCAGCAACCTATTTAAATATAGGTTCAAACCCAATCACAATAGATCAAGACAACAAGCTTAGGTTAGCACAAACACCTTTGCACTAAACCCAATTAGGAACTTGGGTTAATTCATGTGCTAGCAATTTAATTAATCTATTAGATTTATAATAAATCTAAATAGACTAGATCAAGATCAAATTTTTATTATATGTGATCCATTGGATTTCAAATCTAGCCAGCAGTGGACCCAAACTCTCGACGTAATCCTAATCTGATTGGATTAGGTCAGCTCAAGAGTTCTAATCAACTAGGACTCTTCCTAATTGATTCTCGAATTAAACTCTTTTAATTTTGATGAGTCCACAAATCAAGATTGACATCTAGCAATGTGTCATGACTACCTAAAAGATTTAAAATTTGATAAAAAAATCAAAATTATCCTTCCATGCGAGTTACCGTGTAATTCAATCCTTCGATCATGTAACATCCCGAAAAGACTATGGGTATGAAAATATATCAAACCTAAATACCTATCCATATGTATCTTGATCCGATGATAATGACTCGATTGATGAATCAATAGAAATCATTTCTACTATTCATCCCTGTTCTGATCAGAGACTCTCAAAGTCATCATCCTATGAGATCACATAAGATGTTCTCTCCACCTACAAGGAGTGATCGATTCCTTATTGACCACTCATAACCTCCATGCATACTTCACCATACTCAGAATATCTCACACACATCTTAAAGTGGTGTGCTAGAGAATAAACCAAGTAAGGATCCATGTACATAAGGTACCATGGTGATCTCGGGTCAAAAGATCACATGCACCACTTTCATTGAAGAACCATCTATTGACATACTGTAAGGCTCCATCAGATGTTCTTTCGATGGGTCAGCTTAGTGAACTCATTCTCTAATGAGCACCTACATTCTTGTATTAGTGTCATCACACAAGTGATTGTGAGATTAACCACCTTCTCCATTGAGCATACATAGGATGTATCAGTCTTACTGGTATCATCAATCTCTAACTCGATGATCCAACGACTGAAAATATTTTAAATTGAGGCTATCATAATTTTAGGTCTCACTGGCATGATCTCATCATGGCCCTAAAATCATTGTCCTAATCTATAGGGTTTATCATAATCATAAAAACTATGATGTATCAAATGATAAAATACAATACCTAGTAAATAAAATAACTAATGTCATGCAAATGAGTAGAAAAAAAATAAAGAAAAGTTCCTTCGCATCTCCATGCGATTAACTTATAGGGCACTATTCTTTCACAGCATTGTTTAAGTATGACCATATGGGATTGAAAGGTCAACTTAACTAGAACACTATAGTTTGTTTGCTATTCACAAGGTTATATGTGATTTAGAGGTCAGAGAGAAAAATATTGAGAATTATAGAGGTACAATTGATAAAGAGTTACCTACTCTTGAACTCATAAATACTTGTTGTGTTATCCACAAGATATTTGTAAGGAATAGGGATCACAATCCCACTAAGAAATATTAGTATGTTTCTCGATTTTCATATTTAAGGGCTATAAAATTTGATAAAATAGTGAGAGGCATAATTAGATAAAAATTCTAGTCTAGTTGTGAACGTCATCATAAGTTATCCACTTATATTGTGTTCTTGTTATTGTAGATTAACTACACACATGGTATCCTCACTTTCACTTAGAGGCATCCTAGATGCAAACAAGTTGACCAGACCTAACTATATCGACTGGTTAAGGAATCTGAGAATCGTTCTCATTCAGGAGAAAGTCTCCTATATTCTGGATATACCTGCATCAGATTTTTTTGGAGAAGATGCTTTCGAGGAGGAAAGGATCATATATAAGATGTGAAAAGATGATAGTGTGACTGTCAAATGCATCATGCTTATCTCCATGAGCAATGAGCTTCAAAGACAGCATGAGGACATGGATGTTCCCTCTATACTCCTTAATCTTGAGGAGTTATATAGGGAACAAAGTTGAACTGCTCGATATGAGATATCAAAGTAGTTGTTCCATACCCGCATGACTAAAGGCACCTCTGTGCAAACGCATATCCTGAAGATGATTGATTTGATCACTCATGTGAGATAGCTAGGTTTTGCCATGGATGGTGAATTGAGCTAAAATTTGATCCTGTAGTCTCTTTCTGATTCTTTTTCTTAGTTTGTCATAAATTATCATATGAACAAACTAAACATCAGCCTGTCAGAACTGCTGAACATGTTGAAAATAGTAGAGAGCTATTTTAAGGGTGAAAAATCTCCGATACTTCTTGTTCTAAGAAAAAGATGAACCCTAAGTCTGGCATCTTCAAGAAGAAGGTAAAGAAGAGTTCTAAGAAAAAGATGAACCCTAAGTCTGGCATTTTCAAGAAGAAGGCAAGAAGATCTCCACCAAAGGTACTTGCTATCACTGTGGCAAAGAGGGCCACTGGAAGAGAAATTGCAAGGAGTACCTTGCAACCATAAAATCAGCAAATATTGCTAAAGGTTTGTATATGATATAAACTAATTTATCATTAAGTACTTCAATGTCAGATTTTTGAATATTGGATACTCCCTATGGCTCACATCTTTGCAAATCTTTGCAAGATCTACAGAAAATAAAGAGTCTGAATAAAGGTGACTTCGAGCTGTTCGATGCTAGTGGAGAGTCTAATCAGGTCGAAGCCATAGGAATCAGAATTTTAGAGTTGCCTTCAGATAAAGTTTTGGAATTGAAGATCTGTTATTACATTTCAAATATCATTAGAAATATTATTTCTATACCATTGTTATTGGAAAAAGGTTTTGAAATAATTGTAAAGAATAATGGTTGTTCTATATATTTTTCTAATGAATATTATGAAAGTACTTTTATTGATAATGGTCTTTTATTTCTTTCACTTAATGATAATATATTTCATATTGATAATATGAAGAAAAGAAAGAGAGAGGATGTGAATAGCACATACCTCTAGCATTGCCAACTTGGCCATATAAATGAGTCAAGAATTAACAAGTTATTCAAAGATAATTTCTTTGATCCTTATGATTATGAATCAAATGAAACTTGTGAATCTTGCCTCATGAAAAAAATGATCAAGACTCCATTTACTGGACATAGAGAAAAGGTGAGTGACATGTTGGACATTGTACGTACAAATGTATGTCGTCTAATATTGACTTAAGCCAGAGGTGGATACTCTTATTTCATCATATTTACCGATGATAGGTCTAGGTTTGTATATATATATTTAATGAAATATAAATCCAAAGCCTTTGAAAAATTTAAAAAGTATCAAAGAATGGTTGAGAAATAAACTAGTAAAAGTATTAAAGCTATCTAATCGAAGAGGAGAATGCTTGTCTAGTGAGTTTCTTGATTATTTAAAATAAAATAGAATACTCTCTCAATGGACACCTCCTTATACTTCACAATTAAATAAAATTATGGAAGGAAGAAATCGCACCTTATTAGATATGGTGTGGTTCATGATGTATTTTATGGATCTTCTGATATCCTTTTGGGGATATGCTCTCGAGGCCACAGTATATATTTTAAATAAAGTACTTTCAAAATTTATTTCTAGCACTCTATATGAAATATGAAAAGAAAAAAGATCCAATCTTAAGCATCTTAAGATTTGAAGTTGCCCAACTTATGTGAAAGATATTGATGGACATAAGCTAGATGCTAGATCAGAAAAATACAAGTTTGTAGATTATCTCAAGGAGAGTATAGGATACTACTTCTACAACTCTACTCAACAAAAGGTGTTTGTTGGTAGGCATGCTATTTTCTTGGAGAAAAAATTTATCCAAAAAGAAGGCAGTGGGAGGTCTGTCAAACTTGAGAAAGTTCAAAACCTACAATCCATCCAATATTCACAAAATGGTTCTCAACCAGATGTGCCTATTGTTGAGGCACAGCCACTACACACACCTCCTCTCTGAAGGTCGAATAGAGTGCGTAATGCACTACTCAGGTATGGGTTTGTCATTGAGAATAACAATACATCCCACATCATTGAGAATGAAGATCCCACGACCTACTCGAAAGCTGTCATGAGTAGTGACTCTGACAAATGGCTCAATACCATGAAATTCGAAATGGATTCCATGTATACCAATAAGTTTTGAATTTGGTTGATGTGCCTGAGGATGTGACCCCAATAGGTTGCAAATGGATCTTCAAAATAAATATTGGAGTCGATGGTCAGGTAGAGACCTATAAGGACAGGCTTGTGGCAAAAGATTTCAGACAAAAATAAGGTGTTGATTATGAAAAAAAAAATTTACCAATAGCCATGCTCAAGTCTATTCAGATAATGCTTGCTATTGCAGCATACCATAACTATGAGATCTGACAGATGATATCAAGACTGCCTTCCTCAATAAAAATCTTGAGAAAGAAGTCTATATGACTCAGCCAGAGGGATTTATCTCAAGTGAGAGAACAAATCAGATATGCAAGCTAAATAGATCTATTTATGAATTAAAGCAAGCATCAAAGAGATGGAACATTCATTTTGATGAGACAGTCAAATCGTTTGGCTTCATCAAAAATGTAGATGAACCTTGTGTATACAAAAAAATTAGTGAGAATGCTATTATCTTTTTGGTCTTGTATGTGGATGACATACTGTTCATTGAAAATGATATCCCGATATTGCAATCGATCAAGACTTGGCTATCACAAAAGTTTCTCATAAAAAACTTGGGTGAAATATCCTATGTACTTGGTATAAAGATATATAGGGATAGATTAAAAATGATGCTAAGCTTGTCCCAATCTAGATACATTGACCTTGTGTTGAAGAGGTTTAACATAGAGGAAAGTAAAAGAGGTTACTTGCCCATAGGTCATGGCATATAACTCTCTAAAAAGATGTCTCCTAAGATACTTGAAGAGAGAAATAAAATGAGTTCTATTCCTTATGCTTCGGCTATAGGATCAATTATGTATGCTATGTTATGTACCAAACATGATGTGGCTTATGCCTTGGACATTGTAAGCAGATTTCAAGCTGATCTCGGAGAGGATCATTGAAAAGCAGTGAAAAACATACTCAAGTACTTGAAAAGGACTAGAGATATTTTTCTGATATATGGTGGATCTGATTTAAAATTGAAAGGTTATACAGATTTTAATTTTTAATTTGATTCGGATGATAGCAAATCTATATTTGGGTATGTATTCACTCTGTATGGTGGTGCAGTAAATTAAAAAAGTTTCAAACAGCAAACTGTTGCTGACTCGATCACTGAGACAGAGTATATTGCTGCAAGTGAGGCTGCTAAGGAGGCCGTCTGGATGAAAAAATTTATCACAGAGTTGGGTGTGGTTCCAGAGATTGAACAACCAGTGCTCCTTTATTGTGATAATATTGGGGCAGTTGCTCAAGTCAAAGAATCAAGGTCTCATCATAAATTCAAGCACATCCTAAGATGGTTCCATCTTGTTCAGGAGATAGTCGAAAGACACGATGTGATCGTAGAACGAGTTGACATCAAGAATAATATAGTAGACCTATTCATTAAGACCTTGTCAATGCAGCAGTTTGACTGCCATCTTGATAGCATGGGTATCAAGTATAGGGGTGATTAGCTTTAATGCAAGTGAGAGATTGAAAGAATAATGTCCTACAAGTCAATCGCATTTGGGATGCAATAGGATGTTTATTATAATTTATCTTTCAAACTCATGTAAATGATATTTATATTATTAATAAAATAAGTATTTTTGATTCATTATATGCTGCATCTTATTGTTCTTAGATTATAATGAACCTTATAGGTCTGGGCAATAGTTTTGGACCGTGATGCGATCACACCAATGAGATCTAAATTCTTGATAGTCCTGACCTAAAATATTTTTAGTCGTTAGTACATTGAGTCAGAGATCAATGATACCGGTAAGACTGGTATGTCCTATGTATGCTTAGAAATGAGGGTGGTTGATCTCACAATCACTTGTGTGGTGACACTAATACAAGGATATGGGTGCTCATTAGAGAATGAGTTCACTGAATTGACCTATGAGAGAATATCAGATGGAGCCTTATTTACATGTCAACTGATATTTCTCTAGTGAAAGTTGTGTAAGTGATCTTTTGATCTGAGATCACCATGGTACCTTATGTACTTAGATCTATATTTTGATCCACTTCCTAACTTGATTCTTTGATCCTTGTATGAGGTGTTCTGGATATAGTGAAGAGTGTATGGAGGTTGTGAGTGATCAATAAGGAATCAATTCCTCCTAATAAAGGGAGCGAATATCCTATGTGATCTCATAGATCATTGATTCAGAAGTCTTTGACTAAAATAGGATGATAATTAGAAAAGAGTTTCTAATGTATCATCAACTGAATCATCACCTTCAAATTGAGATACATAAAGATAAGTGATTGGGTTTGACATATTTTCATACCCATAGCTCATCTAGAATGTTGTTTGACTGAAGGATTGAATTACATAGTAACTTGTCACTAAAGGATATTTTGATAATTTTTTATCAAAATTTCAAATCTTTTGGATAGTCATGGCATATTGCTAGACATCAATCTTGACTTGTAGATTCATCAAAATTAAAAGAGTTTAATTCTGAAGTCAATTTGAAAGAGTTCAAGTTGATTGAGACTCTTCGGGTGATCTAATCTCATCGGATTAGGATTACGTTGAAAGTCTTGGTCCATTGCTGGCTAGATTTGAAACCCAATGGGTCATACACTTTAGAATTTGATCTTAGTTTGATCTATTTAGAGTTTAATATAAATTTTATGGGTTAATTTGATATGCTAGCTGAAGAAATCAGATCTAGGATTTCAGGGTTAAATCTTAAAACTTTTTCAAGATCAGACAGTGAAAGACTAAAATAAATCAAAATTTATTTTTTAAAACCAGAGAATCTCTAGATCTAAGATCTTATTACATGATTATTACATAACATTAAATCAAAAATTAAAATATATAGAGTATGAACTACATGTTGATCATATCAACATGTTTCTATACTACATCTAATGTATGTATTAAACAATAGATCAGATCTATTACCTTGCAAGTTAGACGTTCTAACCTTGCTGATCCAGGCTTGAGGATGATGTTGCAAACCGCACATGCATTCGATCTCTAGGAGTCATCCACACAAGCCCACAAATCTCAACCAGAAGTCCTGCTTCAAGAAATCAGCACTAGTACTACGCTGATCCTTCTTCGATGGTTGATCAGGTACCTCCTTCTTCTTGATTTGGACTCTTTCAAAGATGAGAAATAGGAGGAGGAGTTTCAGATCTAATATGCTCTCAGAAAACTCAAGATGGAGGAAGGAAAGAGATGAAACTAACAACCCTAGAAGAAGACCCCCTTCTTCTTCTCTTCACTCTCTCCTAGACACCCTGTCTTGTGTCTATTATATCTTTATAACCCAAAGGTCTTTCTCTCTGATTTTTGGATTCCCTAAAGGTATCTTAAATCTATATGTTCACCAAAAATTTCATAAAGAAATTTATTTTATAGAGAGAGATATGATAGAGTCCTTGTCTAGGTCAAATACCTAGTCAAGGCTTATCCAAACATGGCAAGATAAGGGGCGCCCAACTCTTGGGCTCCTTCTCCTTATTTTCATGCATGGACCACCAGCAAAGGGTGCACAATATGTACCCTAAAAGTTACAAAAATTTCAAAAAAAAATTGGGTAAATTTGGTGCAAAAAAGAAAGAGTTTTGGATTTCTAAAACTCTATCTCATAGAATTTGAAATCCAAACTTACTCCTACTTTGATTTGATCCACAACCACTTTCCATGTATGAAAGAAGAGAGGAAGCCTTTTGGATATAGGAAAGACCTGGAGAGGGCTTTTGTCACACAAAACAAGAGGGGATTGGCATGGAATAAGAGAGAGGGCGTGGGGGGGCTTATGTGGCGCAAGGTGGAATCCTAGTCTTACTAGGATTCTATCTTATGACTTGTTTTAATTTGATTTCTCAAACCAAATCAAACCAAAATTAGATCAACTAAATTAAAATAAGTTTTAACCCAATTGAGATCTTAATTTAATCAGATTAAATTAGATTTAAATCTGATTTAATTTTCTAATCAAATTAGAAATTAGGTTGACCCAAGTCCTAATTGAACTAGGACTAGTTTTTTTCTAGCACTTGGCTTATCCAATAAACCAATTAGACTTGATCCAATAAAGTCCAAACTAAATCTAATTAAATCATATTCAATTAGACTTAATCTCAACCCACTGGCTTAATCAAATTAAGCCAATTAGCAATCAAATTGCTAATCGATCCTCCTGCAATACTTGCACTAGGTTAAATGTCAATCGTATTGATCATTTAACCCTAGAACAATTCTTAATTGTTGATCAACCATCTAATCGGATTATGAACTCTAATGTATGTAATCTCATAGGTTCGAACCTAAGTCGGTAGCATAGAAATAAATTCTTACACCAATCGAAGTGACCATCTAGCAATGGTACCCGACAACCAGATAGGTCGAATGTGTAGAACAACATTCTTAGAACCGATGCGGATATAGTATCCATATAATTCATCTCCTTGACCAAAATGATCATAGGACACCTCAGAGTTTAACTGTCAACTCTGATCAGGTTATCCACATTGTATTTTAAAATATCAAATCCATCTGATGGATTATCCTGGCCAAGATTTTACTAAATTGAAATATAGTGACTCATTCTTCTCCAACTCTTGGAGTGGTCAATCCCATCTCGATCACACTCTGACTTTGCAAGTACTTGACTATGCCCAGAAGCCTTCCGTCATTGAATTAGAAATTCAGTTAGTCCAATACCAAAGCACAGTGAGTTGCTTGCAAGCAACTCACTGAGGTGATCTCAGGTCTAAGGGACACTTATACCTATATCCCATCAAAGACATTCTCGACAGCAGAATACTCTAGAGTTGGTCACATTCAATGATGATGTACCCTTACATCTCACCTGTACGCTATACCAGTGTCTCCACACTCCTTGGTTAAAAGGACAACCAACCCATATGGCCTACAGTGACCTATGCTCGATAGAAGCTGTCGTCCTTATTAACAGCCTATCATTTGGTCATGAAAAGTTTTAAGGACTAATCGATAAATTTTTCTTTATCGAATCTGAATAGTCCTAAGGACTTCATCATAACAATAAAGTTTATTAGAAGATGAAAGCTTATAATGAAAATACCAAATATATTTTATTTATTAACAAATCAATTATCATACTTGGTTGCTCAACCGTCAATAGCTTGACGATTGGCTTTTGGGACATATTTTCCAACACTAGCATATTGTATTAACTCAAGTTCCTAAATTAGTTTAGATCAAAGTATTTGAGCTAACCTAGACCAGTTGCCTTTGATCTAATGGAATTGGGTCAATTTAGATTGGATCCTTATCCAACTTGAAACAATTTTAAGTGGAGAAGGACTCCTCTGCACCCACTAGAAGCCACACCAAAAATAAATACCACCCCACCTCTTTTCAGTGTGTGAAATTGGAGAGTCCTTCTTTATGAAGGCTCTTAACTGTACGCGTTGCCTTAAAAGATAAACCAGAAGTCCTTTGATTTGTCACCAAAATTGAATAGAATTTTTATGACATGTAGAATAAGGAGTTTCCTTCTATGAGAAGTCTCTCATGTACCATAATTCATACATGATGAATTTATTTACTGTGTGAGAAAATGGAGCGACAATGGTTGGTGCCCCTTCATCCCATGACACGTCTCTTGGTCCCTTATTTATATGGGACATCCCACATAGCTAGTTGCTATGATTTTGGATTGAAACTAGAGATTAGGAATGTAGAAATCATAAGAAAAATTTTAGAAAAAATCTAAGAAAAAGACAAAAGAAAATTGAGGGGCAAAAGTTGTAAGAAGGGTGGTGAGAAATTTAGCAAGAGTTGCTAGTGTTCCCTAGGGTTTGGTTTTTCCATGTATTTGAATCAAAAATCAAATCCTAGGTTGTAAGACATCTGAAGAGTGTCTTCTTGACATAATCTTGATGGCAAGTTTGGAGGTGACTGGGCTTTGACACGATCTTACCATGAGTTCGAAGTCGATAGTGTTCTTGAGAAGACAAGACTGCGACAGCGCACTGATTAGAAAAGATCTTGGCTAATTTCTATATGGATCACCATTGGAGAACTTCTACTTTGGAGTCTTATAAAAAATACCAACATGCCACTTTTTTCTTTTTGATGAAAGTAAAAATTCTATCTCTTTTGCATGCTTGTTTTTGTTTTATCGATATCGATAAGGTGATTCTAGGGTTTGGATTCTGATTCGATAGTTTTATCTGATAAAGCTATTGATTTGTTTATTTTTAAAATTTTAAAAAATACTTTTCACTACATGGCTAAAATCCAACAGAAGCTTCTTTAATTTGTATATGGACCTTTACAACTTGCAGACTCTGTGATCATCATCACCAGATGTGAAATCCAAATGCTGCTCCATATAGATATCGTCCTCAAGATATCCATTCAGGAAAGCAGTTTTCACATCCATCTGCTAGATTTCATAATCATAATAAGCTGCAATAGCAAGTAGAGTGTAGATAAATTTCATCATAGCTATGGGCGAGAAGATTTTTTGATAGTCAATACCCTCACGCAGACTATAACCTTTTGCCATAAACATAGCTTTATAGGTCTCTACTTTACCATCAACACCTATTTTTCTTCTGTAAATCTATTTACACCCCATAGGTACTATACCCTCTGGTGGATCCACTAAGGTCCATACTTGGTTCGAGTGCATCAAGTTAATTTTTGACTTTATTATAATTAATCATTTTTTAGAATCGATGTCAGACATCACCTCGTCAAAGGTATTAGGATCATCACCATGACCCTTATCTCCCATAAGGAACATTTCTTTTACTTTCTCTGTAAGCATACCCATATACCTTTCAAGAGATCGAAAGATCTTACTAGATCTACGAGGTGATAGAGGAACATCAACTACTGGCTCATGAATAATGGGTTCTTAAGGATCTATAGCTCTTTGCTCTTCAGAGACCTTCTCTTCGAGCTCAACTAACCTCCCACTGCCACCATTCTGAATAAACTATTTTTTTAAAAATATGATATTCTGACTCACAACACATTGTGATCTTGTGAAAAATAGAAATAGCATCCCATTGATTCTTTTGGATACCCTATGAAACAAGCTATTACAGATCTATCCCCTAATTTATCAGCCATCTGTCTCTTGATATAGGCTGGACATCCCCAAGTCTTAAAATAATCTAGACTCAATTTTTTGCCATACCATATCTCATACGGTATGGTAAGAACAGATTTTGATAGAACTCTATTCAACAGGTGAATGGCAGTTAATAAAGCATGTCCCTAAAGATATAAGGTAGATCAGTGAAGCCCATCATGGACCTGACCATATCTAATAGGATCCAGTTCCTCCTTTCGGATACCCTATTAAGCTAAGGTGTTCTGAGAGGAGTCCATTGAGAGACTATGCCGTTGTCCTTAAGATATTCCAAAAATTTTTGACTAAGGTATTCACCTCCTTGATCAAATCGAAGAACCTTAATGAATTTTCTTATTTATTTTTCTACTTCACTTCTGAATTTTTTGAACTTTTCAAAAGTTTTAGACTTGTATTTCATTAAATATACATACCCATACCTAGATAGGTCATCAGTAAAGGTAATGAAGTAGCTATAACCATCCTTGGCCTGCACATCAAATGGCCTATACACATTGATGTGTACCAGAGCAAGTAAGTCAGTGGCCCTTTCCCCATATCCTACAAAGGGTAACTTGATCATTTTTTTTCGAAGGTAAGATTTGCAAGCTAGATATGACTCTGGATTAAGAGAGTCAAAGATCTCATCCTTTTTTAGTTTGTTTATCCTATTCTCTTCAATATGACCTAGTCTATGATGCCATAAGTACTTTTGGTTAATTTTATCTCTGGATCTCTTTTGACCTACGGTACTCACTATTTACTCATTTAAATTCATATTCGCATCAACATGCAAGTGATATAGACCGTCAATTAAAAGACCTCGTGCAACTAATTTATTTTATAAATAAATAAAATAAAAATCTTTATTAAAATTAATTTAAAACCTTCCTATACTAGTGTAGATATGAAAATCAAATTTCGACTAGCTACAAAAATAAAATAACAGTCTTTTAAATCTAATCTAAAATCCGACGGTAATCGAAGAGCATAAGTGTCAATGGCTTTTGCAGTAATTTTTGCTCCATTGCCGACCTGAAGGATCATGTCAACTCTTCTCAACCTTCTACTTTCTATTAGACCCTGTATTAAGGTACATATATGAGCACTCGAACCAGAGTCTAATATCTAATAGAAAAATAGAAGAAACTGTAAGGTTAGATTCAATTACAAGCATACCTTTCGAAGGTTTATCATCCTTTTTGGTCTTTAGGCCCTCTCTCCAGATAGAGTGGATAATTTCTTCTCCAATGGCCTTCAATATCATAGTAAAAATACCTTTCCTTTGCTTCAGCCTTCTTTGGAATGTCCTTCTTAGGCTTGCTCTCTTTCATCTACTTGTTAGCGGATTTAGTCTTCTTCTTTCAACTAGACTTTCTCTTGGAACAAGTTCGCTTCACAGCGAGAACAGTGCCTCTTGGACTCTTCAAGGTTCCTTCCGTAGTGATCAACATGTTGACCAGTTTGAGTATAATGCAATCGAATTTATTTATATAAAAATTTATAATAAATTGACTATATGATCTCGTAAGGATTTGAAGGATCAAATCTATCCGTAATTCCTTTTACATATCAAGCCCGAGCTTTCTAAGCTCCTCAATATCCTTAATCACTATCATATATTGCTCATGGACTAACTACCCTTCATGCATCTTCAAATTAAAGAGTTTCTTGGATACTTTAAAGCATGCAATATGGTCTGCTCACCATACAACTCTTGTAGATAAGTGATCATAGTCCTAGTAATGAGCATATGCTCATGCTAGCTTTGTAACTCATTTGATATGGATACCAGCACATAGCACTTAACCCAACTGTCTTCATCCGTTCATTTTTTAAAAGCAGCTCTTTGCTCAGTAGTAGGACAGTTTGGTAACACTATAGATTTTTGATCGAGTATATGATCTAATTTTTTTGAGGTTAGGACAATCCTAAGATTTTTGAGTCAGTCTTTGTAATTGATTTCAGTCAAACGATTGGTTTCAAGGATGCGGACTAGAGGGTTTGAAGCTGACATTGTTTAACTACGAGAGTAAAAATTCAAATTAGATTTTTGTACTTTAATATTATATTTACTTTTAGGAACTTTAAGATGTAAACAATGACTCCTAATTTTTTGGATCTCTCCATTCTTCGGATGGAAAACGAAAATCCTAACATGATAAAGAATTTCTAATGAGTGCTGCAGTCCCACTAATGCCATGCACCCAACTAATAATTATTGGTAACATGCACATCAATACATGGATAACTTTTTGCTCAGATGCTTCTCTAAGCATGTTGCAGCAACTTGATCTCTAAGTCATGTGGGCTCACCTAACAGTTATTGACATATTCTTTAGTTAAATCCGACCCACCGTTCACAAGCAAGTGTAAGGCCGTCATTGGGTCCCTCACCTAACAGTTATTGCATCCAACTCCATCTTTATCCTGGAGCAACACTTTGCTAATAGAGTGGTTGCATGTTTCTAATGTAATTGACTATTGTAACCAGTCGAGAACAATCAACACCAGTAACATGCCCGCACATCTATAATGGTGGAAGATCTATAGACTTAATATTTATGGAGAAGTTTAGATTTAGATCTCATCTAATCAGTCATCATATGACCAATCTAATTGGCAGGGGCTAAACTAAAAATACCAAGCAATCCAATTGAAGACTCAATATTTCAAATTGATCAGGTAAGAAGAGATCGGTGGAGGTCCCCCCGTTGCTTTTCTTAGATATCAATAAATTGATCAGATCAGCTAACGAATCAATTAAATAACTACGTGTCAATTACTTGCTTTAGACACTAATAGGTCAATTGATCTAGAAAGGTTAACTCAAGTAAATCAAGCTGAAACCATCAAGCCAAATTAGGTTCTTAGATTAATCGATTCTACATATGGGATTCAATTGATTTGATCAACAATAATTATATGATCATATAACTTAATTGATCTAACCCTTATCAATACTTGACTCGGTTTGATCAATTACTTAATCGAAATAGACCCATAATATTCAAGTCAAAAATTTTAGATGCAATCTTATTATATGACCTAATTTTTGATTTTTTTCATAACCAAAACTCTCATGCACAAACACATATTTCAGATTCTAAAACTAAATTTTAGATCTAAATTCTTTGTATGAAAGATAAATTTGAAATCATGAAGCTAATTTTTAGATTTAACATACAAACAAATATCTCATATATGCATGTAAAATTCAGATCTAAACTAAAATTTAGGTCGTAACATGATATCATATATCTTATATACAGATCATGAATCATATTAGAAATAATTTTATGACCTAAATATGTAATCATATATCTCATATATGAATTATGAATTAGGTCAAATAAAATTTTAGGTTTATGCATGCATCTATATATTACATAATTATGAACTAGGAACCGTTCTAGAACAAAATTCAGATATAAACATGTTTTGACATATCAACTATATGTTCTAAAATCAAATCTAAAATAAATTTTAGATTCAAAATATTCATCTATACATCTCATATATCAAAGAAAAAACAAATTTTGAAATATTTTTCAAAATATGTATGTCAATTTCATGCATATAAAATCCGTGGCTCTGATACCACTGTTGAATTTTTTATGTCGGGGCATGCATGTATGTTTCAAAATTTTTTTTTCTAAATATGATAGTGAAATAAAAAATTAAAACTCTTTTTAATCTAAACCATGCATGCATAAAATATAAACCATAAGGATATACTTCATATGCTGAAATTAAACGTATGCTGAAATTTAATATATGATTGAATCACATACCTATTTCATAATTTTTTTCTTCAAATCTAGATCTGAAAAAGAAGAAGCTCTCTCTTAGCCGTGTAAGTGCCTGGCCTCTATGAAAATCTATTTGGGATCAGTCTAGAATTATCATCTTAAAATTGATTTTTTTTCTCTAAGAAAAATCAGCCTGTGAATCTGAACGAAGCCTGGATCGCGATCAACTCTTTGATCCTTTCCTTGATCTTCTTCTTCTCTTGCTTTTTCTTTCATAGATTATGGAGCAACAAGAGACTACAAAGCAGCAAATAAGAGAGATGCCCAACAGCCCTTAGGTGTGGAAGAAAGAGGACACCCAAGCTTGGGGCGTTGATGCTCCAAGGGAGAAGAGAGGGAGAGGAGAAGAGAGGGGCGTGGGGATCTCCTAAGGGGGTGTGGGGCTGCTAGTTGAAGTGCCTAGGGACTTCAGGAGAGATCCCTTTAAATAGGGATAAGGTTTGAATCTTATTCAAAATCAAACAAGCACTTAATACCAATCCTACTTGCATTATGTTTTCTTATTCCTTTAGTTATTTAACTTCTTTTAAGAAATCAATTAGAAGCCAACTATTGGAGCCCTTGCACCCACAAAATCATACCCCACTTTGCACCCATGGGATGCCCCATAAAGGATCCACACGCTCTCTAATAGATAGGGACACCCAACTTGATCAAATCAAGTAGCACCCAATCAAAACTATTAAGAAAATTTATTAAGGACTTGCACCCTTAATTCATTTGATCTAAAATCTTAGGCACTCAATAATTGAAGCCCAATAAATTTAATTTATTTAGATTATTATCAAATAATTAAGTTTGAATTAATCTTATCAAATAAGAAATTTAAATGTAAAGAAAAAATTAGGTCCAACCAAGTGCTAGCAAGGTTACTCTGAACCTAATAGGATTTCTCTAAACTCAATTGAGACTTTAGAAGCTCAATTGGTTATTTTAGATCTAATCCCTTTGTTGTGTGACCCCATAGGTTCAATTCTATCTGATAGTGAGATGTACAATGATCTCTATTATTGTATCATTGAAACTCTTTTCAATGGATCAGAATAATTTTACTCTAATTCATCAAAGATTGTCGATTCTGAATAATTTTAGTGAGCTCTCACAATCCACTAATGACACCTAGCAGTATGTAGTGAAAATCTAGTAGAACCAAAAATGAACCTCAAAGTGTAGTTAACGTATGATTCAGTCCCTCTATCGTGAGTCCTGACTAGATGACAGATCATTGATAAATTATCAAACCTCATCATTAGTCATATCATAGATTCGATTAGCTCAAATTCAATTATGATTTCTATAGAAACTCTTTTCCATCAATCATACTGCTGTGGTCATAGACTCTCGAACTTAACTTCTCAAATCTCATAGGACTACTCCTTTCTATCAAGGTCGATAAATCCCATCTTGATGCACATCCTACTCTTGTAGTGGACCAACTGTCACCAACATCCACTACAATGGCTTATTGAGACCATGTTTATATGTCAGTCAAACTTTCGCAGCCTCATTATGAGCAATCATACCATCTTAGATCAAAAAATCATTTACACAACTACAGCATCAAGACAATCACTGACGATCCAGTAGAAATTCAAATGATCTCTCGTATAGTCATGCTCATTACTAGTTGTTCTCTGACAACTACCCACACTCGTCGCTCAATGTCTCTACACTGTAGACCAGATACTCATCTACCTCGAAGGAAGCAATTTGTATGTCGGTCTATCTGAATCAATCACTGTCCCTAGGATGATACTATGATCTGGAGCATTTAGGAATTATATACATGTCTCTAATTCTCAATACTTTGAGAATATGTATCGAAATGTTAATTTCATAAATGATTCAAAGATACATCACACTTGAATGAAAAATAAACTTGTCCTTTTATTGATCAAATCAATGTATAAAGTATAAAATTATATCCCAGCTTTATTACAATGTGTCTGCTATATTGACTTCTAGGACATACATCTAACAGTATATTACAAAGAGGAGCAGTTTGACTCTCTGGAGAGCAGTGAGGGCACTGTTTATCTATCGGATGGATCGAACTATGCAATCAGAGGCATCAAAATGGTCAGTTGGAGGACACATGATGGTGTAGTGAGAAGATTGGGGGAGGTCCAATACATACACGATTTCAGGCAAAATTTTATCTCACTGAGCAGACTGAATTCGAGAGGCTATAAGATGGTAGTTGATGGAGGATCCTAAAGGTGTTCCATGGTGATAGAATTATTCTAAAGGAAAAGAAGAGGATGAGAGGATATTAGTACCTGATGGGAAGCCTAGTGCAAGGTGGAGCTTTAAGAGCCATGAGGAGTCCAAAGCAAGATGGAGCTCTAGGTGGAGATGGCTCGGACATGAGATACAAGACTCGAGAAGATGAGAAGCAATATCGTAGGATGAGATTTCTATTACTATGGGAGGATACCCTGAGCAGATCTCAGGTTAGGAGGAGCACAACATATGATGGAGATGAGATCGAGCGATCTAGCTTGACTCCCATGTTTGTCCATTCATGATCAGCAGGCAATTGTCTCAGGACATGAGGGCAAAAAAATTTAGAAGCTCTCAGAGTTAGAAGAAGGTCGAATGTCGAGTTGAGGTGGAGATTGTTAGGATTTGATGACTCAAGATTCGATCCACATTGAGCCCACAGTGAGGTCTAGGACAATGAATAGAGTCCAACGAGTTCAAGAACAGTCCAAACAAAGTTTAGATGGTGAAGATATGTGTGAAAGAAGTCCGAAGTAGGTGGCACGGCCCATGGGCTGGCGGAGGCTGGTGGCAACGCAACTAGGCCCGACAGCGCAGCCCAGGTCCAGGTGTGCGCATGCGTGGCCCGCGAGCAGGCAGTCCAAGCCGCATTTTCTCTTCTGGATCCACGATGGACCACCTTATTTTCATGGGGCATTGGCAGGCACGTGGACCCTTTAAGGGTCCATAATTTTTTATCGTGGTGTATAAGGGACACTGTAGCAGCTATAGTGTCTCGATATCTAGTGGATGCGGGCACGTGACAAGTTTGGGTGGTTGCGGATCCAATAAAAGAGAGGGTGTTATGAAACGCTGGGAGTTATTTTCTAAATAGGATACAGAGACCGATTTTAACTCGATTCGAACTCCATTTTTGACAAGATTTCGCACATGGTCTGGACCTTAAATAAGGATGCTGGGGTACTGTTGAACAGAGCTACAGAAAATCGAGAGTGGTGGTGGTTCGATAGAGACCTGAAATCATAGAGCAGAGGGCAGCAGCAGCCAACAGAGAGCAGAAGAACAAGGGTGCTTTGGGTAGACTATCAGGTAGCAGACAGCAATCGTTTCAGAGATTAAGGAATCTCCCAAAGAGAGAGCTTTTGTGAGGAAGAGCTTCTTATTGAAAGAGAGATTGGGTATACGAGGGTTGAGGGTATGATCTCCTCTTGTAATTTTTTCTTTTCTCATAATAAAGCTTGTATGCCCAGTGGAAGTGAGCCTTTTGGCTAATCCACATATTTAAGTGTTTCTATTTTGTTTCTTCTTTCTTTCTGTTGCGATGCATGGTATTAAAAAGATCTTATGGAGGTGGTGTCCTGACCAGACATCCCTAACATCTTTTTGTTTGGGTTTAAGATCTATGTGGCACTACATCAAGCTCTTTATCAGCCTAGCATAGGTTTTAAAGGATTTGGTGGCCTGATATGGCATTGAAGGAGAAAGAAGTGAAGACGCGTGCATGCAGTCTTTCGAGGTGCTGCTAGTGATTATCTATTTTAAATAGAGAAATAAAAAACTTTTTAAAGGTTTTCTTTCAATGATTCAAATCAAAAAGAAGTCATTTTTCATATGGCAAAATATGAGAATTTTTTGATTTAAATTAGGATGCCATATGTATCCTTCCGTGAGAGCGTGCGTGCGAGGAAAGAGTGGACTGATATTTTATCTCCAAGGGTTCTTATCTAATAAGACTTTTGGTATGTAATCTTTTCTTTAGGTAGCTGAAAATCATCGAGGGATGCTTCTCGTGCCCTCTTAGTAATTATAAATAGGGGGCAGCATCGAGAGGAGAACATTCAATTCCTACATCCCATCTTGTCTTGCTTAAGACAAGAATCCTCTCCTCTTCTCTCTCTTACACCCTTAGTTCTCTTAGGACAAGCCTTTCTAGCCTAATCTAAGCCTAATCAAATTTAGGACAAGGCTTTAAAGGGTCTTAAGAGATTTAGCCAAGTTGTCAAGAAGCCAAGAAGTGGTCCAAGTTATGTTCAAAAAGTGGTTCGACCAAGCCGATCAAGTCAGGATCAACCTGGGTCTGGCGATCAGGTTCAGAAGGAGCATCTCTTTATATCAATTCCTGTGTGGATTACCATTGGAGGGTATATACTTGTGTACCTTATTGAGATATTGAAAATAATGATTGAGGTATTTATAAAATTATATACTTCATTTAACATAGTTTAATAATTTGGTTGAATGCATCAAAGGTGATTCTAGGATTTAGGATTTTGGGTGTTCTTAGATTTCATAAATATTTTGAAATCCAATCTTCTACTGTGTGACCAGAAACCAATAGAGAACTCACTTCTCTCTTTTTAATTTTCCTTCACCTGAAACCTTAGATCTGATCTAGATCTCTCACCTAAGAGGAGTTGGCTCTCCTTTAAGCTCACACGCCAAAAATGGCTGCCCACCCCAAAACCCTCACACCCCCACACAATTTTTTAGTAATCTCTGATGTCCCATGCACAAAAAAATCCCTTCTTAAGGGTGGCACAAGGAGTGGATAGGACGAGATTAGTTTGAATCAAATTCAAACCTCTTTGAATTCAAAATTCGGTCTATCCTCGTCCTCTTTCAAACTCAAATTCAAAACATATTTGAATTCAACTTTGAAACAAATTTTATCCTTATCCAAAGAGGGTGAGAGAGAGGACAAGAGCCTCTAATTTGCATGCAAAAACTTAATGCAAAAACCAAGTTTGCATGAAGAACAAGTGGGCGTGGGTTTAGGGTGTCGCATGGGCAATAATCCAATCTTTTTGGACTCTAGATTGTTCCAATTAGGTTCCAACCAGAATCATTTGGTTAGACCCAAATATCTAATTCAATTAGGTAACAAATTATCTCAATTAAATTTTAATCAAATTAAAAATTAATCGAGCTCAAGTCTTGATCAAATCAGGAATTAAACATCTTTAGCGATTAGGTCATCTAATAACCTAATCGGGTCAAACCTAATTGAATCTATTTCAATTAGATTTGATCCAAATTATATTGTTCAATCAAATTGAGCTAACCAACAATCTAATTGCTAATTAATTCTTCTATAATTTACTAACCATTAGTAAATTAATTTATCATAATTTTTGCATAAGATTAATCATCAATCGAATTAATAATTATATCTTTGAATGATTCTCAATCGTTGATCAGCCACTTGATCAGACAGTAATTTTTTTTGAGTGTGATCCCATAGGTTTGAACCTAAATTGATAGCATGAAAATAAATTTTTGTACTAATCAAAATGACCATCTAGCAATGGTACCCGATGTCCGGATAAGTCTAATGATTGCAAAACAACATTCAAGAATCCTTGACATATGATTATCATATAATTCATCCCTTTGACCCTCAGCGCTTAGGATGACTTAGAGTTAAACTGTCAACTCATAATTAATACATCCATAATATGTCTCCACCTCATAAATCCTATATCTCCTCACAAGGACTATCCTAGCCAAGATTTTACTGAATTGAAATGCAATGTAGCACTAACTCCTAAAACTAAGAGCAGTCAATCCCATCTTGACTCATACAACGACTTAACAAATACTTGACCATGTTTAAAAATCTTTCATCACTAAATTAAAAATTTAGGTAATCTGACACTAAAGTATAGTGAGTTGCTTACAAATTACCATAGTGATCTCAGATCGGAGAGATGCTTATACTCATACCCTTCACGAGCTACTCTTGACAGCGGAGTACTCCACAGTTGGATCACGTTTAGTGAGATGTACTCCTACATCTCACCTATATGCCATATCAGTATCTCCACACTTCTTGGTTAAGAGGACAACCAACCCATACGACACACAACGACATACACTTGATATAATTATCATCTTAGTAATAGCATATTATTTGATCGCGAACAAGTTTAAGGATTAAACGATAAATCCTTTTTATCGATTAAAATAGTCCTAAGAACTTCATCATAATAGAGCAGTTCATAAAAGAAAATGTACAACTTATGATGAAAAATATCAAATAATTTATATTAATCAATAATTCATATATAATTTACATAAGCTCAACCGTCAATACGCTGACGATTGACTTTGGGACACGATTCTCAACTGACTTCTACTTCGAAGGCTACTTGCCTTTAATGCAGGTGGATCTCTAAGGTGATGACTTCTCGAAGGTGAAGCTCACGAATAATGTCTCCTGATTAGAGAGTATGGTGCTTAAAGTTGTGGTTGCCCGAAACATGGTATGAGATCAAAGTAGGAAGGTCAAATCTCAACCATCTATGTGCTTTACAAATAGAAGAGGAAGCAACTGCTCGATGACAAACTAAACTAGACCCCCTGGGTGCTCCATCACCATGAACACCTCTCCAATTGATTGGATATTGGAGAAGTTGGAGGTGCTACAAGTCTTTATCAGGGACATCTCCGCCAAGATGGCTGAAGTTGATGAGGAAGTCACCTCCCTCCAGAACCAACTGGTTATGGTGAAGGCGGCCATGGCCCACCAGAAAGCGAAGGAGATGGAAGCAAAACTCTGGATAGTGGAATTTCATTTAGGTGAAGCAGGCCAGAAGGTTTCTACTTTGTTGAAAGAGTCGCAAGCGATCCTACCAATGAGCCACAAAGGTTGAGAGGAGGGCTGCACGCATGATGGCGTACAACTCCTTGATTGGGTTGGAGAGAGAGGTGGCTGAGCCTTCTGTTGCTTAGTGAAGATCTCTTCCATATACTCCTCGAACCTTTCGAGAAGAAAGCTCAAGGTGAAGGGTGGACTTCTGTTACAAACGGTGAGGTTCTGGCCATTATCAAGCTACTTGCCATCATGGGGGCAAACTGAGGTGTAACATAGTCAAGCTGCTCTAGCAGATCTCCCCATAGACTTATACTTTGCTTTCTTGAATGTAGCCATGCTCGGTAGATGAGTTAACACCTCGTAATTGAAATTCTTAACGGAGAAATTGTCTATATTGAGCTTCACTATTGTGTCATTTGATTGCTCAGATTCTGTCCGGCCTTGTTGTGTGCTACCTACCATTTAGTTGCAGGGACACTGCCTACCATTTAGTTATAGATTTACTTCTTCATATCCGTCCAAAGCCTAATAACCCAATGTCAAAGTATAATTTCTAAAGTACTTGGAATCTTCAATTCATTTTTAATAATTTATTTAAGCCTCTAGGAGATTCTAAAAGCTACAAAAGGGTTCAACCATGATCCCTTAATTAGGGTCTAACAAAGCCCACAATACTCTTCAACCAGCATAAAATTCATAATGAAAATACAATAATAATTATTCTATTTTATTTGTCCTCAGTACACCAAACAATACAAGATTGGTCCGGTTTAGTTCTCAAGACTTGAAAATTTTAGATATACTACAAGTACCATCTAACACTTCACAATGCATGCAGCGATAACATGACTTTGAAATTCCATTATTTATTTATAACTAATGCTAATAAATTTAGAAATTTAAAAACAGGGACTTTATCGCCGCCATCATCTCAAGCCGTAGCTTATAGATGAGGTAAGAAAGAGTGAAATATACAAAGGGGGTACAGATGAGGTAAGAAAGAGTGAAATATACGAAGGGGGTCACCCGTCCTAATCCTACTCTCACCTAAGCATACTCAACTGCAGGAGTACCAACGCGGTCCGATGCAAACAAAAAAAAAAAAAAAAAAAGAGAGAGACAGAGAGGCAGCAGGAGGGCGGCGCGATCATCCAGTAACGTGAAGAGAACGACAGGGCTTCACGTTAGACGCGGACCGAAAAGCAACCTGGGCCATGGGCCCTGTCACACTCTAAACCCAAATTACTACAATTATAGTGTTATTTCTGCCAACATTTACTCCACGAAAACAAGCCCTCCTATGCCACGAGATATGTACACACACACACACATATATATATATATATATATATATATATATATTATTTTATATATATATTATTTATATTATATATATATATATATATATACACACACACATACATAATATATATATATATATATACATACATACATATATATATATATATATATACACGTACGTACATACATATATATATACACATACGTACATACATATATATACACACATACGTACATACATACATATATATATATATATATATACATACATATATATATATATATATATATACATACATACATACATATATATATATATATTATATGTACATACATACATATATATATATATATGTACGTACGTGTATATATATATATGTACATACGTACGTGTATATATAGATGTACATATATACATGTACATGTATATATGTATCTATGTACATGTATATATATATATATCTATATACATGTACATGTATATATATATATATATCTATATATATGTACATGTATCTATGTATGTATACATGTATCTATGTATGTATACATGTATCTATGTATGTATCTATGTATACATGTATATATGTATCTATCTATGTATACATGTATATATGTATGTATGTATCTATACATGTATATATGTATGTATGTATCTATACATGTATATATGTATGTATGTATCTATATATGTATGTATGTATGTATGTATCTATATATGTATGTATGTCAAATGAGTCTTCAGATTACCGGATTTATTTACAAAAGAAAATAAAGGGAAGGGAAGCAGACAGCAAAGGCCAAGCAAATGCTACAGTCCTTGAAGTTAAAATAGCACAGACAAATGCACCCCAGTCAGGGGTACATGTGAAATTCCTGTCCCATCTAATAAAAAGTATCTTTTCCACTCGTTGCTGCAGACAATTTACATTCCTTTCGGAGTAGGCAGGCTTCGTCTATCACACAGATATCTTTGTACACAGACCAAGGACGTAGTCATGAAAACAAAGGTGGCTGGCACACGTAGTCATGAAGCACTTTAAGCCACGTACTCCAAGGAAGTTCTATATATCTCATCTGCATGCGCCACAGGCACATACACAACACCAGTAAGCGAGCTGTGGGTTCGTCCATAGAGCAGATATACGAAAACCCCGATCACCAGCCAGATAGATACACGGATCCACGTGCCGGCACTGAAGATTTAAAACTTAATTGTCAGTTGAGAATGGACGTTGATATGCGAAATAAAAGAAGCACGCAACCAACATCCGGTGGCAGGTACATTTCTATAGGACAAAGTTCACATAGGTAACAGCAGAACAGAGCTTAATCACTTACCCAAGATTTATCAGCAAGTATGCGTTTATGAGGATGCAGCAAATTGGTAGAAAGGGAACAAAAGGACATATAAATCCTGGAAAGGAGCCAGCAATCATAAACTGCAGTTAGTCAAGCGAGCATCAAATTTACCGGCCACACTCATCATCAGAAGAATTAGCATATATACCTCCAGCATGTCCAAAACTATGCCGCCCATCATCTTGGTCGATCCAGGAGAGTATGACAAGACCACCAAGGAGGAGCAAGCCACCAACAAAGCATGCTGAATAACGTACAAAGCTGGTAAAATATATAAAATGATAATGAGTCAACACACCATTAATCAATTTGTGTAGAAGATATTAAGCAAACATTAGAATATACACATTGATGAAAATCACAACATTATACACACACACACACATGTAGAGAGAGAGAGAGAGAGAGAGTTAATGTTACTGCCATTGACCAGACTTCAGGTCGATCCAGTCAGCCATGACAGGGTATATAAGTCGGTGCACACGTGGGTGGGGACGTTGGTGTGCGTGCGCATGTGTGTGTACATAAAAATTAAAATTATCTATAACCCTCCAAAACACTATAGAAAGAGATAAGCCACTGTCTAATCCTACCCAGCCATACAACATGTACACCAGCATACTCTGATTTGAATCAAAGGACCAATTAGAATGTATCATGAAGAATGACAGGTGATCAGATATTATTTCATAACATACAACCTTAATTAGTTGGTTGGTCTTCTATATCAGCCTGGCTCATTTTGATTAGTTCTGCATAAATTATCTTTCTTACTTAGTTCAGCATATAAACTGGAGGTGGTTAAAAGACCGTATGGTATCCTTTCTTATACATTTTACATTAGGAGATAGTATGCTCATAAAATAAATACCACCAATCCAGAACTAGAACACATAATGGAACTATAATGCCCTAGAATCAACACTAAATATACTATCATCATTAAAATATGTAACAAGATCACCTCAGAGACTTACACTGGCAAGAATGTAGCTGAAGCTGAAGAAGTGAGGATGAGAACTCCGATGCATACACATGCTATACTCCAAGCTGCTTTCTTACGCCGTGTTTGCTCATTCATTTTTTCTGCAACATTCGGTATGTAAGACAGTCATTTGCAAGTGATATGCTAACAGCAGATAGATGCAGCTAGATGTGGAACGGTGCATGGACAGCAATGCAGGAAGATGCTTGTTATCTCTACAGAATGTGAAAAATATTAAATGCTGAAGAGAAAACTGATGGCATCTGCCTCATCATTACCCTGGTTAATCTCCTTTGCAATGAGAGGATGCTCAACACATGCTTCCACTTTATTTGTATGAGATGTGCCATCCTGAGGATGTTGGCCGATGTTCTGAGTCCCAACAATTTCTTTCGCCTTTTGCTCATTGCTTTCCTGAGCGCTATAGCGAAATGATACAGATTCAATTGATTCTTGGAGTGATGATGGAAGAGGAACCTCATCTGGCGGAACATATCTGAGTATCAAGATTGAAATTGCAACTATGGTGAAGGCAAGAAGAGTGCCAACACTAACCTGCAAAGTATACCAATTTAGTAGCAATTCTAATTCAGTTCTTAGAGTAGAACATTGCTGATGTCATCACACAGAATAATGCATAATGAAAATCTTGACACAACAGATCAGAAGAAGTTACAAATCCTACTGAAATGTCTTACCATCCCTGCCAACTGTGAGACATCCATGAAGAAAGCTAAGGCAGCTGCACAGATCCCAGTTAAGATTGTGCTTTTGACAGGAACTTGGGTGCTTTTGTTAACTTCCGAGAAGAAAGGTGGCAACAATCCATCTCTAGCCATTGCCATCAGTATTCTAGGCTGAGGAAAGGCACAGCAAAGAAGCATAATTCGGTTATCCTAACCCCAAGCAAATATTTTGAAATAGTTTATACAAAATGCTTCATCTTGCAGAAGCTCAAGAACTTCTCACTGATTTGACAGAAGCATCAAAATTACCCCTGCATCATAACAAGTAGTAAAACAAAAGACCGTAAATGGCAATAAAATGATTAGCAGCCAGTTTTCTGACTACCACATTGAGTGGGAGTATATGAGTTGGACCATAACTGCTTATTTTGAATAGCTACATAGTGTGAGCAAAAAAGGGCATCATGATGCATGAGGTTCCCGCCATTGCATGATTCAGAAAGGGTTAGATATACGCAGCCTTACCCCCACCTATGGAGAAGGTGTTTCTATTTTTTGAATTCATGACACCTACGTCACAATGGAGCAATTTTACAGCTGCACCAAGGTCCGCCATCTAGTCAGTGCGGTTGGTGCACCAAAATCAATTTCCATAACAATGTTAAAATCCAACATGTATATCAAGTCATTGTTTTGGGAAAAGATGTGTAATTTAACATTAGAAGGATATCTTGTGAGGAAAATAGACTTGTATCTGATAATATGGGGGAGGGGATCCAGCATCAGTGACAAATATTACATTATTAAAGATTATTAGCATTCAAAATATTTAATTTGTTTGTTTTAAGAAGAACAAAAATTCATACTCTATGAATTATTCAGGTTTTTTATCAAAAGGAGGCATGCACACATTTCAGTGTGGAATATATGTATAACTTCCAGATTTCTACCAAATAGGAATCCATAATATGAATTCTTTTTTCTAGAAAATGGTTTCCACTTTTCTTTTGCTTTTTCTTTTAAAGAAAGATATGTCACATAGCCGGCATGCATTCTTAAAATTCACTTTCCAATGAAATCATAAATCACTAAAGAATAAAATTACAGAAGAAACACCAGTGGGAACATCAAGACAATGAGAAACAATGAAACCATATCAGTTGATGTTTTATCTACCTGGGGAAGCAGTGAGCCCATCAAAGTTGAGCAAAGAGCGAGGACAGCGCCAGTAGTGACAATGTACCTATAATTGAATAAAAAGGTAAGAGATGGAACAAGAACAAAGGTGCAGAATGCCTACTGCAATCAGATCATCAAACTTTAAAGGCAACTTACATTGCCCACTGCATCCCATGTCTTGCAAATGCAGATGAAATTGGAGTATCTGGGTCCAATGCAAAATATGGAACTAGGCCCACAATAACAACAGAAACCATCATATACAATAAGCAACATATAGACAGTGCAGTTCCAATGCCCCATGGTAGATCTCGTTGCGGATTTTTCACCTGTAAGAGAAATACTCAGTGCAAGAAATATACTAGAACAAAAAATTTCAGCATATCTACGCAGGCATGACCATCCAAGTTCACTCTAGTTATTAGTATTAACATGAACTTCATACAGGCTTTGCAATTATTGCATTTAGGAATATTGCAAGCAACATCCTACCTCCTCAGCAGTACTGGCAACTGAATCAAAGCCTATGTATGCAAAGAAAACAGTTGCTGATCCAGCAAGCATTCCATTCACTCCATAAGGGAAGTATCTGTGAGTTGAAAAGCCAAATTAGCGAGTTACCGAGATCAAATCTGGAACATAGAGTCTTTAAATTCGCATTACCCGCTGGCAACAGTATATCCAACCCATCCTGTCTGAAAGCCGATATATCCACCAACTATAATGACAAATAACATGACACAAACATTTGCAGTTGTAACAATGGCTTGTACAAACGAACTCTGCATAAATAATTATTCAAAGCTTAGTCCTAAAGTACTAGAAGTAACAGGTCGTGGTAAATTGACAACCAAATAGAAGTTAATACCTCCTTTATTCCCACACAGAGCAGCCCAGTGACAATCAAGACAAGGATTGCAGCACATGGATCAACAACAATATCAAGGACTGGAATGTGAGCACGTGCTAGAAAAGAAGGCAGGCTATCTGGTCCTCCAAAAAACAAGGCCTGAAACAAAACCAGTAAGATTGTCAGGTAAAAATGTATAACTTTATTGGTATTGATGCAATCGCTATTGCAGAGAAGCTTTTGGGCTTAAGAGAGGACACAAGAGATAGAAGAAAAAGCATGAAAAGCATTTTGGTTGTTGATTTAGCAACAGAGAGCTGTAAAATATGTAAGCATCGGTTAATGATGGTGTGCTTGGACCATATCTATCCAATTAGTGTTTTGAAGCAGCATAACTGCTGCATGAATGGTGCAGATTTAATTCTACTTGCATCTTTTCTGTTTAATTAAGTTCTGTGGTAGTTTACGAATTTTTTTTCCCATGAAAAAAAGGGAATTTACTATTCAGCACAGTTCATACTTCATGATACACTACCATTTACAATGATGCCCAACTAAAGTTTCTCTTTTTTGTTAGGTTTATCAGTAAAGTCCAATTGAGTCCCAAGAATGCAGGAATCTCAGACTACAAAATATGAGGGAATAGTTGTCAGTTGGCTCTATAAGCAGACTATGCATTAGGTGTCGAAAAGGTTGTGCAAGAGATATCATTAAGAAATAAGAAGAGCCTCATATGGTTTCCATTCCTTCTCTTTTAGTTTTTCTTCATCATTTTCTTCATTTATTTCTCCTTAGTTTTTCTCTTTCTACTCGCTTTCTCTATTCTTATGGAATTATGACATTATCCTTCTTTTCTTGATTATCTGCACTGTAGATAATTTCAGCATAATATTAAAACCAGATCTACTGAAGTCCCATCCTTCTCAATTTGATTGGTTAGGTTACTACGTTTATTTGTTTTCCATTATTAAACTTCTGCACAGCCGAATCGGATTTATGCTGTAGTCAAAACTCAATCTAGTGCAAAAGACTTTCATTTTCACTTCTTTTAATCTCCTTGAATCTAGACACTGATTCTTGCCCTTAAGTTCACCTAGTTTGACATTCTTAGAGCCCTAGATATCCCTGACATTGTTTTGAAACCTCAAAGAAACCCTAATGTTCATACACAAACTCTCTTTTCCATCTTTAAATAGTATCCAGTTTAGATCTGCCCTTTTTCTTGGGCCAAGAAAACAAGATCCTTAAACTTTCAAAATGCTAAGAAACATTATTCCTTTTGGCCTCTCATTGCTCAAACACAGACCCCTAGCATCCTACATCAGCAATGTCAGAAGATATGATCAGTCTCTTACTGATCTTTGAACCCTCAGCAACTTCAGGGTGTCAGAAGGACATCATCAACATACTCCTCAAATAGTAATAATATATTATATGATATACAGAATTTGGAAAATAAACTATGATATGACTTAAAAGATTTAAGAAAAGGAGCATCCATACAACAAGAACTAATTAAATGTGGAAAGTGATAACTCAAGCGAAAGAATTACTTGTCTTTTCTAAATCAATTAGCATGTTGAGTCTCATAAATTATGAGTGATACTTTATTTGATTTTTAAGGTTGTTGCAGTAGCCAACTCTATAGACGATTAATCCAGAACAGGAGTGGCCCACCAAAAGGTAACATCATAGGAGATAGTGACATGAAGGCAACTACAGTAATGTCAGTCTGTAATTTATTGATTCAAATAAAGCAGTGAATACCAATATAGTTCCATCTGGTCTGATTCCAGCTGCCACAGATATGTAAGGATTAAATAGTTCCTGGTCAGAATCCAGTCAATATTTTAGATATTTCCTTTCAAAAGGCAGTGAAGAATGTGAATCCTAAAGCCAGGTAAGAGCTTGTGTGCACTGAGAAGTAAATCCTTGACTGTTCACCGGCGGCACAAACCAACGGCACCAGGGCCTAAGGGCTTAAGAGGGTTTTCTGCTCTCTACCTAATGTATGTACTGAACTTTGTCTGTTTCAAGACTTTGAAATTTAGTTATCATTGTGAGAAGAATCAAAGAATTTTCACGAGAAAAATGATGTCCATGAATGAGTGGAGAAGTCTCCAGAATAGAAATATAAAAGTACACCTTGAAAAGTATGCTTGATGTCTACTATGTGATGGGGACATTCCATTTGGGGGATTAGCACATTCATTCTTGTAGCATCACCATAATCACTAGTTGTTGATGAATAAGATTTCAGAATTACTCATCAATCATTAAAACTTAAAGGAGCACAGAAGCTTGATATAATGAAAAAAAACACATACCAAGTTCGGGGATATGCCTCGTGCAACAGCTGAACCACCAATTGTATATTCTAGTATTAAAGCCCAACCAATCAACCAAGCAATACTGGAAAATGAAAATACAAAAATTACCAAAAAGAGTAACCACAACCAACCAATGTCCAAGTAAGGGAAGTCCTATACAATCAATCTTTTAACATATAAAGTTTTCTCTTAATAATATAACCCTATTCTTACTGGATAAAAAATGTTAATAGAATAAGCATGGTATTGCTGAATGAATATGAAACTATGATATGCACTTCAATAGAAAGAGAAGACAAATTAGTCATGATAACAAATCAGTTAATTACCCTTCTCCAACACAAATGTATGAATAATGATATGCACTTCCAGCAGAAGGACAACGGCTTGCAAGCTCAGCATAACAGAAGGCTGAAAGAGCAGCTGCTATTCCAGCTATCAGAAAGGAAATGGTCAAGGCTGGTCCTGAGTGCTCTCGAGCAACAGTTCCGACAAGAACATAGACTCCAGCACCTATGGTTGAGCCAACACCTGAACAGAAGAAGAAAAATATTAAATGTGGCATGCAAATATAAAAAATAAAATGAAAAATAAGATAAAAACTGACTAACTGAGACAGATTTCAAAAGTTCTGTTTAACATATGACTCTCACATTAAGGAGGATGAAAGATACAAGAGCAGAAAAGCAGGTTAAAACAAATAAGATTTTTAAAAGTGCAAATATAAGAAATGGACTGAAATTGCAAATTTCAATATATAGCACTGAAGGAAAGACCGGAACACCAGAATTGTGATTTGTCACAAGGTTACATGGCTTTTTAGGTATCATGTTTCAAAATTATCACACACTTTTCAGATTTTGAATGTCCTTGCCTCAAGATGATTGTGCATGTTGTTCATGAGGCAAGCAACTTGCAAGACCACCCCCTATCTTCTACATCCTTTAATTCTATTCCTTTCAATGCTTACATGTTCTCTTCTTTGTATTCTTTGATAGTCAACCATCACCATAGTGTCTTTTTTAATCTTTCCTTTTTCTTCTTTTCTACCACCACCACCACCATTGCTTCATTAGTATTTGCATACATTATATTTTCATCCTCTCATTGTCTTCCTAGAGCGTGTGGTATCACTGGATCCAAATTGAACTAAGAATAAAACATCTATTCACATTCTTCCATTTGGCATTTTATCAATTTCAACGAATACATTAGGCTAAGTGGTTAATTCTAAAAGTTTAATTCTAATCTCACAACCGTTTTAATAGTCTATTTAAATGCATAAGGGCATATGAATAATTAATGATTGGAATGTGTTCAATGATCACCAGGCATGCTCCTATCACCTTTGGCAGTGAGGTAGAATTTTCTCATTACAATGCTTCCTCTCATGTAATAGGCTCTCCATGGCTCATTATTTCCTTTGCAGTTTTTCACTCTACATTTCAAACATGAAACCTTTTCTAAAGATGCTAAACCAAATTGGACATAAACTCTCACTAGCTTACTCCCCCCCACCGCCCCCTCCCCCAAGGAAAGAAAAAAAAGGGTTGCAAGTGAATACAATATTATTGAGTTGTATATAGCATAAATTGTGGACAAAAGATTTCACACCAGCTGAAATAGTTAATTACCATAAAACATTTGCATTAGCTTCCATATTGGATACTATATATTTTTTATTTGTTCTTATTGTCCTCTGACATTTAAAAAAATAAAATACAACAGCTTAATTTGAATTTGGTTCCTTTTACATGCATGGGAAGAGGAGGTACATGTCTATAAGTAATGATTTTGCAAGGTGGCAGTTGACAAAATTTAAAACAAGGTAGTTGGATTTGGTTGCCAAAACTTTAGATACCTTTTAACCTGCTGGTTTGTCCAATCTCAGCTAGACATTCATTATTCACCCAATATACATTTGTAAGTTCCACTTATGCCACAATTGTATGCAGCTCTTCAATATCATTGTCCTCTACCAGAGTTTTAGATCTATGGGCTTACTGTGATTCAAATTGAGCTACTTGCAACAAAACTGGTAAGATTACCAATATCTGATGCACATCGCTCATAATTGAGGAAGATAAAGAAACAGAGCACCGTCTCTTACTTATCTACAGAAGTAGAATATCATGTTCCAGCATAAATTATATTTGGAATTCAATGTCTCAGATGTTTTCTTCATGATTAAGGAATTCGTTATTCAGATATGTAACAACTTATTTCAACAATGTCAGCTATCCAGAAACTGTAATCTCTTACTTTGGGAATGCACTGAACATATTAAGCACATCTATGTTTATAGAAGGGACTGCAAGAAAATTTACTGAGAGGCACCCTATATAGCTAATGTTCTTGCCTCTCAACTTTGTTCAAACTAATAGACTAGGTGTTGCAGCCAGGGAGTCTATCTGGCTCAAGCCGATGGACTAGAGTTGAGAGAGAATGAGAGAGTCGCAAGACGGTTGGTCTAGACCTTCGAGTCGGACACTGGCTCCAGGTCCGTGGTCGATCCTTCGAACCGGATCCCGCAACACCATCAAAGACAGAAAGTCATGCTGGGGAGGGGGGGTTGCTCCAGTGGTGCACCCTTGATGCCTAAGCCATTCTCCCGCAGAAGCAAACAGAAGAGGTTTAAGCTTTTCTAGAGAATTTCGTAGTTACATCGAGTATCAGATGAAACAGGTTCTGTCGCAAGAAAATAGGGTGCCGAGTGGAAGGAGTTCGAAGGTGGAGTAAGAATTGCTTAAAATCATGTAGAGGAGCTAGATTCCAATTCATATTGAATCTATCACAGAAAGAAGGCAGGTACAGCAAGTGTTCACTTTCTTTCTTCTTTACCTAGAGGATCTCGGGGAGTTAGGTTTTGTAGATGAAGATGGGTACATATCGTCTGAGGAAATGCATGCCATTTTCCTTCAAAGTTATGGAGACATGACATGTTCCGATTGTTAGAGGATAATGGCTCACACGTCCAGAGTTTATTAAGATTGCAGATCTCACTGAGTGGACGGAGGAAGTGGAGTGGCGGGATAGTCTTTCGCTTGTCGTTTAGTGGATAGAAGACTCTGGAACTCCTCGGTATGATCGTAAAACTTAGGTGGCAGAGGATAGACGGTCGCTTCATCACCTCCTCTTGAAGATACGCATCGGGCTGCTATTGGGTTGCCAGTGCCACGGTGGACAGATCATCTTTGGGCGTATCACTAGGCTGCTTTAAAGGGATCAATCTCATAATATTGTATCTAGATTGGACTTTCTCACTTGAGAGGAAATGATTGGAAATTCTTATCTTATATAGACGGGATTATTCTCTCATTCAATCCTTGACCAAATCAATGGTCCTTCTCCATAATGCACAAACCTATATGTTAGGCAAATTCAAATAAAAGGAATCTGATCATGATTGTTCACCCCCAATCTGAGAGATCCTAATAGTTTCATGGTTGTGTCTATCTGTTTTTAAAGTCCAATGAGAATGGTATTAAAACTTTCCTCAAACTACCTCTCTTATCAATTAAGATTTCTTTCAAGTCAATCAATCCTCACCGATTATAAGATATAAGAATGAAAAAAGAAAGATAAGATCCAAAAGGGCCAAATAGTTGAGAAACTGAAGATATCATACGAGAAACTGATAAATTAAGTATTTTTCTATTCATGAAAGCAAGTGAATGAGCGGAACACGCTGCTGATTAGGCACACCTTACCACCTCCAAAAGAGATTAAGCACCTTACTATATGAAATAAGTTGATGAGGACAAAAAACTAAAACTAAAAACCATTTCTTTATTTTTCATAATTGGAAGGAAGAAAAAAAGAAAATCAATCAGCTGAAGCTTTCACTTTTTCTCAAATGGGTAGCAAAAAAGGAAAAAAAAATAAAAAAAAAAAAATCTCTCATAGTACAAACAGGTTGAAACCTCTAAAATTCACGTATGTTCTATCAAACAAAAGATAAATCTAACGTCTGCAATCAACATTGCAATGCTTTTTTGCCCCAAAAAAAAAGAAAAATTTTTTTCCTAATAATGAACGTTTAAGTAAACAGGTATCAAACCTAAAGAGGAATTGGTTTTCCTAGTCCCAACTTCGATCAGGCCAGAAGGGCACCACAAATAAAAGGGAAGTCGGAAAAGCAGAACAATCGACAGGACACTATTTTCTTTTTTGGAAAGGAACTGAAACCCCCAGCCGCAGCTCTAAAGAGGGGGCAACGAAGGAGAGATTAAGGGAGGGTACGAAAAATGACTGATTATTGTGTAGTAATAATAAATTGGGGGCGTTACCTATAGCAACGAGCTGAGGAATCGACAATTCCTTAGCGAGCTGATGGTGGTGGGTTCCCCCGGCTTCCGCCCTCGCCCGATCCGAATCCACTTGCTTCCTCCTCATCAAACTCCGCATCCCGCGTCCCCATCCCTGTCCTCCGCCGACAACCCCTCTTTCTTCCTCGAAACCCATGAATATTTCGATCTCCTTTTTCTTCTTCTAGTTTTTTCCCTCCCTCTTCCTTTTTAATTAGGGAGATAGATGGAAAGATAGAAAACTAAATAAATTTATAAATAAACAGGCACGCAGACAGACAAATAGCTACAAATCTCTTAAAAGATTTTTTTTTCTCTTTTTCCTTGAGAGAGGGAGAGATGGAGAGAGCAGAGATCAAGGAAGAAGATCAGGAAGAGGAGAGGAGAGGTGCGGATGTGGGCGGGATTAGATGAGGGCAGACAATCAGGAGAGGACAGGAAAGGAGAAAGCAGCTTCCTTGGTCTCTTCTTGCTTCTTCTTTTTATTTCCGTGCACGGAAGAAAGAAAGAAGCTACTCTTCTCCTCGTCCTCCTCCCCGCCCCGCCCACTGAACCGAGCGGATGGGAGACCTCCCTTTTATTACTGGCAGGGGGAGCCGGATAGCAGAACTATTTATTTCTTTTCTTATTATTTTATATATTATG
>NC_025994.2:36455555-36457980 GCF_000442705.2 Elaeis guineensis
GGTCATGATTCTGCTCCACCCCCTGCGGCGGATCCTGTGCGATTTCACCACTCCCTGACGAGTCACGACAGTGGACGCCGCTCCACTCCCCGTAACTGATTCCACGTGGCGAGCCACGGCAATAGCCACGATCCCACTCCACTACCCTCCGCAATAAATTCCTCCTGACTCTGGGCGGCCCACTATCAGACGATTACAGACGTCGCTATCAATTTGTTGCCCCCTCCGTCTATAAAAGGGGAACCCCAGATACGTTATTCTATAAGCTCTCGTTTTTACCTAGAAACTCTACTAAAATTTCCGTTCGAGCACTCCATTCTTGTTGAGGCAGAGAACTGACTTGAGCGTCGGAGGGTCTTGCCGGAGCAACCCCATCTCCGGTTTAGACTTCTTTTGCAGGTCCCGACGGCGACCGCGACTCCAGCTTCTCCGACGTAAGCGGATTTTTGCACCAACAGGATTGGCGCTAGAGGAAGGGGAAACCTTCGCGCGGTACCCTTGTTCTTAAAGGAGCGCTCAACGGAGCCACCTTCGGTCATCTTCTCCGACACCCGCCCCTCCTTTCCCCCACTGGATCCTCGCCCGATGTCTTCTTGCGAAGCATCCGCACGACCACCCACGGCCTCCTCAGCCATATCTCGGGCCCCGGTCTCGCCTCTGGTTTTCCAGGCCCTGCATCCTCTGGCAATGGTCGCCGGCATGGAGTGGTCGGACAATCGGCCTCCGACGGATTTCGCCAACACTATCTCGGGAAGATCCCGGCAGGAAGCAACCAATGTACCGACCGTACCCCCCAAGCGACAAAAGATTGAAGAGCCCATAACCTTTACTGAAGAAGACGCTCAGGGAGTCCAATTCCCTCATAACAACGCGGTCGTAGTTTCCATGAATATAGCAAATTACGACGTTCGTCGCATTCTTGTCGACAACGGAAGCTCAGCCGACATCTTGTTCTACGACGCCTTTTCAAGAATGTCCATCCTTGACGGCCATTTGAGACTGATTAGCTCCCCTCTGGTAGGGTTTACCGGCGACGCTGTTCCGACGGAAGGAATAATAACTTTGACTGTGACCGCAGGTCGATTTCCAAAGCAATCCAGGGCTCTGGTGAATTTCTTGGTGGTGAAGGCACCGTCAGCCTACAATGCAATCCTCGGCCGACCTGGCCTCAATACTCTCCGAGCCGTCATATCAACTTACCATCTGAAGTTGAAATTTCCTACCAACCAAGAGATCGGAGAGGTCCGGGGAGACCAAGCCCTGGCCAGACACTGCTACAACATAGCCTTGCAAAGAAGCGATCAATCTGACCCCTATCCCGTTGATGGATTGGATGCTCGCGATGACCTCGCCGAAGAGAGGGGCACCCCAATTGAAGATCTGGTACCGATCCCTTTGAATGACGGGAAGCGGAGCATGTAGCGATGATCAGCTCCAACCTGGGGGAGGAGGTGCGGATGCGTCCCATTGATTTTCTACGAAGGAATGCGGATGTTTTCGCTTGGGTTCCAGCAGACATGCCAGGGATTGACACAAAAGTCATGGAGCATCGCCTGGCCGTTGATCCAAAGCATCAACCGACGAAAGAAAAAATCCGAGATCATGCATCGGAAAGGCAGAAGATGATAGTCGAGGAAGTGGACAAGCTCCTTAAAGTCAGATTCATCAAGGAAGTCAATTATCCTGATTGGATTTCCAACGTTGTCCTAGTCAAAAAAGCAAACGGCAAGTGGAGGATGTGCATAGACTTCAAAAAGCTGAATAAGGCCTGTCCGAAGGACAGCTACCCCCTTCCCAGAATCAATCAACTGATGGACGCGACCTCGGGCCATGAGCTTCTCACCTTCATGGATGCGTTCTCCGGCTATAATCAAATCAGAATGATGCTGGAAGACGAAGAAAAGATAGCTTTCATCACTAATCGTGGCCTTTACTGTTACAGGATCATGCCTTTCGGCTTCAAAAATGCGGGCGCAACCTACCAACGGTTGGTGAATAAAATCTTCAAGGAGCAGATCGACCGTAACATGGAGGTCTACGTGGACGATATGCTCATAAAAAGCAAATCTTCCAGAGATCATGTCGCCGACCTCGAGGAGACCTTCGATGCTCTCCGAAAATATAGAATGAAGCTGAACCCAACTAAATGCGCTTTTGGAGTAACCTCGAGAAAGTTTCTGGGCTTCATGGTGTCGGGGTGCGGGATCGAGGCCAATCCAGAAAAAATTCGCGCCATCCAGGAGATGGCCGCCCCAAAGTTGATAAAAGAGGTTCAGCGCCTCATGGGGAGGATAGCGGCCCTGAATCGCTTCGTCGCAAGGTCGGCCGAACGGTGCTTGCTCTTCTTTCAAACCCTCAAGCGGTCGAAGAATTTTTGTTGGACCTCTGAGTGCCAACAGGCGTTCGAAGAACTAAGGAGCTACCT
>NC_025994.2:36458080-36470580 GCF_000442705.2 Elaeis guineensis
GACTCAAGATCTATCTATTCAAAGAAAGCGATTCATACATTGGTCTATCCAGATCAATCACCATCCCCATGATGATCCTATGATCAGGAGCAATTTAGGAATCAACCATCAATGACATATGCCTCAAATTTTTAACTCTTTGAAAATATGTGTCATCATCTTTGTTGGTGCAGAATTTCATCAAAGCCGGAGAAATTGGAGTTGAGATGACCGCGGCTGCCGTCGGGACCTGCAAGGGAAGTCTAAATCGAAGTTGGGGGTACTCCGACAAGACCCTCCGACGCTTAAGTCAGTACTCTGCTTCAACAGAAATGGAGTACTGGAGTGAAAATTTGAGCAGAGTTTCGAGATAGAGTTTAGAGCTTAGAGAAGAATGTATCTGGGGATTCCTTTTTATAGATGAAGGGTGTAACTAATTGACAGTGACGTTTGTAACCGCCTGGTAGTGGGTCGTTCAGAGCCACGCGGAGTTTGTTACAGAGAGTAGTGGCGTCAGGGGCCGTTCAGGGCCACGTGGAGTTTGTTACGAAGAGTGGAGTGGTGTCCGTTGTCGCAACTCGCCAGAGAGTGGTGGAGCTGAAGAGTGGAGTGGTGTCCGTTGTCGCAACTTGCCAAGAGTGATGGAGCCACATGGAATCCATTACAGAGAGTGGAGTAGGGTAGTGGCCATTATCGTGACTTGCCAGAGAATTCGGATCTGTCGATGGGAGCTCAACTGGAATGTCTGATGGAGCAGAATGGCTCTCTATCTCATCGATCTAGGAGAAGCTCGGATATTTTTGAGGTTGTAATGGGTTATTGTTGTTGGGTGCCTAGAGCACTGATGCTGTATGTGGGAACCATCAGCTGTAGAAGCTCGGACGGGGACTTTCGATTGAAGAAGTCCAGTTTCATGAAGAATCTGGCGGAGGGTCGGCTGGCGGTGGACTTCGGATGGCATTGGGGAGGTTCGTCCGCTGGAGGAGTCTGGGGATCCTGTGGAAGTCTGGATAGTTGTTGAAGTCCGACTGACGCTATTGAAGGTTGATGGCTGGGGAGGTTCACAGACACGGAGGTGATCGACCATTGTAGAAATCCAGCTGCTGGAGCCTCTGTTGTAGAAGCTCATCCGAATCCATCCGCTATGGAAGTTCGGACGGAGTCTGGTTCTTGCAGAAGGCTGAAAGGAGGCCGCTTATTGTAGAAGCTCGATCGAAGATCGGTTGTGGAAGCTCAGAGTGGTGACCTGGTGGTGGAGCCTGTCCCATTGTAGAAGCTCATCCGAAATCCAGAGTAGATATCCGAAGTAGACTGCCTGCAGTAGGAGTTCGGAGTAGACTGCTTGCTGTAGAAGTTCGGCTCTCATAGGAGCTCAGATGGAATCCGAAAGGCGGTCGACCATCGTAAAACTTGGATGGAGTCTGGTTATTGTAGAAATCTTATTGTCGGAGAAGCTCGAATATTGATGAGTCCGAAAGAAGTTCGGAGTAGGGTCGTCGTGGTCGGAAGAAGTCTGGAAGAGATTCGGAGAATAGTTGATCACTGTAGGAAGATTGGCTGATAGTGAAGCCCAGAGAGCTTTTGGAGCGGCCTGATAGGTGAATGGAGAAGCTCATTGTCGGAGAAGTCCGGACGATATTATGGAAGCTCGAACGGTCAAGAGGGTTCAGAGAGACGCCATACAAGGTCGGAAGCTGGAAAAGTCTTGGAAGGGTCGATCTTTTACAAACTTTGGCTGGAGGTATTTTATACCCAACACCAGTCCCCTACTTCGAGTTCAGGTTCCGAATGAAGGAAGTACAAAGAAATTCTCACAGCTGAAGTTGCCCCCCTCAATTTTTGTACTCGGTGGTTGCCAAATATTTTGGCATTTGGCATGCTGGGTGCCGGAGTCTTTCAAATCAAAGCGATCCGAAAAGATTTTTTCAAAATTCCTGCTGGGGCGTGGCCCTCGATACGGTGCAATAATGATTTTGTCAGCTGTCAGTCATTTTCAGCCGCCTGCCATGGAGAGTGGGACATGCGACAAGTATAGGTCAGCCAAAGAAGATCCGCAATCATTATTGCACCGGACCCCGGGTCTATTTAAACACGTCCTCCTCCTTCAGGGGTTTCACTTTGCCTGAGAGAATCCCTCAGTCCCCTCCTCTTCTCTGAGAGCTCCAGCTTCCTTTAGCATCCTTCTCGGCCTTAGGCATCCTCCGGGTCGACTTCCATCATCCTTGCCATCTTCCTGCACTCCTCGGGCCAACCTAGGTTAGTTTTGAACTTCTTGCCATTTTTTTATTCTTTCTTCTTCGTATTCGTTTGTTTAGCTTTCTCAAGATTTTGTTTGCTATTTTTCTTGATTTTTTTTGAGATTTTTGTGGCTTCCATTTGATCCAAAATATCTTCCGATATCTCCTCTTCTAGCAGTTTAGGAATTCGTCAGCCCCAGTTTCCTCAAAGTCCTTGTATCCGTAGACGAACCCGTAGTTAGGACTGAACCTCATCTGGTCTTTGACCGGACATCATCCCCAGCTCTTTGACTCCAAATGAACTCTCACTGATAAGGATTCAGTATGGAGTTCCTCTGGAGTACGAGCTGGAGCTTCCCGAGCCAACTGATCAGGCTAGTGCCCCTCCTCCGATCGCTTCTGTCTGTACCAAGAGGCCTTCCGTGCTAGGACTTTGGCTTTCACTTTCACTTTTTTCATCACTCTCTTTCATTTTCTGAACATTTTTTAGGTCTCAGTAGCGTCGAACTCCTTTAGGTTTTTGATAGAATTTCTTTCTCTTTGTAGTTTAGCTGAAGTTCGCCGACTCTTCTTTGTTTAGAAATTTCTACACTTTCAAGCGTCATCCCTCGGCAAAGGACTGGTGGTACTTCTCTCCTCAGTTCGGTAGAAAGGGATTGCTGAAAGGTGCCCCTCTTCTATCCACAACAGAAGGAGAGGTTCTTCTATGTCCGATGCTCGACCTTGGAGCTAGGATTACCCCCCTTGGGGCTCTCTGAGGGATTCCGTCTGTCGGGCTTTTAGCCTGGAAAGGGACGACCTCGAAGCTCCAAAAAGCTCGAGGCCTATCAAGCCCCCTCCTCTCTGAACTTCTGAAGGAACAACTCTTATTCACGTCGGCCTGAGTCCTCTTAACCCTGTCGGTACCATTTATTTTTTTTTTTTGCTGCTTCCTCTTTTTCTTATTCTATCTCTGAGCCGTGTTGGTCTTCTTTTATTGCAGACATGGACGCAGGCGTGGCTCGGAGGTTAGCCAGGGTCTCAAGACCCACAAGAGAAAAGGTCTCAACTTCGGGGTGGCGAAGAGAGCCAGGATGGAGAGACAAGCTCGACCGTGCCTGCTCAGGTGGTCGTGGCCGTCGACGTCCCTTTCCGATGTCAACCCGAAGTCCCCTGAGCCTCTTCAAGGAGCCCCCGGGCGAGGATCCCGCTCCAAAGGCTTGTCCCGAGGGGGCACCCGGGGCGAAGGGAGGAGGAGAAAGAAGATCCTGGCCCGCAAGAGCCGCAGCCGCAAGGTGGATCGAGGGGGACCGGGCTCTGAGGAAGACCAGGGGGAAAATCCTTCAAAATAGGGATTTAATAAAGAGGCTGGTCGAAGGGTGCATTCTGCCGAGGTTGTCCAGAGGATCATCCTTGTGATCCTGAGCTGCGGGTCTGGACTCTCTGGGATCTTTCTCGAAGTAGGTTAATTCACTTTTTTCTCCTTCTTGCTTTTTTACTTAATTTACTCCTTAGCCTTTATATTGACTCCCCGCCTCTCTTGCAGATTGGACACCAGCTTGTCGCCAACGTCGAGGCGGTGAAGATCGCAAGAGGGAGGCAGCTCGGCGGAGGAAGGTCCTGGCGAGGCTGCCACCTCGAGGAGAAGATCGTCGAGGTCATAAGTCTCCAAGAGGCACTGCAAAAGGAGGGACAAACCTCGTCCGATCTGAGGACCGCCTTGGAGGAGGAGAGAAAGAAGGCGAGGCTGAGGTCTCTGAACTGAAGGGCAGGTTTTCAAGCTGAAAGCGCAGATCCCATCCCTGGTCTGGAGGTAGGGGCCCGAGCAGTGAGAGTTCAAGGCCTCCTCCGAGATGGAGGATCTACAGGTCCAGTTCGGCCAGGATGCCTTCATCAAGGGTTTCGAACTCTTCAAGAGAAGGTGATCGAAAAGTTTCCGAACTGGACCTCGGCTTCTTGATGAGGCATCCGACGATGAAGCGGACCTTCGAAGCCGCTGTCCGATCCTCCTCCAGCGGGACCTCCTCGACCGCTGGGCGTCCGCTACCGACCTTCCAGGACTCGAGCCCCCTCACTTCTGCCCCAGAGGTCTGAAACCTCTAATTTTATATTTTTCTTTGTGGTGACTTTTCTTCATTCTCTTGTACTTAAAAATTATTTAATCAATGAAATCGAATTCTTCTTTACAGAGAGCCTCCTTTTTTTTTTTCATTTTTCCTTCTCTTTTGTCTTCTTGACTAATTTGAGTCGTGGTGCTTTTGTCTCCCAACGACAGTGCCCGCCAAAGCCCTTCCTTGCCACAGGGGATTCTCAAAAGTCGATGATTCGAGACCTCAGAAAGAAAGTTCGTCAGTTGACGAAGAAATCCAAGAAGCTGGAAGATGAACTTCACCGACTGAGGAAGAGCCATTCAGAGTCACTGGAGGCTATTGCTTTCAGGACCTCCATAAAAGGGCTTCATGGAATACACCCAGAGGAAGGCGACTTCGTGACGGAGCTTGAGGAACTCCGAAAATGCCCAGCAACGATCTTGGACTCAGGCTTCCAAGATCAGCTCCTTGAAGTGAGCTGGCGCGCACGAGAAGATCGCCAGTTGGAGGGAGCTCGTCCTGGCTCACAATCCAAGCCGACATGATCGAGACTGGTCGACAAAGTTCTCCGACCTTCAAAAGTACTGCAGGATGCCGAGGTGAACTACAATGCCTATCGAGTCGGCTGGAGCGGGCAAGTAGAGGACTACCGAAGGAAGCTCCAGACGGGACCGACGAAGTTGCCCGCCTTCGAGGAGTTGTCTGAGAGAGTCAGCTGCCTCTGCACAAGGCTCCGACGAGCTCCGCTCCTTGAGGGGGACCATGGCAGAACTGTCTGTGGCCCTTGGGCAGGAGGAGGCCGAACTGCAGCGGCTGAAGATTCAGCTGGTCCACGAGCAGCAGGCGGTCAAAGATGCCGAGGCTGAGTTGAGATCCTGAGGAAGAGCTTTGAGAGTCAGAGGGCGAAAGCGGCGGTTCCACCAGATGTACCGGGATATGCTGCTAAGAAAGATGAACTGAGGAAGAAGTCAAAACTTAAAGCAATCCCTAATAAGGACGAACCGAGAGCTCGAAGTCGGAAGAAGCTGAGCTTCCTTAGAGCCCCTTTTTTTTAATCTTTCATCCTTCCATGTATTCTTTTTCTTTTCTTGTCGTTTCTCTTTTTTGGCCTTCAAGGCTTTGTAATGTACACTTCACTAATGAAATGAAAAGAAAATTTCCATTACCTTGTCCATTCTTGTATTGAGTTGTCATTTACCGAACTTCTTTTGTCTATTTCTCCTTGTCCTGTGTTGAGTTCCCTCTTAGCGACTGAGATTTTTGATAGGAATATCCTTCCTCATGAGACGAGGTCCTCGTATCTTTGACATAGTTTGTTTTTCACTTATGCTGGTGTAGTTCGTCCTTCCCTTCTTATCTTCCTTTTTCTTTTTATTTGGGTGAGGGTTTTCTCTTTAGGTGAAGGTTTTCCCTCTGCTCTTAGGGGTTGTGGGGATGTAGAGGGCTGCTGAGGAGTTTTTCTCCTCATCCGATCCTGATCGATCAGGTCTTTGTTTGTGTTAGGGCGAGGTTTTCCTCCTGTCCCGACATAGTCAATTTCAGCTCATGCTAGGACGAGGTCCTCTTCCGTTCCTAACAAGGCTGTGGCGGCACATAAGGGCCGTTGCAAGGGCCTCTCCCCCATCCGGTCTTTAAGTAATCGGACCTTCGACTTTGCTCATGTTAGGATGAGGTTCTCCTCCTGTTCCTAACAAGCGGTGGGGGCACATAAGGGCCGTGCAAGGGCCTCTCCCCCATCCGATCTTTAAGTAACCGGGCCTTCGACTTTGCTCATGTTAGGATGAGGTTCTCCTTCCTGTTCCTAACAAGGCTGTGGGGGCACATAAGGGCCGTTGCAAGGGCCTCTCCCCCATCCGATCATTAAGTAACGGACCTTCGACTTTGCTCATGTTAGGATGAGGTTCTCCTCCTGTTCCTAACAAGGCTGTGGGGGCACATAAGGGCGTTGCAAGGGCCTCTCCCTCCATCCGATCTTTAAATAACCGGGCCTTCGATTTTGCTCATGTTAGGACGAGGTTCTCCTCCTATTCCTAACAAGGCTGTGGGGGCATATAGGGCCGTTGCAAGGGCCTCTCCCCCCATCCGATCTTTAAGTAACCGGGCCTTCGACTTTGCTCATGTTAGGATAGATTTTCCTCCTGTTCCTAACATGCTTAATTTCGATTGTATGAGGGAGTTACTTCCTATCGTTATAAGCTCATGCTAAAAGAAAAAATATACAAATATGAAATCTTTATTTAAGGTAAAGCTATTGGTAATACATTCGCAGATTTTTCGAATTTCATGGTCATGGAAGGTCTGCTCCTCCGAGCTCTTTTAGATAGTATGTTCCGATCCGGACTACCTCCTTGACTTCATACGGCCTTCCCAATTCGGAGCAAGTTTTTCTTGATTCTGAGGTTGTGAGACAGCGGCTCGCTGAAGTACCAGGTCCCCTGCTCTGAAGGTTTTGCTTTTGATCCGGGAATTGTAGTAGCGGGCTACTTTCTGTTTGTAAGCCACCATCCGAACTTGAACTATCTCCCATTTTTCTTCTAACAAGTCAAGGTTGGCCTTGAGATCCTGTGGGTTGCACTATTCATCGAATGCCATGATTCGTGCCGACGGAAGCTTGAGTTCAATCGGGATCATGGCTTCTATCCCGAAGGCTAAGGCAAAGGGGGTCTCCCCTATGGGCAATCTCTGAGTAGTTCGGTATGCCCATAACACATGATAAAGCTCATCTGCCCAAGTTCTCTTTGCTTTTTCAAGTCTCATCTTGATTCCTTGCAACAGAGTCCTATTAGTCACCTCGACCTCGTCGTTTGCCTGCGGATGGGCTACCGAAGTGAAGTTATGGGAGATATTTAGGTCCTCATAAAATTTGGCAAATCTTGCTCCAGCAAATTGCCGCCTATTATCAGTAATGAGGGTTCTGGGTAAGCCGAACCTACAAACATTTGACTTCCAGATGAAGTCCTGCACTTTAGCTTCTGTGATTTTTGCCAAAGATTCAGCTTCGACCCACTTGGTGAAATAGTCTATTGCCACCAGGAGGAACTTTCTTTGCCCGGATGCTATGGGAAAAAGTCGAGGATATCCATCCCCCATTGTGCAAACGACCATGGGGCACTCAATGGTGTAAGTTCGAAGGCAGGTTGCCTTTGTATATTTGCATATCTCTGACATCGATCATACCTTCTGACATATTCGATGGAGTCATGGTACATGGTAGGCCAGTAATAGCCTTGTCAGAGCAGTTTGTGGGATAAAGATCTGGCCCCCAGATGACTTCCACAGACTCCCTCATGTACCTCCCTCAAGGTGAAGTCGGCTTCAGAAAGTCGGAGATATTTCAGGAGGGGCAAAGAGTACGACCTCTTGTACAGCTTGCCTTCGTAAAGGATATATCGAGAGGCCTGATTCCTAAGCTTCCGAGCTTCTTTTGCATCAGGAGGAAGAACCCCATCCTTGAGGTATGCAACCAGTGGGTCGATCCAACTGGGTTCATGGCTGATCTCCATCATAAGCTGTGATTCTTCTATACTTGGGCACTTCAGAACTTCGAAGAAAACTTCCTTAGGCAGTTCAGTCGGAGCCAGTGTAGCCAACTTGGAGAGAAGGTCGGCCCTGGTATTTTCTGCTCTTGGGATCTGCCTGATGTTGAAGCTGCCGAAGGTAGGGATGATCTCCTTTACCTTTTCGAGATACTTGGCCATACTGTTCTCTCGAGCTTCATAATTTTTGCTGACCTGTCCCACTACTAATTGAGAGTCACTGTAGGCTTGAAGCCGATCTACTTCTAATTCTTTGGCATCCTCAGCCCTGCAATCAGAGCTTCATATTCTGCTCCATTATTTATTGCAGGAAATTCAAAGCGCAGCGCATACTCCACGATAATTCCATCTGGATTGACCAAGATCAGACCCACGCCTGCACCTGACATGTTGGAGGAACCGTCCACGTAGAGGGCCCAAAAACCATCAGGGAGATCTGTTCTTTCTTCAGGGGAGTTCGACTGGAGCCCTAGGTTGTCGGCTTCATCTCATCCAAGTTTGGCCTCTTCCGGAATAGTGCATTCCACCATGAAGTCCGCTAATATCTGAGCTTTTATCACCGACTGAGGTCGATAGTCGATGTCGAACTCCGTGAGCTCGACTGCCCACTTTGCTATCCTCCCAGAGGCATCCGCTTGATGCAGAATCGCCTTAATCGGTTGGTCGGTGAGCAGTGTTATAGTGTGTCCTTGAAAGTAAGGTCGGAGCCTTCGAGCTGCAATCAACAAGGCGTAAGTTAGTTTCTCTAACTTAGTATACTTGATTTCGACGTCTCTCAATACTCAGCTTATGTAGTAGATCGACCGTTGAATTTTTGCTTCTTCCTTAATCAGAACTGCTGCTAGAGCCACAGGGGAGACCACCAGGTACAGGAACAACTCCTCTCCAGGTTCGGACTTTGCCAATAGTGGAGATGAGCCGAGATAGTCCTTCAGTTCTTTGAACGCTTGCTGACATCCAGTGGTCCAACAGAAGTTCTTCGACTGCTTGAGAGTCTGAAAGAAAGGTAGGCACCGCTCGGTCGATCTTGAGATGAAGTGATTTAGAGCCGCTACTCTCCCAGTAAGGTGCTGAACTTCCTTTATTGACTTCGGGACGGTCATTTCCTGGATGGCACGAATCTTTTTCGAATTTGCTTCGATCCCGCACCCTGATACCATAAAGCCTAGAAATTTTACTGAGGTTACTTTCAAAGCGCACTTGGCTAAGTTCAGCTTCATCTTGTATTTTCAGAGGACGCTGAAGGTCTCCTCAAGATCATCGACGTGGTTTATTGAGGATTTTCTTTTTACGAGCATATCATCCACGTAGACTTCCATGTTGCGGCCGATCTGCTCTTTGAAGATCTTGTTTACCAGCCGTTGATAGGTCACCCCTGCATTTTTGAGGCCAAAAGGCATGACCCTGTAACAATAAAGGCCATAGTTAGTAATAAAAGTAGTTTTTTCTTCATCCTCTGATGCCATCCTGATTTGATTGTAGTCGGAGAACGCATCCATGAAAGTGAGAAGCTCGTGGCCCGAGGTTGCATCCACTAATTGATCGATTCTGGATAGAGGATAACTGTCCTTTGGGCAGACTTTATTCAGCTTTTTGAAGTCTATACACATCCTCCATTTACCGTTCACCTTCTTAATCAGGACCACATTGGAAACCCAGCTCGGATAGTTGACCTCTCTGATGAACCCAGCTTTCAGGAGTTTATCAACTTCCTCAGCTATTGCCATTTGTCTTTCTGGTGCATGACTTCGAACTTTTTCTTTCGTCGGTCGGTGTTTGGGATCAACAGCCAGACGGTGTTCCATAATTTCAGCATCGATCCCTGGCATGTCCGCTGAAGCCCAAGTGAAAACATCCGCATTCTTTTATAGAAAATTGATAAGCTGTGTCCGCACCTCTTTCCCCAAGTTGGAGCCGATCTTCACCACGTGCTCTTCATTCCCATTATTCAAAGGAATTGAGACAAGATCTTCTATTGGCCCACCCCGCTCTTCAGTCAGGTCATCGCGGGTGTCCAATCCATCAACCGGACAGGGGTCAGGCTGACCACTTCTTTGTTGGGCTATATTATAACAATGTCTTGCCAGGGCTTGATCTCCTCTGACTTCTCCGACCCCCTGGCTAGTAGAAAATTTCAATTTCAAATGGTAGGTCGATACTACAGCTCGGAGGGCGTTGAGGCCAGGTCGGCCGAGTATTGCATTGTAGGCAGATGGCGCCCTCACTACTAGGAAATCCACTAGCACTCTAGATTGTTTCGGATACCGACCTGCAACTACAGTCAAAGTTATTACTCCCTCCACTGGCACAGCATCGCCAGTAAACCCTACCAACGGAGAGCTAATCGGCCCTAACCGACCATCAGGGATGGATATTTTTGAGAATGCATCGTAAAACAAAATATCGACCGAGCTTTCACTATCAACAAGATACGGCGTACATCATAATCAGCAATGTTTAAAGAAATTACAACTGCATCATTATAGGGAAATTGGATCTCTCGGGCATCTTCTTCAGTAAAGGTTATAGATCCTTTAGTTCTTTGCCGCTTGAGCGGTCCGATCGATCCACTGACCGCTCCCCTCTGGGGCCCTCCAGAGATGGTGTTGATGATCCTGATTGGAGGCCGATCTCTAGGCTATTCTTCCCTCCTTGGTGGCTTCGATTGTGGCAGGACCCTCGGTCGATCCTCCCTACCTTCAGGCCGGTGTCGGATGAATCTATCGAGCCGACCCCATCGATGAGCTCCTCGATTTTGTCTCGGAGCTGAATACACTCCTCTGTGTCATGGCCATGGTCACGATGATAGAGGCAGAATTTGTTTGGGTTGCGCTTCTCATGGTGCGAGCACATCCTTTTCGGCCTCGGCAGCTGCTCCCTGACCTCCATCAGTACCTGGGCTTTTGGAGCATTGAGAGGGGCATAGCTGTGGAATCTTCCTGAAGGAGAGCCCTGTCGAACTCTGCAGTCCGGGCTCCTCTGTTTACGAGCTCGGGGAGGAGTCCGGACACGCCTATGTCTGGAAGGAGTTCGAGAACATGGCCAAGCTTCACTTGGCCCTTTTTCAGCTGTGGTCTTGCTGGAGCCACCCGCCTGCCACTCCTTCACGGCCTCCTTGTCCTTCAGCTTGAAGGCTTTCTTTGCTCGGGCATATCCTTCGGCCCGAGCCAGCAAATCAGCGAAGTCCCTGGGATACTTCTTTTTCAGAGAGAACAGAAGATCATTCTTTTGAAGACCGCTCTTTAGGGCGGTCATTGCAATCGATTGGTCCAAGTTTCGGACCTCCAATGCGGCGGCGTTAAATCGATTGACATAGGTTCGGATGGATTCTCCCTCCTTCTGCTTGATGTTGATAAGGGACTCCGAACCTCTCTGGGGACACCGACTGCTAACAAAATGAGCCGCAAACTGATGGCTCATCTGATCAAAGAAGAAGATAGTATCCGATATTAGCATCGAGTACCAGTTCCTTACTGCTTCCTTCAAGATAGATGGGAAAGCTCAACACAGGATAGCGTCTGACGCGTCATGGAGCAGTATCATTATCCAGAAGGCCTCTAGGTGGTCAACCGGATTCGAGGTCCCGTCGTAGCTTTCGAATTGGGAGAGTTTGAAGTTTGGTGGGATCGATTCCTGCATGATCATTTGAGAGAAAGGAGGGTCAGTACAGATATCCTCACCATAAGCAGGGGGAGCGTGGCGGAGCTCTTCGATCCATCGATTCATCTCCTGGAGCCTTTGATCCAGGAGGTCCTCTCGACTACAAGTCTCAAGGGTCTTCTAGCAGAATGGAGGTAGGGATCCTCCGGGGGTGGAATCATGATCAGACTGAGGGCTCTCCACCCTCGGCTTCCCCTTTTCGAGGAAGACAGGGTGACTGGCCCAAGTGGCCCGCCCTATTACTGGATTTTGGAACTCCGGCGATGCTCCTTCCAACTGCACTAACGTCTGCGGCTGTTGCTGCTACTGCTGCATGGCCTGCACTGCTTTGGTGAGGCCTCTGACCTGCTGAACCAGCAGGTCGAACTGCTCCATGTCGACTGCCATTGTCGAGGAGGATGAGGAGCCTGAGAAACTGGAGATGAGGTCGGATCTTGTGGAGCTCGCTGAGATCTGGCTGTAGAGGCTGTGGATTGCCTGGTGGATGTCTTTCGGGGAGGCATCAGGTGGAGATCTAATAGGAGAAGGAGAAGAGGATGTCAGAGAAGATGATCGGAGACAGTCCCGTTGAGCACTCCTTTAAGAACAAAGGTACTGCGAAGACACAGAACCCTTCCTCTAACGCCAATTCTGTTGGTGCAGAATTCTGCCAAAGCCGGAGAAGCTGGAGCTGAGATGACCACGGCCGCCGCCGGGACCTGCAAGGAAAGTCTAAACCAGAGTTGGGGGTGCTCCGGCAAGATCTTCCGATGCTCAAGTCAGTACTCTGCTTCAACAGAAATAGAGTGCTCGAGTGAGAATTTTAGCAGAGTTTCGAGATAGAGTTTTGAGCTTAGAGAAGAATGTATCTGGGGGTCCCTTTTTATAGATGGAGAGCGTAACTGATTGACAGTGACATCTATAACCGCCTGGTAGTGGGCCGTTCAGAGCCATGCAGAGTTTGTTACGGAGAGTAGTGGCGTCAGGGGCTGTTCAGGGCCATGTGGAGTTTGTTACAGAGAGTGGAGTGGTGTCCGTTG
>NC_025994.2:36475580-36478223 GCF_000442705.2 Elaeis guineensis
GAATTTTTATATACTGAATTTTGATATACATGTTTTTAAAAATATTTCAAAATCAGATTTTTTCTTGATACATAAGATGTATATGGATCTTCTAATCTAAAATTTAATTTTGAATTTAATTTTAGAATATATAATTGATATGTGATTGTATGTATAGATCTAAATTTTGATTTAGAAAAAGTTCTAGTTCATGTTCATGTGATATATAGATGCATATATAAAACTTGAAATTTTTATATGATCTGAATTTTGATTCATATATATGATATATGATTACATATTTAGATCATAAATTTATTTTTAATCTAATCCATGATTAATATATAAGATATATGATATCATGTTAAGATCTAAAATTTTGTTTAGATCTAATTTTACATGCATATATGTGATATATGTTTGTATGCTAAAACTTAAAAATTATTTTTATATTTTAAAACTTACTTTCATATAATAAATTTAGATCTGAAATATAATTTTAGAATCTAAAATTTATGTTTATGCATGAAAATTTTGATCATGAAAAAACTATAAATTAGGTCATATAATAGGATTGTATTAAGGTTTTTAATTTGAGTCATATGGGTCTAATTCGATTAAGTAATTGATCAAATCAAGTCAAGTATTGATTAGGATCAGATTAATTAAGTTAATGATTATATAATTATTGTTGATCAAATCGATTGAATCCCATATGTAGAATTGATTAACCTAAGAACCTAATTTGGCTCGTTGGTTTGAGTCCAATTCGCTTGAGCTAATCAATTCTCATCAATCGACCTATTGGTGTCTAAGATAAGTTAATGAGATGTGGTTATTTAATTAATTTTGTTAGCTGATCTGATCAATTTATTGGTGTCATAGGAAGGCAATGGGGTCCCCCACTGATCTTCACTTACCTGATCAATTTGAAAGATTGGATCTTGAATTAGGTTGCTTAGCAATCTGGTTTAGCCCATGCCAGTTAGATCGGTTATATGATGACTGATTAGATGAGATCTAAATCTAAGTCTCTCCATAAATATTAAGTCCATAGGTCTTCGACCGTTGTAGATGTGCGAGCGTGCTACCAGCGTTGATTGTTCTCGATTGGTTACAGTGATTCAGTTGCATCAGAAACCACTCTATTAGCAAAGAATTACTCCAGAATAAAGATGAGGTTGGGCCCAATAACTGTTAGATGAGGGATTCAATGACGGTCTTGCACCTACTTGTGAACGGTGGGTCGGGCTTAATTAAGAAGTATAGGCAATAACTATTAGGTGAGCCCACATGACTTAGAGATCAAGTCACTGCAACATACTTAGTTAAGCATTTGGGTAAAGAGTTGCCTATGCATCGGTGTGCATGTTACCAATAATTGTTAGGTGAGGTGCATGTCATCGGTGGGACCGCAGCATCCATTAGGAATCTTTTGTCGCATTAGGGTTTCTGTTTCTTTTCAGAGAGTGGAGGGATCTGATTAATTAGTGAAAGCCATTATTTGCATCTTAAAGTTTCTAGAAGTAAATATAAATATTAAGTACAAAAGTCTAACTTGAATCTCTACTCTCATAGTTAAACTATAATATCAGCCTCAAACCCTCTAGCCTGCATCCTTGAAATCAATCGTTTGATCGGTATCAATTATAAAGATTGGCTCAAAAATCTTAGGATTATCTTGACCTCAGAAAAGTTAAGCCATGTTCTCGATCAGGATCCTGTAGTGCTATCAAACCATCCTACTACTGAGCAAAAAGCTGCTTTTGAGAAGTGGACAGATGAAGATAGTCGGATCAAGTGCTATGTGCTGGCGTCCATGTCAAATGAGTTGCAAAGCCAGAACGAGCATATGCCTACTGTCCAGACCATGATAACTCACCTACAAGAGTTGTATGGTGAGCAGAGCCATATTGTGCACTTCGAAGTATCCAAGAGACTCTTCAATCTGAAGATGCATGAAGGACAGTCTGTCCATAAGCACTGTATGACAGTGATCAAGGACATTGAGGAGCTTGGGAAGCTTGGGTTAGAAATGCAAAAAGAATTACAGATGGATCTGATCCTTTAATCTCTTATCAGTTCATATAGTCAATTCATTATGAATTTTCATATGAACAAACTTGATTGCACTATTCTCGAACTCGTCAACATATTGGTCACTACAGAGGATACCTTGAAGAGTTCAAGAGGCACTATTCTCACTGTGGAGTGGACTTCTTCTTCTAAGAGAAAGTCTACTAGAAGGAAAAATATTAAATCCATGAAGAAGCAGAAGAAAGAGAGTAAGTCGAAGAAAGATGGTCCAAAGATGACTGAGGCAAAAGAAAAGTATTTTCATTGTCATACTGAAGGCCACTGAAGGAGGAACTATCCTAAATACCTGGAGAGCCTAAAGACCAAAAAGGATGATAAGCCTTCTGAAGGTATGCTCATAATTGAATTTAACCTTACAATTTTTTTTACTTCTAGTTGGATATTGGACTCTAGCTTGAGTACTTATATATGTACCTTAATACAGGATCTGATAGAAAATAGGAGGTTGAGGGAAAGTTACATGATCCTTCGGATCAGCAATGGAGCAAAAGTTGCTACAGAGGCCGTTGGCACTTATCCTCTTCGATTACCGTCTAGTGTTAGATGAGGCCGTTGGTACTTATCCTT
>NC_025994.2:36478323-36538201 GCF_000442705.2 Elaeis guineensis
TCTCCCCCCATCCAGTCTAAATGGAACTGGGCCTTCGACTTTGCTCAAGTTAGGGCGAGATTTTCCTCCTGTCCCTAACAGGGCTGTGAGAGCGCATATGGGCGTTGCAGGGCCTCTCCCCCCATCCGGTCTAAATAGAACCGGGCCTTCGACTTTGCTCAAGTTAGGGCGAGGTTTTCCTCCTGTCCCTAACAGGGCTGTGGGGGCGCATATAGGCGTTGCAGGGCCTCTGCCCCCATCCGGTCTAAATGGAACCGGGCCTTCGACTTTGTCGGGATGAGGTTTCTCTTTAGTTTCTGATACAATTTGTTTGAATTGTCCAAAGACATACAGGTATGCAACTTTCGATTAAAATGAAGTTATTAGTAGTACATCCGTAAGTTTTTCGAGCTCCATGGTCGCGGGAGGTCGGCTCCTCCGAGTTCCTTAAGATAATAAGCATCGGGCCGGACTACTTCTCTGACTTCATACGGTCCTTCCCAGTTTGGGGAGAGTTTTTCCCGATCCTGAGGTTGCGAGACAGCGGCTCGTCGAAGCACTAGATCTCCTGCTCTAAAGGTTTTGTTCTGGACCCGGGTGTTGTAATATCGAGCGACTTTCTATCTGTAGGCTGCCATTCGAACCTGAGCTATCTCCCGTCTTTCTTCCAGCAGGTCGAGATTGGCTCTAAGACTTTGTGAATTTTGATGTTCGTCGAATGCCACGACTCATGCCGACGGGAGTTTAAGCTCGATTGGGATGACGGCTTCCGTACCGAAGGCTAAAGCAAAGGGGGTCTCCCCCGTAGGTAGCCTCTGGGTAGTTCGATATGCCCACAACACATGATAAAGTTCATCCCCCAAGTTTCCTTCGCTTTTTCGAGCATTGTCTTAATCCCCTGCAAAAGGGTTCGATTAGTCACCTCAGCTTCGCCATTCATCTGGGGATGGGCTACTGATGTGAAGTTGTGGGAGATGTTCAGATCTTCACAGAATTCAATGAATTTTGCTCTCGCGAATTGCCGTCCATTATCAGTGATTAAGATTCTAGACAGACCGAACCTACACACGATCGACTTCCAGACGAAATCTTGCACTTTTGCTTCTGTGATTTCGCTAGTGGTTCGGCTTCAACCCATTTGGTGAAGTAGTCGATCGCTACAAGGAGAAACTTTCTTTGCCCAGACGCTAGGGAAAGGGGCCGAGAATGTCCATCCCCCATTGTGCAAAAGGTCATGGGGCACTCAAGGGTGTGAGCTCGGTGGCAGGCTGTCTCTGGACGTTGGCGTATCTCTGGCATCGATCACACTTTTTGACATATTCAATCGAATCATGATGCATTGTTGGCCAATAATATCCATGGTGGAGCAACTTGTGGGATAAGATCTAGCCCCCAAATAGTTTTCGCAAATTCCTTCATGTACTTCCCACAAGGCATAGTCAGCTTCCGAGGGCCAGAGACATTTTAGGAGGGGCAAGGAGTATGATCTCTTGTACAACTTGCCCTCATAAAGGATGTACCGGAGGTCTGATTTCGGAGCTTTCGAGATTCTTCCGCATCTTGGGGAGAACTCCATCTCTGAGATAGATTATCAGTGGGTCGACCCAACTGGGCTCGTGGTCAATCTCCATCACGGGCCATAATTCTTCTGTACTCGGGTGCTTTAGGACTTCAAAGAGAACGCCTTGGGGCAATTCGGCCGGAGCCGACGTCGCCAGCTTGGAGAGAAGGTCAGCCCTGGTATTTTCCAACCTTGGAATCTGTTTAATGTTGAAGCTGCTAAAGGCGGGAGTGAGCTCCTTTACCTTCTCAAGGTAGACCAAGATCAGGCCTGCACCTGCGCCCGATATGTTGGAAGACCCGTCCACATAGAGGGCCCAAAAGCGATCAGAGGGATCGGCCTCTTCTTCGGGGGAGTTCGGTTGAGACTTCAGGTCGTCAACTTTGCTTTGCTCAGGTTTAGCTTCCTCTGAGATGGTACACTCTACTATAAAATCTGCCAGTATTTGGGCCTTCACCGTTGGCCTGGGTCGATAGTTGATGTCGAATTTCGTGAGCTCGATCGCCCATTTTGCCATCCTCCCGGAGGTGTCCACCTGGTGTAAAACCGCCTTGATTGGTTGGTTGGTGAGTAGCATCACGGTATGCCCTTGAAAGTAGGGTCGGAGCCTCCGGGCTGCAATCAATAAGGCATAAGTCAATTTTTCTAATTTGGTGTACCTGGTCTCGACGTCCCTCAACGTGTGGCTAACGTAGTAGATTAGCCGCTGAACTTTCGCTTCCTCTTTGACAAGAACGGCCGCGAGGGCCATGGGAGAGACCGCCAGGTATAAAAATAGCTCCTCCCCAGGCTCAGGCTTTGCTAACAGCGGGGGTGAGCCAAGGTAGCTCCTCAATTCTTTGAACGCCTGTTGGCACTCGGAGGTCCAACAGAAGTTCTTCAGCTGCTTGAGGGTTTGAAAGAAGGGCAAGCACCGTTCGACCGACCTTACGACGAAGCGATTAAGGGCCGCTATCCTCCCTGTGAGGCGTTGAACCTCTTTTATCGCTTTGGAGTGGCCATCTCCTGGATGGCATGAATTTTCTCTGGATTGGCCTCGATCCCGCGTGAATTTTCCTGAGGTTACTCCGAAAGTGCATTTAGTTGGGTTCAGCTTCATTCTATATTTTCGGAGAGCGTCGAAGGTCTCCTCGAGGTCGGCGACATGATCTCTGGAAGACTTGCTTTTTACGAGCATATCGTCCATGTAGACCTTCATGTTGCGGTCGATCTGCTCCTTGAAGATTTTGTTCACCAACCGTTGGTAGGTTGCGCCCGCATTCTTGAGGCCGAAAGGCATGACCCTGTAACAGTAAAGGCCACGATTAGTGATGAAGGCTGTCTTTTCTTCATCTTTTGGCGCCATTTTAATTTGATTATAGCCGGAGAATGCATCCATGAAGGTGAGGAGCTCGTGGCCCGAGGTCGCATCCACCAGTTGATCAATTCTGGGAAGGGGGTAGCTGTCCTTCGGACAGGCCTTATTCAGCTTTTGAAGTCTATGCACATCCTCCACTTCCGTTTGCTTTTTTGATCAGGACAACGTTGGAAATCCAATCGGGATAATTGACTTCCTTAATGAATCCGGCTTTAAGGAGCTTATCCACTTCCTCGACGATCGCCTTCTGCCTCTCCAGAGCATGACTTCGGATTTTTTCTTTCGTCGGTCGATGCTTTGGATCGATGGCCAGATGATGCTTCATGACCTCCGTGTCAATCCCTAGCATGTCTGCTGGAACCCAAGCGAAAACGTCCGCATTCCTTCATAGAAAATCAATGAGACGCATCCGCACCTGCTCCCCTAGGTTGGAGCCGATCATTGCTACATGCTCCGCATTTCCGTCATTCAAAGGGATTGGAACCAGATCTTCGATTGGGGCGCCCCTTTCTTCGGTGAGATCATCGCGAGCATCCAGTCCATCGACAGGACAGGGGTCGGATTGATCGCTTCTTTGCAAGGCTATATTGTAGCAGTGTCTGGCTAGGGCTTGGTCTCCCCAGACCTCTTCGATCCCCTAGTTGGTGGGGAACTTCAACTTCAAATGGTAGGTCGATACGACGGCTCGGAGGGTATTAGGCCAGGTCGGCCGAGAATTGCATTGTAGGCTGATGGCGCCTTCACCACCAAAAATTCACTAGGGCCCTAGATTGTCTTGGGTATTGACCTGCGGCCACGGTCAAAGTTATTATTCCTTCCGTCAGAACGGCGTCGCCGGTAAACCCCACCAAAGGGGAGCTAATCGGCCTCAGATGGCTGTCAAGGGTGGACATTCTTAAAAAGGCGTCGTAGAATAAGATGTCGGCCGAACTTTCACTGTCGATGAGAATGCGACGGACGTCGTAATTTGCTATATTCAAGAAAACTACGACCGCATCGTTATGAGGGAATTGGACTCCTTGAGTGTCTTCTTCGGTAAAGGTTATGGGCTCTTCAGTCTTTTGCCGCTTGGGGGATACAGCCGATATGTTGGTCGTTCTTTGCCGGGATCCTCCCGAGATGGTGTTGGCGGAATCCGTCGGGGGCCGATCGCCCGGCCACTCCATGCCGGCGACCATAGCCAGAGGGCGCGAGGCCTGGGAAACCAGAGGCGAGATCGGGGTCCGAGATATGGCTGCGGAGGCCGTGGGTAGCTGCACGGATGCTTCGTGAGAAGGCATCAGGCGAGGATCTAGTGGGGGAAAGGAGGAGTGGGTGCCGGAGAAGATGATCGGAGGCAGCCCCGTTGAGCACTCCTTTAAGAATAAGGATGCTGCGAAGACACAGCGCCCTTCCTCTAGCGCCAATCCTGTTGGTGCAAAAATCTGCTTGCACCGGAGAAGCTGGAGTCGAGGGAGTCGCGGTCACCGTCGGGACCTGCAAAAGAAGTCTAAACCGGAGGTGGGATTGCTCCGGCAAGACCCTCCGACGCTCAAGTCAGTTCTCTGCCTCAACAAGAATGGAGTGCTCGAACGAAAATTTTAGCAGAGTTTTTAGGTAAAAATGAGAGCTTATAGAATAACGTATCTGGGGTTCCCCTTTTATAGATGGAGGAGGCAACAAATTGATAGCGACGCTTGTAGCCGTCTAGTAGTGGGCCGCCCAGAGTCAGGAGGAATTTATTACGGAGGGTAGTGAGTGGGATCGTGGCTATCGCCGTGGCTCACCACGTGGAATCAGTTACGGGGAGTGGAGCGACGTCCGCTGTCGTGACTCATCAGGGAGTGGTGGAATCGCACAGGATCCACCGTAGGGAGTGGAGTAAAATCATGGCCATTAATACGGCCTGTCAGGGAGTGATGGAGCTACGTAGGGTCTGCCGCAGGGAGTGGAGCAGTGTTGTGACCGTTACCGTGGCCCGCCAGGGGGTCCAGACTTGTCGGCCGAAGTTCGGTTGGAGTCGGTAGCGAGGTCCGGTACCCGTAGGAGCTTGGGCGAGGTCTTCCTGCAGTCGGAATAGAAGATGGAGTCCGGCTTCCGTAGGAGTCTGGATGAAGTCTACTTGCAGTTGGGGTCGTGGGCAGAGTCCGGCTCTCGTAGGAGTCCGGACGGAGTCCGTCTGCAGCCGTTGGAGTCGAGGACGGAGCCCGACTCCCATAGGAGTCCGGGCGGAGTCTTCCTGCAATTAAAATCAAAGGCGGAGTCCGGTTCCCGTAGGAGTCCGGACAAGGCTTACTAGAAGTTGAAGTTGAGGACGGAGCCCGGGGACGAAGTCTACTTGCAGTTGGGGTCGTGGGCGGAGTCCGGCTCCCGTAGGAGTCCGGACGGAGTCCGTCTGCAGCCGTTGGAGTCGAGGACAGAGCCCGGCTCCCGTAGGAGTCCGGGCGGAGTCTTCCTGTAATTAAAATCAAAGGCGAAGTTCGGTTCCCGTAGGAGTCCGGACAAGATTTACTAGCAGTTGAAGTTGAGGACGGAGCCCGGGGATGAAGTCTACTTGCAGTTGGGGTCGTGGGCGGAGTCCGGCTCCCGTAGGAGTCCGGACGGAGTCCGTCTGCAGCCGTTGGAGTTGAGACGGAGCCCGGCTCCCGTAGGAGTCCGGGCGGAGTCTTCCTGCAATTAAAATCAAAGGCGGAGTCCGGTTCCCGTAGGAGTCCGGACAAGGCTTAGTAGCAGTTGAAGTTGAGGACGGAGCCCGGCTCCCGTAGGAGTCCGGGCGGAGTCTTCCTGTAATTAAAATCAAAGATGGAGTCCGGTTTCCGTAGGAGTCCGGACAAGGCTTACTAGCAGTTGAAGTTGAGGACGGAGCCCGGCTCCCATAGGAGTCCGGGCGGAGTCTTCCTGCAATTAAAATCAAAGGCGGAGTCCAGTTCCCGTAGGAGTCCGGACAAGGCTTACTAGCAGTTGAAGTTGAGGACGGAGCCCGACTCCCGTAGGAGTCTGGGCAGAGTCTACTTGCAGTCGAAGTCGTGGACGGAGTCCGGCTCCCGTAGGAGTTCGGACGAAGTCCGTCTGCAGCCGTTGGAGTCGAGGATGGAGCCCGGCTCCCGTAGGAGTCCGGGCGGAGTCTTCCTGTAATTAAAATCAAAGGCGGAGTTCGGTTCCCGTAGGAGTCTGGACAAGGTAGCAGTTGAAGTTGAGGATGGAGTCCGGCTCCCGTAGGAGTCCGGGCGGAGTCTTCCTAAATTAAAATCAAAGGCGGAGTCTGGTTCCCATAGGAGTCCGGACAAGATAGCAGTTGAAGTTGAGGACGGAGCCTGGCTCCCGTAGGAGTCCGGGCGGAGTCTACTTGCAGTCGAAGTCATGGGCGGAGTTCGGCTCCCGTAGGAGTCCGGACGAAGTCCATCTGTAGCCGTTGGAGTCGAGGACGGAGCCCGACTCCCGTAGGAGTCCGGGCGGAGTCTGTCTGCAGCCGTTGGAGTCGAGGATGGAGCCCGGCTCCCGTAGGAGTCCGGGCGGAGTGATGGGGGTTCACCAACGGCAGTCGAAAGTCGGAAGAGACTTGCGAGGGTCAATTCCGTCAAGAACTTCGGTCGAGGGTATTTTATACCCAACAGTTGTCCAAGGAGTTCTTGAAGGAAAAACCATCTTTTTTCTTGTAGGATCTTCTAGATCTAATTAGATCTGGGGTGGAATATTTTAAAAAAAATTATCCTATGATATTTTAGATCTAAGATCTATTATATCTGATTCTTATTATCTAATATTTAATCTAAAATTAAATCTAAAACTTGAGGATTAGAAGAATACCTCTAGGGTAACTAGATTACCCTGTAGATGATCGCAGCAACGTCCGAGGTTCTAAAATAGCCATGCAGTCGTCTGGCCTCTACCGGTATCCACTCAAGTGGAATTTTGATCATCCTCTCCTCACAAATCTTTGTTCCAAAAATTAAATCTAGATCTGATCTACAAGATCTTCAAAAGATCTTCTGAAGCTGGAGCAGCAGCTTCACGACAAATTCCTACAGCCTTCTGATCAGCGAGCCACCACACCTTGGACAAGCACCAGATGGATGCCCAACTTCTTGGACGTGAAGAGGGAAGAGAGAGGACCAGAGGGGATATAGAGAAATGGAGGGGTTTCATGTTTTTGCTGGGTATTGAGCAGATCTCTAAATCCTAGGCACAGACAGGGTTTAAATAGACCCTGCTGCGCCATGCAGTGCCACATCATTCGACCAATCAAAAAATTTTAATTAATTTTAAAAAAAATTTAATTGATGGAGTAATATTATCTGATCATATCAGATAAGAACCCCACCAAACCCTCTTACTGTTGGTGCCAACACTGGATAAACACAGTGAGATTGGCGCCCAACAATTTGAGTCAATCAAGGCATAGAGTCCTATCTCATGGGACTCTATCCTTATCCACTTGGGGCGCATGTCATATCTGATTATGGCACCCACTTTGAGGATAAAATTAGCAGATGGACACTCCATAAAAACTCTCCAATGACCTCTTGCCAAGTGGTCTTCAGTCCAAGGTCCATGGGTCAACGTTTGACCAATGTCCTAAAATGAAAATTGCAGGTGACAGGAATTGACAGGTGTTGTCTTAAATTCATCTCATGAATTAAGATAAAATTTTTTTGAGCTGGACTGACTCCAGTCAGACTGAGAAAAATCTTCTCAAGGTTCTCTGGGTGAGTCAAATCATATTTGGCTTAATCAAGATGAAAAAGATTGCACGAGGAGAAAGTTAGGCTCAATCATGTGCTAGCACGATTTCTTTGAACCTAATTGGATCTAATCCAAATCAATCGAATTGGGCTAGCTTGATTGATGACATCCAGACCCTAACTCTTATTTGTGTAATCCAGTTAGATTTATTTTCGTATGGTAATGAGACATGTCATGATCTCATCATTGACATCATCGAAACTCCTTTCGATGGACCAGAACTCTTCTGATTCAGACAATTTAGAATGATTGATCATCAATATCATTCTAATTGCTCCCAAAATCCACCAGTGATACCTAGTAGTATATGATGGTAATCCATCAGAAATGAAGACGAACCTCTTGGTGTAGCTACCTGTGTGATTGAGTTCTTCTATCATGAGTCCCGACTGAATTAGGGTTAAGGTGAACTCGTCAAATCCAACATCAGTCATATGAATCAATCGATCGATCTGAGTCCGATGTAAAACTCCAATGGAAAACTTTTTTTTATTATTTCACTCTGCCATGGCCATGGGCTTAAGGACTCGATCTTTCGATCATCATAGGACTACTCCTCTCATCTATCGAGGTTGATAGATCCCATCTTGATGCAATCTGGTTCCTACAATGAATATGCTACAGCCAACATACATCTCAGAGTTTCGAATGGCTAGGAGACCGTGTTATGGTGTAGTCAAACTATAACACACTCAAGGTGAACTGTCGATGCACCTCAGATCAAAAAACTAGACACACAGTTGCAGCATCGAGCTAGTTATCGACGAGAAGGTAGACTTCCTTATGACTGCTCGAGGTGGTCACGCTCAGTACTCTCATTCTCAACGAATATCTGTACTCTCACTCCGGTATCTCCATACTGTAGACTCAAGACACATCTATCCTAAGAAAGCGATCGTACATCAATCTTCCAGATCGATCACCATCCTCGTGATGATCCTATGGTCAAGAGCTGTTTATGAGTTAGTTATGTAAATTCATGCCTTAAATTTTCTACTCTTGAAAATATGAATTAACATTTCTACTAACTCAAAGGATGTATCACAGACATAATATATCAATGTGATAGTAGAATAATTTTTTTATTCATTTATAGTCAAAATTATAAATTTGCCCTTATATTTGTATAGGAATGTATCAGCCAATATGGCATCTAGGACACACATCTAACAAACTCCCACTTGACCTAATGCCAGTTGGCTACATATCTAATCCCATCTTCTCAAGGTGGGCTTCGATCTTCTGCTGGCCTAATGGCTTTGTTAGTGGGTCTGCCACATTGTCTGTGGAGTCGACTCTCTTAACCTCGACATAACCCTTTTCGAGGTAATCATGGATCAGATGGAATCGCCGCTCGATATGCTTGGACTTTTGGTGAGATCTTGGCTCCTTAGCTAGGGCTATGGTATCATTATTGTCGCAGTAAAGAGGGATGGCATCCGATGACATCACTCCAAGCTCTACAGCAAACTTCTTATACCAGAATGCCTCCTTCGCAGCTTCCGATACAGCAATATACTTTGCCTCCATGGTAGAATCAGCAATCACGGTCTGCTTGGAACTCTTCCAATTGATTGCACCACCATTGCAAATGAACAGACTGCCAGATATCGATTTTCGATCATCTATATCAGACATAAAGTCTGAGTCTGTAAATCCCTGAACCTTGAGTTCTCCATTCCCAAAGACTAGAAACATATCTTTAGTCCTTTTCAAGTACTTAAGGATACATTTCACAGAAGTCTAGTGCTCTTCGCTTGGATTCGACTGATATCTGCTTGTGACACTCATAGTATGGGCTATATCAGGTCGTATACATAACATGGCATACATGAGGCTTCCTATTGCCGAAGTATAAGGGATCTTGCTCATGCATTCAATCTCCTCAGGTGTGCTAGGGCATATCTTTTTGGAGAGATGAATGCCATGTCTAAAAGGTACTAAACCTCTTTTGGAGTTTTTCATGCTAAACCTTTTTAGCACATCCTCTATGTACATCTTCTGTGAAAGTCCCAGCATCCTATTTGGTCTATCTCTATAGATCTTAATACCCAGTATAAAGGATGTCTCTCCTAGATCTTTCATAGAGAACTCCTTAGACAACCATATTTTAACTGAGGTTAACATAGAAATATCATTCCTAATCAGGAGGATGTCATTTACGTACAGTACGAGGAAGACAACTGCGCTCCCACTGACCTTCTTGAATACACATGGTTCCTCCTCATTCTTGATAAAACCAAATATTTTGATCACATCATTGAAACGAGTATTTCAGCTCCGAGATGCTTGCTTAAGTCCATAAATGGACCTTTGCAGCTTGCAGACCTTGTGATCATCATCACTGGATGTGAAATCAAGTGGCTGTTCCATATAGATATCTTCCTCAAGATATCCATTTAAGAATGCCATTTTCACATCCATCTGCCATATTTCATAATCGAAATAGGTTGCAACAGCAAGCAATGTGCGGATGGATTTTAGCATGGCTACGGACGAAAAGGTATCCGGATAGTCAATACCTTCGTGCTGACTATAACCTTTCGCTACGAGCCTAACCTTGAATGTCTCCACATTTCCATCTGCACCTATCTTTCTCTTGAAGATCCATTTACACTTAATAGGTACAATACCTTCAGATGGATCTACCAAGGTTCAGACTTGGTTTGAGTACATCGAGTCAATTTTTGATCTCATTACCTCTAACCATTTTTCAGAGTCGATATCTGATATCGCCTTATCATAGGTCTTGGGGTCATCACCATGAGCCCCATTTTTCATGAAGAATATTTCCTCTACATTCTCTCGTATGGTATCTAAGTACCTTTCAGGAGGACAGAAAATCCTAGTCGATCTATAAGGTGGAAGAGATTGTGTTAGGACTGGTTCTAATTGATTGGGTTCCTCAAGTTCTTTAGCTCATTGCTCTTGGGAGACATTCTCCTTGAGCTTAATTATTCTTCCGATGCCACCATCTTGAATAAACTATTTTTTAAGAAAAATAGCATATCGATTCACAATCACATTGTGATCTTCTAAAATATAGAAATAGTATCCTAATGACTCTTTAGGATATCCTATGAACCAAGCTCTAAAAGATTTGAACTCTAACTTATCCGCCTGCTATCTCTTGACATGAGCCGGACAATCCCAAATTCTGAGATAACTCAGACTTGGCTTCTTACCATGCCATATCTCATACGGTGTGGTAGGAATAATTTTAGAGGGAACCCTATTCAATACATATATTACTGTTATGAGACAATGTCCCCAAAGAAACTCAGGAAGGTCTGTGAAGCTCATCATGGAACGGACCATATCTAATAGGATCTGATTTTTCCATTCTGAAACCCCATTGAGTTGTGGCATTCCAGGTGGAGTCCATTGAGAGACTATGTCATTGTCCTTAAGATAGTCTAGAAACTCCCGACTAAGGTATTCACCTCCTCGATCTGATCGAAGAACCTTAATGGGCTTTTTTCTATTTGTTTTTCTACTTCATGTCTGAATTCTTTGAACTTTTCAAAGGCTTCAGACTTATGTTTCATTAGAAACACAAATCCATACCTAGATGTATCATCGGCGAAGGTAATGAAGTAGACATAGTTGCTTCTAGCCGGCATATCAAATGGACCACACACATCTGTATGTACTAGGGCAAGTAGGTCTGGGGCCCTTTCCTTATGTTCTGTAAAAGGAAGCTTCATCATTTTGTCTTGAAGGCATGATTCATAAACTGGATATGACTCAAAAGTCAACAGACTCAATAGCCCGAATTTCTCCAATTTGTTAACCCTGTCTTCCGCTATATGACCTAGCCTTAGGTGCCACAGATACCTATCATTTAGACTATTTCTAGGCCTTTTAATTCCCATGGCATTCATATTTTGCTCGATATGAAATACAGATACATCAATATGTAGCTGATTGAGATCATTAATAAGAAAATCATTTGCAACTTTATTATTTTTATAAAATATGTTACAATGGTTCTTATGAAAGCTAATCACATAGCCTTCTTGTGCTAAACATGAAACAGAAATCAAATTTCTGCTTGCTGCAGGCACATAATAACAATCTCTAAGAACTAAATCTAATTCTAATGGTAATCATAAAGGGTAGGTTTCCACGGCCACAGCAGCAACTCTTGCTCCATTTCTGATGTGTAGGATCATATCCCCATCCCTCAGCTTCCTGCTCTCCTCAAGACCCTGTATAGAAGTGCACAAATAAGCACTAGAACATGAGTCAAGTACCCAACTGAATGCAGAGGAAATCGTAAGATTAGATTCTATAATGAGCATTCCTCTAGAAGGACCATCCTTCTTGTTCTTCAGGGTGGCCAGGTACTGAGGACAGTTTCACTTCCAATGGCCGTCTGAATTGCAGTGAAAATATTTTCTCTTTTCAGCAGCCTTCTTCTTCGGTTCCGTCTTCTTCTTCTTTCCATCCACCTTCTGCTTCTTTGCAAACTTCTTCTTTTCAAAAGACTTTCTCTTGGAAGAAGTCTGCTCCACAGTAAGAACTGAGCCTTTTGAACCCTTCAAAGAAAGCTCAGTCATAACCAACATATTCATTAACTCAGCCAAGGTACACTGCATCTTATGCATATGGAAGTTCATGATGAACTGACCATATGTATCAGATAAGGATTGAAGGATCACATCAATCTGAAAATTCCTATCTAAGATGATACCGAGCTTCTCAAGCTCCTCAAGATCCTTGATCATTGACAAACAATGATCTTGGACTGACTGCTCATCATGCATTTTAGCCTTAAAAAGCCTTTGGCAGACTTGATACTTGGCTGCGCGACTTTGTTCACCAAACAACTCTTGTAGGTAAGCCAACATTTGGCGGGTAGTCATAATATTCTCATGCTGGCACTGCAAGTCATCAGACATTGCACCCAACATGTAGTACCTGGCTTTGTTATCTTCATCCATCCACTTTTTCAGAGATGCTCTCTATTCAGCAGTCAGACATGCTGGCATGGCAGGTGGGTCCTGGTCCAAGACACGAGTCAGTTTCTCGGAACTCAAAATAATTCTGTAGTTCCTCAACCAGTCTTTGAAATTCGATCCAGTCAATTTGTGGGTGTCTAGTATTTTGGTCAGGGAGTTGGACGCAGACATATTTCATGTAGAGAGTCAAAAATTTTTAGTTAGATTTTGTAATCAGACTTAACCAATTTATTTAAGAGTTTCATTTTTAAATAAATTAGGCTCCCACTATTTTCTCAAATCCCTACACTCCCTAGGTAGAGATGTGAAAATCTCCGTGATTAGTAATTTCTAATGGGTGGTGTGGTCTCGCCGACTGGCTCATCATCTCACCTAACAGTTATTGGTGATGGGTCAACCGATGAGTGGACAATTCTTGTCCAATGATTCTTTAATCATGGTGCACTCAAAACTTGGTCTCTAATTCATGAAGCTCACCGTGTCTGAAATATTGCTCCAATCTTTAGTTAAGTCAGACCCACCATTTGCACGAACTAGATTCCTGATTGAGTCCCTCACCGTATCTGGAATATTGAGCACAACCCATCCTCTAATCCGTAGCATCCAATGCCTAATGGATATGGTTGCATCTTCCCGATGCAATTGAACCACTATAACCAGTCGAGAACAATCAATCCCGGGAAGGACCCGCACATCCACAATAGTGAAAGACTTTAGACTTAATATTTTTTTTGGAAGATTTAATTTAGGTCTCATTAAACTTGACTTGACATAGTCATAACAATTATGAGTAACTTGAAGTAAATTTCAGTGCAAGGGTAAAACGATAATTTTAAAACTTTTTCAAAATTATAATTTTATAGCAAAAAATATTAATTAATCTAATTAATTAACATATGTTTACCCTACACTAGGATCTAAATATGATATATAGCATGCATTTAAATTTGAAATTCAAACTTCTACAGTAAACAATTTACTGTTATGTGTTCAAAATACATTACCTTCATGCAGGTAGTCGATCGCTGTAATCTGATCACCGTCTGAAAGATTTGATAATTGCAATACAGCCACACAGTATGTCTGACCTTTGCAGATCATCCACACGAAGCTCTCAGTCTGATCGGCTCCTCACGAATGCTAGTTCGTTGTAGAGCCCTTTCGATGGTCAATACTGATCGAACTCCTTTGATCGATGTCTGTCGACTCTTCAGATACTCTGAATCATCAGCAAAGATGGTAGAGAGGTTGATGAAGCTCTCTCTAAATTTTGGTAGGATCACAACACTCGTAGCTCACCTTCTCACTTCCCGAACCACAGGCAAAAACCCTAGGTTACTCACTGAAAACCCTGCGCCCACTCTTGTTTCTTTTCTTTCTTTTTTTCTCAAAAGTTTTTGAACTTTCTACTTGCGCACAAGGCTTCCTCATGCCCACTATTCTCTCTCAAAAAATTTTTACGCACACCCCACCTCCCTTTCTCTTTTAAAATAGTGCAAGACGTGTCTTATCCGTGTGAAAGGATAAAGATAAGTGGTTGCACACTTGAATTCAAATCAAATTTGAATTTAAATGCAAACCAACTCATCCTTATCCACTCTGGATGTGAGAAGAGAGGAGGTGTGGCTTCTTTGTACATGGAGAGTTTACATGAGAAACTCTTTCTCATGTAAAGCAAGGGGCACACAAGATAAGGTGGGTGGCGCATGGATTAGTTGGTTGCCCATTGAAATTCAAACATCCTTTGAATTTGAATGGCCAACTAACTTATTTTTATCTAGATAATTGGTGCACAAGGGTGGGTGTGGGATGCCTTCTATGTGAAAGAAATTCATGAGAAGTTGCTTCTCGTGAATTCAAATGGGCGTAGAGAAGTGAGGTGGCATAGGGAGTTGAATTCAAAAGGTGGTTTGATAATAATTGAACCAACCTAATCAAAATAGGTTAAGCACAATTAGACTAAGTTAAATCCAACTTAATTAGATTTATTTAGACTCAATAAAATCTTAATCAAATCAAAAATTGACTAAGCCCAATTCTTGATCAGATCAGGGACCAAAACACCTTAGCGATTAGGTCAACACTTAACCTAATCGGGTCAAACCCAACTGAATCCAATTCAATTGGACTTGATCCAAAAATAATTACTCAATCAAATTGAGTTAATTAGCAATCAAATCACTAATTAAACCTCTCATAAATATTGAGTCTAAATTCGATGGGCAATCGGGCATCAGAATTTATCGATATGAAATCCTGATCGAAAAGTTCCAAACCAGTGGGACTTTTGACCCCGGTACCCAAAATATGTGGAACTCATGATCAGAGAATCCTGATTCTCGATCACAGAATCTCAGACACTTAAGACTCTTCACCAGCCATCAGATCAGATAGGAACCTCTAATGTGTGTGACCCCGCAGGTTCGATCCTAAGCCGGTAGCATAGGAACCAATTTCTGTACTAATCGAAGTGACCATCTAGTAATGGTACCTGACGTCCGGATAGGTCAAATAGTCGCAATCGCAATACTCAGAATCTATGTAAATATGGTTACTGTATAATTCATCCTTTTGACCCCTATGTTTAGGATGACTCAGGGTTAAACTGTCAATCCTGATCAGATCATCCGAATCGTGCTCAACTCAAACAGTCCTGTGACTCCTCACTAGGACTATCCTGGCCAAGATTTTGCTAAATTGAAACACGACTGTACACAGCTCCTGAACTAGAGTGGTCAATCCCATCTTGACACACGTACCGACAAATCAAGTACTTGACTACACCCAGCAGCCTTCCGTCACTGAATTAGAAATTTAGGTAGTTCAGTGCCTAAGTGTAGTGAGTTGCTTGCAAGTCACCATGGTGGTCTCAGGTCGGAGAGACAGTTATACCCTTATCCCATCAGAGTAAATCTTGACAGCAGAAAATGCTCCGGAGTCGGTCACGTTCAGTACAGATGTACCCTTACATCTCACCTGTATGCCATACCAGTGTCTCCACACTCCTTGGTTAAGAGGACAACCAACCCATATGGCATATAATGACCTATGCTTGATAAACATTGTTGTCCTTAGTAACAACGTATCATTTGGTCACGAACAGGTTTAAGGACTAAATGACAAATTCTCCTTTGTCGAGTCTAAATAGTCCTAAGGACTTCACCACAACACAGGAGTTCATTAGAAGATGAAACAATTTGTGATGAAAAATATCAAAATAATTTTTATTAATTTATAATGCATATACTAATACAAGAAAGAGCACAACGGTCAACAGGCTGACGATTGGCTTTGGGACATATTCCCAACAATCTCCCACTTGGTTTAAAGCCAATCGGTGCAGTATCTAATACCCATCTTCGACTTGAAGTTATCGAACTCCTTCACCGCAATGGCTTTAGTGAATGGGTCGGTCAGGTTCTCCTTTCCATCGATCTTCTGAAGGTCGACGTCACCTCGATCCACAATTTTCTGGATGAGATGGTAGCGGCGTAGAATATGCTTCGTCCGCTAGTGTGCCTTTGGTTCCTTCGTCTGAGCAATGGCTCCAGAGCTGTCACAGTAAAGCAGAACTGGACCATCAAGGGAGGATGCTACTCCGAGCTCAGTGATGAATTTTCTCAGCCACACTGCTTCTTTGACAGTATCTGATGCAGTGACATACTCTGCCTCGCAAACTGAATCGTCACTGTGTGCTGCTTGGAACTCTTCCAGCAGACAACCCCACCATTAAGGGTAAAAATAAATCCCGACATACTCTTGCTGTTATCATGATCAGACTGAAAACTAGAGTTTGTAAACCCTATAAGTCTCAAGTCCGATTCACCATAAACAAGCCACTGGTCCTTAGTATTTCTTAAATACTTCAGGATGGTTTTAACAACCTTCCAGTGATTCTCCCCTGGATCAGATTGGTATCTACTCACTACCCCTAGTGAGTATGCCACATCTGATCGTGTACATGTCATGGCGTACATGATAGATCCCACTGTCGAAGCATATGGAATTCTACCCATATGCTCTCTCTCTTGAGATGTTGTCGGACAATTTCTCTTTGAGAGAGAAATTTCATGGCCTATTGGTAGATAACCTTTCTTGGAATTCTCCATGCTGAACCTCTTCAGCATAGTATCAATGTACATGGACTGGGATAAGTCAAGCAACCTTTTAGATCTATCCCTATAGATCCTTATCCCTAGGATGTAGGAAGCTTCTCTCAGATCTTTCATGGAGAACTATGACGACAGCCAAATCTTTATTCCCTGTAATGCAGGGACATCATTCCCGATTAAGAGAATGTCATCCATATACAATACAAGAAATACCACTACTGGACCATTAGCCCACTTATAAATGCAAGGCTCTTCTCCATTCTTAACGAAGCCATATGTCTTGATCGTCCTATCAAAACATATGTTCCAACTTCGGGATGCCTGCTTAAGTCCATAAATGGACCTCTGTAGCCTGCACACCTTAGACTCATCTGTGGATGTGAATCCTTCAGGTTGTATCATATACACCTCTTCGTCCAGCTCTCCATTTAGGAAAGCTGTCTTCACATCCATCTGCCAGATTTCATAGTCCAGATGGGCAGCTATCGCAAGCATAATCCAAATGGATTTGAGCATTGCCACAGGAGAAAATGTCTCGTCATAGTCTATACCATAACGTTGACGATATCCCTTGGCAACCAGACGGGCTTTATAGGTTTTCACCTTTCCGTCTGCACCCCTCTTCCTCTTGAAGACCCACTTACACCCTATGGATTTTACTCCTTCGGGTGGATCAACCAATGTCCACACATCGTTGACCTTCATGGACTCCATTTCGGATTTCAAGGCCTCTAGCCATTTCTCAGAGTCAGGTCTCTGCATTGCATCCATGAAGGTGATCGGATCCTCATCGTTTTCATCAAGTTCGACAGGATCACCGTCCCGGACCAAGAAACCATAGTATTTGTCCGGTTGACGTGGTACTCTACTAGACCGCCTTAAGGGTGCAGGAACAATGGGCTCCGGATCTGATCTAACCAAATCTGGTTCAGGTTCAGCAACTTGTGTCAGTTTTTCCATCTGTCGAACTTCCTCAAGTTCGACCTTAGAGGCAACAGTCCCTTCACCAAGGAACTCCTTTTCCAAAAAGATTGCCTTAAGGCTGACAAACACCTTTTGCTCATCAGCTAGGTAGAAATAATATCCTTTGGTCTCTTTTGGGTACCCTATGAAATTACACTTGTCAGACCTAGGTCCAAGCTTGTCCATAATTAAACGTTTAACATAAGCCGGACACCCCCAAACCCTAAGGTGCGAGAGTACTGGCTTACGTCCTATCCATATCTCATATGGCATTTTGGTTACAGACTTATTCGGAACCCTATTTAGAAGGTAACAAGCCGATTCGAGCGCATATCTCCAGAAGAAGATCGACAGACCAGCAAACCCCATCATGGATCGAACCATGTCCAACAAGATTCAATTCCTCCTTTCAGACACACCATTATGCTGTGGTGTTCCAGGAGGAGTCCACTGAGAGAGAATTTCATTCTCCCCAAGATATGTCAAAAAATCATTGAAAAGATATTCACCTCCTCGATCAGATCGAAGAGTTTTAATACACTTCCCAGTTTATTTTTCTACCTCATTTCGAAATAGTTTGAACATTTCAAACGACTCCAACTTATGCTTCATTAAGTAGACATACCCATACCTAGATAGGTCGTCTGTGAAGGTTATGAAGTAGAAATATCTACCTCTTGCATTTGAGCTCATGGGTCCACATACATTAGAATGTACCAGACCCAAGAGTTCACTGGCTCTCTCACATTTTTCAGTAAAAGGTGACTTGATCATCTTCCCAAGAAGACATGACTCACAGGTTGGAAGTGATTCACAATCACGTACTTCAAGAATTTCTTCTTGACCAACCTGTTTATTCTGTTCTTATTGATATGACCTAGCCTACAGTGCCAAAGGTAGACTTCTGACACATTATCTATTCTAGAGCGTTTACCGAAGGTTTGAACCACATTAACAGGCTGTGATAGTAAGTAAATTTTATTATTTAGTTGTCCAACAAACATTGTAACACCATTCAAAATGATATTGCAAACATTTCTTTTTATTAAAAATTGATAACTGTTCATGGCCAAAAGGCCTACAGAAATAATATTTAATAAAAAACTTGGACAATAGTGATATTCACTCAGAATTATATTACGAGAGTTGATTACAAGGTTCATGATTCCTAAAGCTAGAACTGAAACTTTGCTTCCATCTCCAACGTTCAGAAACCTCTCACCTTCATCAAATCTCCTACTAACCTGCAGACCCTGCATCGAATTGCAAATATGATAAGGGCTTCCGGTATCCAATACCCAGGCAGTAGTATCACAAATAAAAAAGTTGCAAAGTGTTATCATATAATTACCTTGCTTCTTCTTCGGCCTGTTCGGATCCAGGGAGGCAATGTATAGAGGACAGTTCCTCTTTCAGTGCCCCTACTTCTTGCAAAAGAAGCACTCCGCCTGGCTCTGATCGGGCTTGCACTTCTTGGTCTGACCCTGTGCAGATGTTCCAGCATGCGACTGCACCTTCTTATTCTTCTTCTTCTTGTTCTTCTTCCCTTTCTTAAAGGGTCGACGACCAGAAGAAGACCCTCCTACAACATTCACCGACTCCTTATGGAGCTGGTGGTCCTTCTCAAAGTTCTGCAGCAACCCCAACAAGTCGTGGTAGTTCACTGCAGGCTTTGTCATTCGAAAATGAGTAAGAAAGGGGAGGAAGGACTTGGGCAAAGAATTAAGGATGCATCCTTACTGAGCTGCTCGTGCAAGGGAAAGCCCAGTTTACTTAGGCACTCAATCATTTCGATCATGTACAGTACATGATCGGTAACTGAGGCCCCATCCCTCATCCGAGCATTGAAAATGACACAACTAGTTTTGTGCCTTTCAACATCGTCAGGCGTGCCAAAGGAGTTGTTCAACATTTGAAGCATCTCCTGCGGCTTGGCATTCTCAAACCTGTGGCTGAACTCATCATTCATTGCCGCCAGCATTATGCATCGAACGATGGTGCTGTCATTGAGCCACTTCTGGTAAGTATCTCGGACCGTCTCTCTAGCGTTCGGGGCTAGCTCCTCAGGTGTCGGATCCGTTACTACATAAAGGATCCGCTCATGCTCAAGGATGATTTTTCATTTTCGATACCAGCTATCGAAATTAGGTCCCATGAGCTTGTCATTATCTAATAATGATCGAAGCGACAGGGTAGTGGCCATAGCTGCATAAAGGAAAACCAGACCTTTATTAGTACATAAATTATTAATACTAAAGACTTGGACTTTAGTCTAAAGTTTCTCTCAGTATTTTTACGAACTGGTAGCCTCAACCTCCAATTTGAAAAATTACTTTAATTCCTTAGTGGGTACTACAATCCACACAGACTACACACGAGCCCAACTTTGGTTGGTCAACCCATATGCATCTATGGGTAGGTTCATAACCAGTTGTTTCTCTAAACAACTTCTAGTAATTTATTTTACCCTAGAACCTAATCAGTAGGCTTTGGCCTCCACTGAAAAGATCTGGTTAGGTCCAACCATTAACATGACTTGATTTGGTGAATCTAACCAATAAATGATTGGGCCCGACTTTGGCCGGCCAACCTAACCATCATCAGAAAGACTCAACCAAATTATCATACTATGAATGATAATTTCATTAGTCAATAAGCACCAGGCCTTTGGGCCTCCAATGATTATTAGACTAATGGACTCTTTATCACTCACTTAATGGGAGGCTATGACTTAGTTATCACTATAACTTAATCATTTTTAGGGACCTAATAATTTTTGAGGATTTTTATTAAAGGATAGAAGAGAAAAAATTAACCAGCTAATTTTAATCATCCCACTGACTTCACCAAGTCAGATTAAAAAGGATTTAATTTAAGCCGGTATTAGGAGTACCTAAATCAGTCACACTGATTTACCTAATGATATGGGTGAGCCCTAATCACCAAGTGATCTAATCAAAACCTAACTCACCAGGTTGGCCAGGTAAGTGAGATCAGTGGTGGGGATATGCCATTAACTCGTCAGAGATCGAATCAATGCGAGTAGCTCCCACGTAAAAACCACTAGTCAGACTGCCGAACTTACCTTAGACACCAATTGGTTTATTAGTTTTAATTTGATCAACTTAGTAAATGGGGTTCCACCATGTAGCCATGAATTAAGTCCATCTTGGTCTAGTTAAAGACATGGACCCATTCAACTACAACTATTGGAGTTGAGTTTAGAGTATCCTTGACCTAATCTAATTCCATTTTTGATTAGATTTGATCAATTACTCTAATTTAGTCCATTTCTTTAAGCTAACCTTAGGTCTAACCCAATTATGGACCTAATTCATCTAACCCATTGACCCACAAGTTTATGCAATTATCATAGGTTTAATTCATAGTTCTAGACCAATTAGACAACACTTAATTCTTTTAATTAAGTATTTGGGCTGATGGGTCAGGGTTTGGCATTTCGAAAATAATTTTTAAATTTGAAAGATTTTATTTTCTGTTCACCAAATGTGTTAACTTATTTCACAAACGGATCAGCACATTTCATAAACACCAATCCTATTGCTAATTACATAACAGAAAATAACTCAATCAAAATAAATCATGAATATTCCTTTAGATCTAATTAACACATTCATGATAAATTTTATAATTGAACTTTTACAATTAAGTCCTTTTGCTGCTTCGTCTTCATGAGATATAATTGTATCGGCACCCCTACCACTATAGGAGACCCCATCGAATGGGAGGAGAGGGCCTTTAAATCTTTTTTTTCTCTTATGACCGGACGACCATGGCAACCAACCCAATTAGACTACTTGCTACTTGGATCAAGTATATCTAAATATACCAATTTTAAAATTTAAAATTTAAAATTTAAATATTAAATATTAAATTTTAAATTTCAAATTTTAAATTTGAAATTTTAAATAAATTTCAAATTTCAAATTTCAAATTTTTGAATTTTAAAATTTGAATTTTAAAATTTGAATTTTAAATTTGAATTTTAAATTTTGAATTTCAAATTTTAAATTTCAAATTTAAAATTTCAACCAAATTTCAAATTTCAAATTTTGAATTTCAAATTTGAAATTTCAAACAAATTTTAAATTTTAAATTTCAAATTTTGAATTTTAAGTTTTAAATTTTAAATTTTAAATTTTGAATTTCAAATTTAAATTTTTAGATTACACCTTAATCTATGCATGTAAATGTATATCATATTTTAGAACCTGCTCTGATACCATTTGAAGTGAATTTCAGTGCAGGGGTAAAATGGTAATTTTAAAAAATTTTTAAAATTATAATTTTATAACAAAAAATATTAATTAATCTAATTAATTAACATTGTTTACCCTACACTAAGATCTAAATATAATATATAGCATGTATTTAAATTTAAAATTCAAACTTCTATAGTAAATAATTTACTGTTATGTGTTCAGAACACATTACCTTCGTACAGATAGTCGATCACTGCAATCTGATCACCATTTGGAAGGTTTGATCATTGCAATATAGCCACACAGTATGTCTGGCCTCCGTGAATCATCCACACGAAGCTCTTGGTCTGATCGGCTCCTCACGAATGCTAGTTCGTTGTAGAGCTCTTTCGACGGCCGATGCTGATCGAACTCCTTCGATCGATGCTTTTCGACTCCTCAGATACTTTAGATCATCAGCAAAGATGGTAGAGAGGTTGATGAAGCTCTTTCTAAAGTTTGGTGGGCTCACGACACTCGTAGCTCACCTTCTCACTTCCCGAACCCCAGGTAAAAACCCTAGGTTACTCACTGAAAATCCTGCGCCCACTCTTGTTTCTTTTCTTTCTTTTTCTTTTGAAAGTTTTTGAACTTTCTACTTATACACAAGGCTTCCTCACACCCACTATTCTCTCTCAAAAAATTTCTATCCACACCCCACCTCCCTTTCTCTTTTAAAACAGTGCAAGATGTGTCTTATCCGCGTGAAAAGATAAAGATAAGTGGTTGCACACTTGAATTCAAATTGAATTTGAATTCAAATGCAAACCAACTCATCCTTATCCACTCTAGGTGTGAGAAGAGAGGAGGCGTGGCTTCTTTGTACATGGAGAGTTTACACGAGAAACTCTTTCTCGTGTAAAGCAAGGGGCGCACAAGATAAGGTGGGTGGCGCATGGATTAGTTGGTTGCCCATTCAAATTCAAACATCCTTATTTTTATCCAGATAATTGGCACACAAGGGTGGGCGTGGGATGCCTTCTGTGTGGGAGAAAATGCATGAGAAGTTGCTTCTCGTGAATTCAAATGGGTGGAGAGAAGTGAGGTGGCGCAGGGAGTTGAATTCAAAAGGTGGTTTGATCATAATTGAACCAACCTAATCAAAATAGGTTAAGCACAATTAGACTAAGTTAAACCTAACTTAATTAGACTTATTTAAGCTCAATAAAATCCTAATCAAATCAAGAATTGACTAAGCCCAACCCTTGATCAGATCAGGGACCAAAACACCTTAGCGATTAGGTCAACACTTAACCTAATCGGGTCAAACCCAACTGAATCCAATTCAATTGGACTTGATCCAAAAATAATTACTCAATCAAATTGAGTTAATTAGTGATCAAATTACTAATTAAATCTCTCATAAATATTGAGTTCAAATTCGATGGGCAATCGAGCATCAGAATTCATCGATATGATACCCTGATCGAAAAGTTCAAACCAGTGGGACTTTTGACCCTGGTACCCAAAATGTGTGGAACTCATGATCAGAGAATCCTAATTCTCGATCATAGAATCTCAGACACTTAGGACTCTTCACCAGCCATCAAATCAGATAGGAACCTCTAATGTGTGTGACCCCGCAGGTTCGATCCTAAGCCGGTAGCACAGGAATCAATTTCTGTACTAATCGAAGTGACCATCTAGCAATGGTACCCGACGTCTGGATAGGTCGAATAGTCGCAATCACAACACTCAAAATCTACATGAATATGGTTACTATATAATTCATCCTTTTGACCCCTGTGTTTAGGAGGACTCAGGGTTAAACTGTCAACCCTGATCAGATCATCCGAATCATGCTCAACTCAAACAGTCCTATGACTCCTCACTAGGACTATCCTGGTTAAGATTTTGCTAAATTGAAACATGACTGTACACAGCTCCTGAACTGGAGTGGTCAATCCCATCTTGACACACGCACCGATAAGTCAAGTACTTGACTACACCCAGCAGCCTTCCGTCACTAAATTAGAAATTCAGATAGTCCAGTGCCTAAGTGCAGTGAGTTGCTTGCAAGTCACCGTGGCGGTCTCAGGTCAGAGGGACAGTTATACCCATATCCCATTGGAGCAAATCTTGACAGCAGAAAAGGCTTCGGAGTCAGTCACGTTCAGTGCAGTGTATCCTTACATCTCACCTGTATGCCATATCAGTGTTTTCACACTCCTTGATTAAGAGAACAACCAATCCATATGGCACACAATGACCTATGCTTGATAAATATTGTTGTCCTTGATAACAACGTATCATTTGGTCGCGAACAGGTTTAAGGACTAAACGATAAATCCTCCTTTGTCGAGTCTAAATAGTCCTAAGGACTTCACCACAACACAGAAGTTCATTAAAAGATGAAATAATTTGTGATGAAAAATTTAAAAATAATTTTTATTAATTTATAATTTATATACTAATATAAGAAAGAGCACAACTGTCAACAGGCTGACGATTGGCTTTGGGATACTATTCCCAATATAACCTAGTGGCATGGGTTAGCTAGAATTGTTAGTCACCTTAAATCAGAACTGGATCAACACATATGGCCAAGTAAGTGAGATTGGTGGAAGGGATATACCATTAACTTGACAAGAATGCATTCGAGTCGAGTAGCTCCCAATTAAAAACTATTCAGTCGCATCTGCCCAACTTATCTTAGACATCAAATTATCGAACTAGAACTAATTGGGTTAGCCTACAATCTAGGCTCTAACCACTGAGCCAAATTAGGTCTTAACTTGATCGAGTCACATCTAAATATGATTCGACCTTGACCTAGACTTAATCCTATTAGGCTGGTCAATTATTAGCTTTCATGATCTCACTTAGCCAACTTTTGATTCGGTTTGATCAACCGCTAGACCTAATTGAGCTACCCAAGCCCGAACCCAATTTTATGAAAATGACTTAGATCTAAAATTTTCAATTTTAGACCTAATTTAATTTCATAAGCTTAATTTATTAATTAAGTCTTGGGTTCATAAACAAAATATGTAAAATAAATCTTAGGATTTCAGGATCTAGGATTTTGCAAAAAAGTATGTTTAATTTCTGATTAAGGATGAACGCGCAGCACCCCTACACGCCATAAGAACACCCTATTGAATGGGAGGAGAGGGTCTTAAACCCTACTTTGTTCTTATGACCGGACGGCCATGAGGAATACCTTAATCAGAAATATTGATTTAACTACAAAACTAGTTAGATCTAAGTTACATATCACATATATAATTTCAGATCTAACTTATACATGCTTTGCATACATCTCATGTATTAAAATATGATCTAATTAGCATGCTTTCAGATCTGATACATTACATATAACATCTAAAAAATAAGATTTAAATTGAACTATTCAATACAAAATCTATTCTAGACAGTTACTAGAATAATACTACAACTAGTCTAGGCATGCAGCAGATCAATCTTATGAATTAATTAAATTTTATTTTCTATTTTTTGATCTGAATATAATATTTATAATATCAAAAAATTAGAGAATAAATTAGATCTAACTTATATTTTAATCACATTAAAACATAAAACTTCAAGACTATTCATAGTTTAAACTATTCCTAGTCTAGTCATGCATCTTATACATGTTAGATCTACTTAGATTTAATTTTAAATTTTTTGATTTCAGATCCAGTCATATCTGATGTAATATCTAAAATTCATTAATATCAAATAAATAAAAATAAAAATCAGATCTAAATTAGATCTAAATAGAGCCATCAACCTGGCTTTGATACCAGTTGAAGGAAAAATCACCTTTTTCCTTGTAGGATCTTCCAGATCTAATGAGATCTGGGATGGAATATTTTTTAAAAAATTATCTTACGATATTTTAGATCTAAGATCTATTAGATCTAATTCTTATTATCTGATATTTAATCTAAAAATAAATCTAAAACTTGAGGATTAGAGGAATACCTCTAGGGTAACTAGATTACTCTGTAGATGATCGCAGCAATGTCCGAGATTCTAAAATAGCCATGCAGTCGCCTGGCCTCTACCAGTATCCACTCAAGCAAAATTTGGGTCATCTTCTTCTCCTAAATCTTTGCTCCAAAAATTAGATTTAAATCTGATCTGCAAGATCTTCAAAAGATCTTCTGAAGCTGGAGCAGCAGCTTCTCGATAAATCCCTGCAGTCTTCTGATCAGGGAGCCACCACACCTTGGACAAGCACCAGATGGATGCCAAACTTCTTGGACGTGAAGAGGGGACAAAGAGGACTAGAGGGGATATGTAGGAGTGGAAAGGTTTCATATTTTTGCTAGGTATTGAGTAGATTCTCTAAACCCTAGGTGCAGACAGGGTTTAAATAGACCCTGCTGCGCCATGCAGTGCCACATCATTCGACCAATCAGAAAATTTTAATTAATTCTAAAAAAATTTAATTGATGGAGTGATATCATCTGATCATATCAAATAAAAACCTCACCAAACTCTCCTACTGTTGGTGCCAACACTGGATAAATACGGTGAGATTGGCGCCCAACAGTTTGAGTCGATCAAGGCATAGAGTCCTCATCTCATGGGACTCTATCCTTATCCACTTGGGGTGCACGCCATATCTGATTATGGCACCCACTTTGAGGGTAAAATTAGTAGGTGGACACTCCACAAAAACTGTTCAATGACCTCTTGCCAAGTGGCCTTCAGTCCAAGGTCTATAGGTCAACGTTTGACCAATGTCCTAAAATGGAAATGGCAGGTGACAGGAATTGGCAGGTGTTGTCTTAAATTCATCTCATAAATTAAGATAAGACTTTTTTAAACTGGACTGGCTCTAGTCAGACTAAGAGAAATCTTCTCAAGGTTCTCTGGGTGAGTCAAATCACATTTGGCTCAGTGGAGATGAAAAAGATTGCACGAGGTGAAAGTTAGGCTCAATCGTGTGCTAGCACGATTTCCTTGAACCTAATTGGATCTAATCCAAATCAATTGAACTGGGCTGGCTTGATTGATGACATCTAGACCCTAACTCTTATTTGTGTGACCCAGTTAGATTCATTTTCATATGGTCATGAGACATATTGTGATCTCATCATCGACATCATCGAAACTTCTTTCGATGGACCAAAACTCTTTGATTCAGACAATTTAGAATGATCGATCATCAATATCATTCTAATTACTTTCAAAATCTATCAGTGACACCTAGTAGTATATGATGGCAACCCATCAAAAATGAAGACGAACCTCTCGGTGCAGCTACCTGTGTGATTGAATTCTTCTATCATGAGTCTCGACTAAATTAAGGTTAAGATGAACTCGTCAAACCCAACATCAGTCATATGAATCAATCGATCGATCTGAGTTCGATGTGAAACCCCAATGAAATTTTTTTTTCCATTATTTCACTCTGCCATGGCCATGGGCTTAAGGACTCGATCTTTCGATCATCATAGGACTACTTTTCTCATCTACCGAGGTTGATAGATCCCATCTTGGTGCAATTTGATTCCTACAATGAATATGCTATAGCCAACATACACCTCAAGATTCTGAATGGCTAGGAGATCAAGTTATGGTGTAATCAAACTATAACACACTCAAGGTGAACTATCGATGCACCTTAGGTCAAAGAACTAGACACACAGCTGCAGCATCGAGCTAGTCATCGATGAGAAGGTAGACTTCCTTATGACTGCTCGAGGTGGTCACGCTCAGTACTCTCATTCTCAATGAATACCTAAACTCTCACTTCGGTGTCTCCACACCGTAGACTCAAGACACATCTATCCTAAGAAAGCGATCGTACACCAACCTTCCAGATTGATCACCATCCTCGTGATGATCCTATGGTCAGGAGCTGTTTATAAGTTAGTTATGTAAATTCATGCCTTAAATTTTCAACTCTTGAAAATATGAATTAACATTCCTACTAACTTAAAGGATGTATCACAAACATAATATACACAATGTGATAGTAGAATAACCCTTTTATTTATTTATAGTCAAAATTATAAATTTGTCCTTAGATTTGAACAGGAATGTATCAGCCAATCTGGCATCTAGGGCACACATCTAACACAGATTTGTGTGCTATTTTTCATGGGAGATAGAGGCAATTTATTCCTTTCTTACATGCTCAAAGAGAGGAGAAGTTAGCATCAAAAATAAAGTAGGATATGGCATCCAAAACAGGTTAGATGTGGAATCCTTTTGAACACATGAGCAAGATCCCTTATGCTTCGGCAATAGGGAGCCTCATGTATGCCATGCTATGTACACAACCTGATATAGCCCATGCTGCGAGTGTCACAAGCAGATATCAGTCGAATCCATACGAAGAGCACTGGACTTCTGTGAAATGTATCCTTAAGTACTTGAGAAGGACTCGGGATATGTTTCTAGTCTTTGGGAATGGAGAACTCCAAGTTCAGAAATTTACAGACTTAGACTTTATGTCTGATATAGATGATCGAAAGTCAATATCTGAAAGTCTGTTCATTTGCAATGGTGGTGCAGTTAGCTAGAAGAGTTCCAAACAGACGGTGATTGCTGATTCCACCATGGAGGTAGAGTATATTGCTGCATCGGAAGCTGCGAAGGAGGCATTCTGGTACAAGAAGTTTGCCACAGAGCTTGGAGTGATGTCATCGGATGCCATCCCTCTTTACTGCGATAATAATGATGCCATAGCCCTAGCTAAGGAGCCAAGGTCTCACTAGAAGTCCAAGCATATCGAGCGGCGATTCCATCTGATCCGTGATTACCTCGAAAAGGGTTATGTCAAGGTTAAGAGAGTCGACTCCACAGACAATGTGGCTGACCCACTGACAAAGCCATTAGGCCAGTAGAAGATCGATGCCCACCTTGAGAAGATGGGACATAGATATGTAGCCAATTGGCATTAGGTCAAGTGGGAGTTTGTTAGATGTGTGCCCTAGATGCCAGATTGGCTGACACATTCCTATACAAATCTAAGGATAAATTTATAATTTTGACTATAAATAAATAAAAAAATTATTCTACTATCACATTGTGTACATTATATCTGTGATACATCCTTTGAGTTAGTAGAACGTTAATTCATATTTTCAAGAGTTGAAAATTTAAGACATGAATTTACATAACTAACTCATAAACAGCTCCTGACCATAGGATCATCACGAGGATAGTGATCGATCCGGAAGGTTGGTGTACGATCGTTTCTTTAGGGTAGATATGTCTTGAGTCTACGGTGTGGAGATACCAGAGCGAGAGTACAGGTATTCATTGAGAACGAGAGTACTGAGCGTGACCACCTCGAGCAGTCATAAGAAAATCTACCTTCTCGTCGATGACTAGCTCGATGCTGCAGCTGTGTGTCTAGTTCTTTGATCTGAGGTACATCGACAGTTCACCTTGAGTGTGTTATAGTTTGACTACACCATAACTCGTCTCCTTGCCATTCGGAACCCTGAGGTGTATGTTGGCTGTAGCATATTCATTGTAGGAACCAGATTGCACTAAATGTGATTTGACTCACCCAGAGAACCTTGAGAAGGTTTCTCTCAGTCTGACTGAAGCCAGTCCAGCTCAAAAAATTCTTGTCTTAATTCATGAGATAAATTTAAGAAAACACCTGCTAATTCCTATTACCTACCATTTTCGTTTTAGGACATCGATCAAATGTTGACCCATGGACCTTGGACTGAAGGCCACTTGGCAAGAGGTCATTGGAGAGTTTTTGTGGAGTGTTCATCTGCTAATTTTACCCTCAAAGTGGGTGCCAAGATCAGATTGAGTGTGCACCCCAAGTGGATAAGGATAGAGTCCCATGAGATGAGGACTCTATGCCTTGATCGACTCAAACTGTTGGGCGCCAATCTCATTGTGTTTATCTAGTGTTGGTGCCCATAGTAGGAGGGTTTGGTGGGATTCTTATCTGATATGATCAGATGATATCACTCCATCAATCAAAATTTTTTCAAAATTAATTAGAATTTTTTGATTGATCGAATGATGTGGCACTGCATGGTGCAGCAAGGTCTATTTAAACCCTGTCTGCGCCTAGGGTTTAGAGAATCTGCTCAATCCCCAACAAAAGCCTAATATCCCTCTACTTCTCTACACCTCCTCTGGTCCTCTCTCTCCCCTCTTCACATCCAAAATGTTGGGCATCCATCTGGTGCTTGTCCAAGGCATGGTGGCTCCCTGATCAGAAGGCTGCAGGGATTTGTCGAGAAGCTGCTGCTCCAGCTTCAGAAGATCTTTTGAAGATCTTCCAGATTAGATTCAGATCTGATTTTTGGAGCAAAGATTTGCAAGGAGAAGATGATTTAGATCCTATTCGAGTGGATACCGGTAGAGGCCAGACGACTGCATGGCTATTTTTGAACCTCAGGCATTGCTGCGATCATCTACAGGGTAATCTAGTTACTCTAGAGGTATTTCTCTAATCCTCAAGTTTTAGATTTAATTTTAGATTAAATATTAGATAATAAGAATCAGATCTAATAGATCTTAGATCTAAAATAAAGTAGGATAATTTTTTTTTAAAAATATTCCACCCCATATCTCATTAGATCTAGAAGATCCTACAAGGAAAAAGCCAGTTTTTCCTTCAATCTGGGTGAATCTGATCTAGTTATGGGCGGTATCAAAATGGATAGAGTCCTAAAAAGTTTGGACTCTAACTTTCTATCTAAACTTGTATTCATCCAATGCCTATTTAAGCAGCACCTATGGGATGTGTAAAGAGGATAACAATCAGGTTTCAACGCCCAAAATCAGAGGTTTACCATGGAAAACAAAGGGAGAAAAAGAGAGGGATGGCGTGCATGGTTTTAGTGTGAGGTGAGTTGGTTTAGTCCCTTCTTTCTTGCAATAACCAATTGTTGGTTGTTTGGACATCACCTTCTCTCCCTTTTATCCATGTTTGGATATGGTTGTCTCCTCTTTTCTTTGTCCAAAAGTTGGATAAAATTCTTACATCTCTATTGTAGAGATTTGGTGTATGAATTTTAAAAAAAAAGAGAAAAAAAGATTCTTCTCATGATCTCTAGCGTAGAGATCAAGATCCTCCTATATCTTCTTGTTCTCTAAGAGTGTCTTGAGAAAAAAAAAGATTTTCAACCATCAAGATGTAATTTCTACAAGGGAGCTAGCACTCTGGTGAGATCAAAAGATTTCTAATCAGATCAGAGTCTCGTGTGGATATCCGTAGAGTTTGGACACTTGTGCGCTAAAAAGGATCTTCAGAAGACATCCATGATCATCTGTTCGCGTTGAAGATTGATTCATATCCAGATATATTTTATATTTATTTGTCTCTATTTGATTTTTATATCTGAATCTTATCTTACATATGATGATCTTATTTATGATTTAAAAATTTGATCTTATGCATGCTTAGATTAAATTAGATTTAATCTGAAAAAAAAATTAAATTTCACTGCATACTTGTTTTGTAAAATCATGCATGCATAAAATCATAAAACCCAATAATGATATCAGAGCCACATTATATGCATGAGATTTAGATTTAAATTTGAAATCTGTAAAGAAAAATTTTAGATCTAAAAGGTTTTGATGTCGTTCTGACATAAAGTTGCCCTGACATAACTTATTATGCTAAATGGTTGTCCTAGAATGATATTAAAATTTTTAATTAGATTGAATTTTTAGATCTAATTTTTAAAGTATATATGTGATATATGTTTTGTTATTTAGATCTGAAAAGAGTTTTGAGATCTATTTTAATTCATATATATGATATATGAAATCATGTTTAGGACTAAAATTTATTTCTATGACTTGAACTTGTTTATGTATGTGATACATATTTATATGCATGATCTGAAATTATTTCAAGATCAAAATTTATTTTTCATACAAAGAATTTAGATCTGAAAATTTTGTTTTAAGATCTAAAATTAGTGTTTGTGCATGAGAGATTGGTCATAGGTAGATCAAATTAGGTCATATAATTTGATTACATCAAAAAAGTTTCTGATTTGATCATATTGAATTTGAATCGATTTAACAGTTGATCAAATCGAGTCAAGTATTGATTAGGGTGAGGTCAATAGAGCATAAGATCATACAATTATTATTGATCGAATCGATTGACACCCATATATAAAATCAATTAACCTAAGGACCTAATTCAGCTTTGTGGCTCGAGTCTGATTCACCTAAGCTAACCTATTCAGATCAATTGATCGATTGGTGTTTAAGATAAGTAATTGAAAGGTGATTATTTAATTAGTTTCATTCACTTACCTGACTAATTTATTGGTGTCTAAGAAAAGCAATGGGGGGACCCTCACCAATCTCCACTTATCTGGCCAATTTGGTAGATTGAGTCTTAAATATGTTTGCATGATGGTTTGATTTAGCCCATGCCAATTATATCAGTCATGTGATGACTGATTAGTTAAGATCTAAATCCAAATCTCTCCATAAAATATTAAGTCCAAGATCTTCTATCATTGTAGATGTGCGGGTGTGCTACCGGTATTGATTATTCTCGGCTGGTCACAGTGGTTCAGTTATATCGGGAACATGCAACCACTCTATTAGCAAAGAGTTGCTTCAGGATAAAGATGGGGTTAGGCCCAATAACTGTTAGGTGAGAGACCCAATGATGGCTTTGCACCTGCTTGTGAATAGTGAGTTTGGCTTAACTAAGGAGTGTAGGCAATAACTATTAGGTAAGCCCACATGACTTAGAGACCAAGTGACTACAACATGCTTAGAGAAGCATATGGGCATAGTGTTGTCCATGCATTGGTGTTTATTCGTATTATCAATAACTATTAGGTAAGGTGCACGGCATCAGTGGGACCGCAGCATCCACTAAAAAATTAATTATCGTGTTAGAATTTTTGTTTCTCTACCCGAAGAGTGTGGGAGATCTGATAAAATAGTGAGAGTCTCTTTTTGCATCTATAAGTTTCTAGAGCAAATTTTTGAAATAAGTACAAATATCCAATTAGAATCTTTGCTCTCTACTGTTCATTGTGTCAGCTTCCAATCCTCTAGCTTGAATCTTAGATATCAACCGATTAATTGAAATCGATTACATAGATTGGCTCATATGCCTAAAAATTATTCTTATTTAAAAAATTAAGCAATGTACTCTACCAGATTATTCTAATATTAACAATCCATCCAACCCATAGTCAACGAGCTATACTTGATAAGTGGATGGACAATGATAATTAAGATAGGTGCTATGCATGAGCACATGTTTACTATTTATGACACGTTAATTCATCTGCAAATATTGTGAGGTGATCAGAGTCACACAGTGTATATGATGCGTGATGGACAGTCAGTCTATCATCATTATTTGATAATGATCAAGAAAATTAAGGAGCTTGAAAGGCTCGACATGATCATGCACAAGAAATTGCTTATGAATTTGATTTACGATCTCTGATTAGTTTATATGCATAGTTTATGATAAACTACCATATAAAAGATCATCATGGTATCTTATCTGAATTAATCAAAGTGTTAATAATAAAGAAACATTGAAAGAGCTTAGAGGTAAATACTTGAAGAGCCTGAAGAAACAAAGACATGCCTAGAGTAGGCATGTCAAGATTGCTCAATGCTATCCTTACGATTTTCTCTTCTTTCAGTTGAACTATAGACTCTAGTGTTGAGTCCATGGAAAGGTGGAGGGCTGAGGAAGTGACCCTTAAATTGACTATAAGGCAACAGTTGCTGCTGTGGCTATGGGTATCTGTCCTTTGCGATCATTGTTTGGATTTAGTTCTTAGAGACAATCTCTATCATTTGCATGGTGATGCATATATGAACTTACTTGAGCAAGTAGTGAATATCATTGAATTTGAGAAATCCAAAATTGAGATAAGCTTAAAGTATATGTGAAACTTATGGCTAAGTCATATTGGAGAAGAAATGATTAACAAACTGAAGAAATATGGGCTTGGGCTCATTGACTGTTGAGTCAAATCTAGTTTGTGTATCATCTCTTTGAGAAAATATGACTTAGCTACTCTTGTGGAACAAGAGAAAAAGAATCACTGAGATACTTATCTTTGTACACATTTGATGTGTGTAGCCCATGTGATGTGCTAACCAAGGAGTTATTTCTACTTTGTATATGAGTTATAAATCTAAAATTTTTGAAAGATTCAAAGAATTCAGATGTAAGTAGAGAAATAAATCAAAAATTTTTAAAAGTACTTCGATCAGATCAAGGATGCAATACCAATGAAAGAAATTTCTCGGTTATCTCATAAAATAGTATTGTTTCATATTGGACTACTCTTAGTACATCTCAGCTCAACGAGATATGAAGAGTCATGGGACTGTGAGATATGGTCTAGGCCATAATAAACTTCACTGATTTATTCATATTTTTTTAGAAACATACTTTATTTTTATGAAATTAGGTTCTCTCTAAACTATTCCTACCACACCGTATGAGATATGGATGGTGAGAACTGAATCTTGGTTACTTTGAGATTCAAGGATGTCCAGCTTGTGTCTAGGACAATAGGTGGATATATTAAAGAATATGTTTATAAAGCTCATCCTAAAAGAGATTGTGATACTACTTTCTGATAGAATTACAATGTGATTGTGACCCGACATTGCTATCTTCTTGAAAAAATTATTTAACTAAGGTAAAGCAATGGGAGGAAAGTTAAGCTCAAAGAGAGTGTCTCTGAAGAGCAGCGAGCCTTGAGACCTTAAGAATCTATTGATCATCATGAGCCAGTAAATATATATTCCTCTTCCACCTCGTACACGTAGTAAGATCTCCAATCCTCTCAAAAGGTACTCGGGTATGCTTAGCAGAGGATGTAGAGAAAATCATTTCTCATGAGAGATGGAGAGCATAGAGATGATCCTAGAACCTACAACAAGATGATGTACGACATCGACTTTAAGAAAGGGACGTGAAATAGCCTTTCTGAGTAGAGATCTTCTGAAGATTTCTGTATAGAATAGCATATGGATTTCACTTCTTGTGATAGGTGATCACAAGGACCACAATAATCTTAGAATTGGAACAAGTCATTTTGATGATATGATCAAATTGTTTGATCAGAAAGGAGGGATTATAGATTTTAAAAGGATCAGTGGGAGTGTCCAAAACTGACATCGGTTAAAATATGGTTGAATATAGATTTCTCCATGAAAGACATAAAGTAAGCATCCTAAAGATCTATAGAGATAGATGTAATTGGATGCTTGTGTTTTCATAAATAAAGTACAGAGACTGGATGCTGAAATGGTTTAGCATAGAAATCTTGGAGAGGAGTCTGCTACCCTCTCAGGCATTGATATGTGCCATATAATGTACGTGAACTGATTATACTATGAATGTCACAAGTAGATATCAGTTGTATCTAGACTGAGAGCACTGGATTGCTATGAAAACATCCTTAAGCTCTTAAGAAGAACTGAGGATATGTTCTTAATTTGAAGAAGGATCAAAGCTAGGAGTGGGAGGATACAACAAATCAGATTTCATGTCTGATATTGATGGTAGAATGTCTACATCATAAGGTGTGTTCTCGTGTCGATATTTTGGAAAGATTTCAAATAATCGATCAATGGAAGCTGAGAATACTGTAGATGTGTAGGATACATTCTGATTCTAATGTTAGTTGCAGAATTGACTGTCATACCATCAGATGTCGTGACACAATGCTGCAAAGACAATGACACCACAGCCCTTGCTAAGGAGCCTAGGTCTCACTAGATATCCAAGCACATAGAGCAACAGAACACGCGACTATCTTGAGTAGAAATACATAGAGGTGCAGAGAATAAACTCCACATGTGATGTGGTTGACCCACTAGTAAGTCACTTAGCTAGCCTAAGACTAAAGCCTATCTTGTGAAGATAGGGCTTAGTACATAGCAGATTGGCTTTAATGCAAGTGAGAGATTGTTGGATGTATGTCCTAGAAGTCAATCTTGGCTGACATATTTCATATCTTAGGATATGATTTTGTACTTATTGGGTAGTTATATTACCATTCATGTTTATGTGTCCATGAATCATCCAAGAGATTAACAAGATGATGACACATATTCTCAAAGAGTTGAGAATTTGAGACATGTATCATTAATAGTTAATTTCTAAATTGCTCCTGATCATAGGATATCATTGAGATGGTGATTGATCTAGATAGATCAGTGCACAGATCACTTCCTTCAGACAGATGGATCTCGAGTCTATAGTGTAGAGACACTGGAGTGAGAGTGTAGGTGGTTATTAGAGAACAACTAGTATTGAGCATGACCAACATGAGAAGTCACATGGATGTTTGCTCACTCGTTAGTGACTTTCTCGATACTGCAGTTGTATAACTGGTCCTTTGATCTGAGATGACACTACTGCTCACAGTGAAGCTGCTGGAGTTTGACTGACACATCAACATGGATCTCAATGAGCTCTTATAGTAGATGTTGGCGACAGTTGGTCACTATAGGAGTGGGGTGTGCATCAAGATGGATCTATCGATCCTAGCAAAAGGAAGTAGTTCTATGAAATTTGAGAAGCTGAGTCATTAAGTCTATGGCCATAGCAGTGTGATTGATGAAAATTTTTTTTTATAAAATCACATATGGACTCAAACTAATTGAATCTATCATAAGACCGATGTTATGGTTTGACGATTCATCCATGACCTGCCATCTAGTCGGAATTCATAATAGAGGAACTGTATCATGCATTAACTATACCTAGAGGTTTATATTTTATTTTACTGAATTGTCACTACATATTGCTAGGTGTCACTGGTGATTATAAAACTCATGAGGATCATCTTGATGATCAAAGATCTTTGGTGGGCTGAGTTGGAATTATTTCAATCCACTGAAAATAATTTCAAAGATATTATGATAGAGATCATAATATATCTCACTACCAGACAGAATAAAATCTATGGGGTCACACACAAAAAAAACTTTTATCTGATCAGATGGTTGAATTATGATTATGAATCGTAACTGAATTTGATTATCAATTTGATTGATAATTGATCCAATGCAAATGTTGCATTATATAACTTACTAAAGAGTTAGTGAGTTATAGGAGGATTAATTACTAATAGGATTGCTAATTGGCTCAATTTGATTGAGCAATGGGGCTTGTATCAAATCCAATTTGATTGGATTTAATTTAACTCATTATGAGTTTGATTTGATCAACCCTATAGGGTTATAGGATAACTCCAAAAAGATCGGATGATTAGTCCTAGTTGAACTAGAATTTGGATTTGACCCAATTTCTAATTAGACTAGGATATATGAATTCCTATTTGGACTAGAAAATCTTATTTTCTTAGATACACCAAATCCTAATTGGATTAAGACTAAAAATTGAGTTTGACTCAAGCACCAAGAAAGAATCTAATTGGACTAGGACCCCTCCTCCAATTAGGAGATATCTATTGAAAATTATGTCCCAAAACCAATCGTCAGTCTGTTGATGGTTGTGCTTATCATTGTAATTATATATGAATTATTGAATTAATAAAAATTATTTAATTTTTCATCACTGTGTACATCTCATTTGGAACTTCTGTTATGTGATGAAGTCTTTAGGACTATTTGATTCGATATAGGAAGATATATCGTTTAGTCCTTAAATGAGTTCACAACCAAATGATATTCTATTACTAGGATGATAGACATATCAAGAGTATGTCGTTGTGTGCCATATAGATTGGTTGTCCTCTTAACTAAGGAGCATGGAGATGTTGGTATGGCATGCAGGTAAAATATAGGAGTATATTTTACTGAACGTGACCAACTCTGGAGCACTCTGCTGTTAAGAGTCACTCCGAAGGGATATAGGTATAAGTGTCCCTCCGATCTGAGATCACCATGGTGATTTGCAAGCAACTCACTATGCTTTGGTGTCGGACTACTTGAAATTCTAATTTAACGATGAAAAATTTTTGGACATAGTTAAGTACTTGTGAAGTCGGTGTGTGAGTCAAGATGGATTTAACCTCTCTGAATAAGTAGGAGTTAATATATCAGTGTGTTTCAATTCAATAAAACCTTGATCGGGATAATTTATGTGATGGATTTAAAAAATTGAAATATAATGTGGATGACCATATCAGGATTGACAGTTAAATCTTAGGTCACCTTGAGCATTTGGGTCAAAGAGATGAATTATATAGTAACTATATTCAAATAGGTTCTTGAGTGTTGTTTAGCATGCATTCGACCTATTTGGACGTCGGGTACCATTACTAGATAGTTATTCCGATTAATACAGAAATTAGTTCCTATGCTACCGATTTAGGTTCGAACCTATGAGGTCACACACATTAGAAATTTTTCTTCGATTACTTGGCTAATCTGAAGAGTCCCAGTCAACGAGGACTCTGGTGAAGAGTCCCACTTGACGGAGAATCTGCTGAAGAGTCCCACTGGATGGAAACTTTGGAGAAAAGTCTCACTAAATTGGACTCTATCATTAATGAAGGATTAATTAGTGATTAGATTACTAATTAGCTCAGTTTGATTGGTATTAAAGTCTGGATCAAGTCTAATTGAATTTGATTCAATCAGGTCAAGTCTGATTAGGTTATGAGATGACCTAATCAGTAAAAAAAATGATCCTGATTTGATCAGATCTTTGATTTAATTAATTTATTAATTTAATCAAATTTAATTAAAATTATAAAAATCTAATTAGATTAGGTTCACCATATTTTATTTGAGTCTAATTGGATTGGGTTTGAAAGAAATCCAATTGGTTGAACCCTAGAGACTCAAATGAGTAGGACTCTATCCCTTGCACCACATAAATTATCTCACATCTTTTCTCACTATACAAAATCATTTTATATTTAAGAAAATCATAAAATAATCCTTCTTTTGTTGCCCATTAAGGATAGGAATTGGTTGGTTTTGATTTGAATTTAAATTAGTTTGAATTTCAACTTAAAACCTTATCCATATCCTTCCACACATTGGCTGCTTTTGAAAGGGTCTATTATGTACGAGAAAAAGAAGTCTTTTTAACTGATTTTTATATCTAATTTTCTATAGTAAGTCTCTTTTTAAGTTAGATAAGGGTAAAAAAAAGTTGAAGTTGAATTGAAATTCAAAAGAGTTTGAATTGCAACAAACTCCAGCCCTTATCCTGTTTTATCTGGTTTGTGCGACAACCATAAAAAGGCCATAATTATGTGTGCCAAAAGTGGAGAGCTCTTTACCATAAGATATCAGAGAGAAAGAGGGTCAAAAATACTTCTTTGGGATGTGAGGATTGGGTGGGTTTTCTTCCTCCTTGGTGTGAACAAAAGAGGAGACTGTTCTCCTCTTGGTTGAGAGGCCTAAAACTATTTCAGGTTTTTGAGTGAGAGAAAAATCAAAGAGAAGAGAGTTTTCATCTAAATTTTTTCCATCATCCAGCATCCTTCTCTGATCCATCTTCGACATCAGAAAGGTTCAAGATGATCGAAGAAGGAGATCAAGTCAGATTTGCCATCAGAAGCCGACTACGCGAGCTAGCACTTCCACAAAGGGCTGATCGATCCGAGGGGCTTCGTGTGGACCATCCGTAAAGGCTGGATGCTTGTACGGCTGCTCGACATTAGTGAGAGTTTTATACTATGCTTACCAATAATGAAGATCATCAACCCATGAAAAGGTGATGAGTTCTGAACTCTACCGACATAATCTAAATGTTAGATCAAATTCAGGGCATCGATGTGATCGATGTAGTTTTCTATTTTATTTTAGATTTTATATATAAATTTTTTATGTCATAGATCCTTAATGGTAGTTTAGATCTGATCTAAGGTATGTTTAGAAGATTAAAATATTTAATCTTTTATTATTTCACTGTAAAATTTTAAAAATACATGCTTTGAACTATCAATTGTTCATTCATATGGTATCAGAGCAAGGTTTCTTATGACATGAATTTTTTGCATATAATCTGATTTTAATTATTTAGATTAGATCTAAATAGTTAATTTTGAATCTAAGTAGTATATTAATCTAATTGGATAGATCCTCATAGCTGTCCGACCATAGAAAAAATCAGGATTTCACTATCCTATTTATCCATTCGATGAGATCTTCTATGGCGTGTAGGGATGCTGCACGATCTTTTCTGTTGGTGCAGAATTCTGCCGACATCGGAGAAGCTGGAGTTGAGAGGATCGCATCCGCCATCGAGATCTGCAAGAGAAGTCTAAATCGTAGTTTGGGGTGCTCTGGCAAGACCCTCCGACGCTTAAGTCAGTACTTTGCCTCAACAGAAATGGAGCACTCAAATGGGATTTTAGCAGAGTTTCGAGATAGAGTTTAGAGCTTAGAGAAGAACGTATCTGGAGGTTCCTTTTTATAGACAGAGAGCATAACTGATTGACAGCAACGTCTGTAACTGTCTGGTAGTGGGCCGTTCGAGGCCATGCGGAGTTTGTTACGGAGAGTAGTGGCATCAAGAGGCCGTTTAGGGCCACGTGGGGTTTGTTATGGAGAGTGGAGTGGTGTCCGTTGTCGCGACTTGCCAGAGAGTGGTGGAGCTATGCAGAATTCGTTATAGAGAGTGGAGCAGGATAGTGGCCATTATCGTGACTTGTCAGAGAGTTCGGACCTGACGGCTGAAGCTCGATTGGGACATCTGATGGAGCAGAATGGCTCTCTATCTCAGTAATCCAGGAGAAGCTCAGATATTTTTGAGGTTGCTGATGAGTCTGCTGTTGTCGGATGCCTTGGGTGCTGATGCTACAGGCAGAAGTCATCTGCTGTAGAAGTTCGGACGGAGACTTTTTATTGGTGAAGTCCGATAGGAGTCCGATTGCTAGAGAAGTCTATCTGAGATTTGCCTGATGTGGAAGCTCGTCTGAAGATTGTCCGTCAGAGAGGTCCAAGATTCAATATTCAATTCTGTTGTGGAAGTTCGGATGGAATCCGGCTTTTGTAGGAGTCTGAAAGGAGTCCGCTTATTGTAGAAGCTTGGATGAAGATCGGTTGTCGTAGAAGCTCGGATGGAGACTTCTTATTGTAGAAGTCCCGCTGCTGGAGAAACTCGATCATTGACGAAGTCCCAAAGAAGTTCGGAGTAAAGGTTCGCTGGTGGAACCTGTCCGTTGTCTATGATCCATCCACTATAGAAGTTTGGATGGAGTTCGACTCTTGTAGGAGCTCGAATGAAGTCCGAAAGGCGGTCAACCTCCGTAAAAACTTGGATGGAGTCTAGTTATCATAGAAATCCTATCGTTGGAGTAGCTCAGATATTGACGAAGTCCAGAAGAAGTTCAGAGTAAAGTCGTTCATGGCCGGAAGAAGTCTAGAAGAGATTCGGAGAATGGTCGATCACTGTAGAAAATCGGCTGATAATGAGGCTTAGAGAGCATTTGGAGTAGCTCGTAGATGAATGGAGAAGCTCATTATCAGAGAAGTCTGGATGGTATTAGTGAAGCTTGGACGGTCGAGGGAGTTCAGAAAGATGCCATACAAGGTCGGAAGCCGGAAAAGCCCTGGAAGGGTCAGCCTTTTACGAACTTCGGCTGGAGATATTTTATACCCAACACCAGTCTCCCTACTTTTGAGTTCGAGTTCTGAATGAAGGGAGTACAGAAAAATTTTTACAGCCGAAGTTTCCTCCCTCGATTCTCATACTTGGTTGTTTTCAGATATTTTGGTGTTTGGTGCGCTGGTGCTGGAGCCTTTTCGAATCGAGATGATCCGAAAAGATTTTTTTAGGATTTTTGCTAGAGCGCTGCTCAAGGTATGGTGCAAATAATTGTTCTGTCAGCTGTCAGCCGCTTTCAACCGCCTGCCATGGTGAGTGGGACACGCAGCGAGTGTAGGTTGGCCAGAGGAGATCCGCAATCATTACTGCATCAGGCCCTGTTGCCTATTTAAACCCGCTCCCCTCTTCCAGGGATTTCACTTTGCTTGAGAGTCCTGTTGGTGCCCTTCTTCTTCTCTGAGAGTTTCATCCCTCTTGGTCTTAGGTGTTCTTCGAGTCGATCTCCATCTCTGTATCTCTGACCTCTCGGACCAGCCTAGGTTAGTTCCAGAACTCTCCTCTTCTCCTCTTTTTTTTTTGTTTCTTTGTTAAGCTGTGTCAATCCTCATTCATTGCAGATATGGATGCTGACGCAGCTCAAATGCTAGCCCAGGATCTCAAAACCCATAAAAGGAAAGGCACAGCATCCTCGGGGGCGGCGAAGAGGGCAAGGGCAGAAGAGACCAGCTCGGCCGTGCCTGCTCAGGCGGCCATTGCCGTCGACTCTCCCTCCAACATTGAGCTCGCAGTCCCCCGGGCCTCTTTAAGGAGCCTCCGATCGAGGTTCCTACTCCAGAGGCCCGGTCTGAGGAGGCACCGGGGGCCGAACGGTGAAGGAGAAAGAAGACATTGGCCCGCAAGAGCCGCAGCAGCAAGGCCACCATCGAGGAGGCCGATGGCTCCGAAGAAGATTCGGGGGAAAAGTCCTTCAACAATAGGGATATAATAAAGAGATTGGTCGATGGGTGCATCCTGCCCGAGGTCGTCCACAGGACCGTTCACACCGATCCTGAGCAGCGGGTCTGGGACTCTCTAGGGTCTTTTCTCGAGGTAGGTCAATTTACTCCTCTGTGTCGTGACCGTGGTCACGATGATAGAGGCAGAACTTGTTAGGGTTGTGCTTCTCGGGGTGTGTGCACATCCTTTCCAGCCTCGGCAGCTACTCCCTGACCTCCATCAGTACTTGGGTTTTCGATGTGTTGAGAGGGGCGTAGCTGTGGAATCTTCCTGGGGGAGAGCCCCACCGAACTCTACAGTTCGGGCTTCTCTGCCTACGAGCCCGGGAAGGAGTCTGGACACGTTTGTGTCTGGAGGGAGTTCGAGAACATGGTCGAGCTTCACTCAGCCCTTTTTCAACTGCGAGCTTACTGGAGTCGCTCGCCTGCCGCTCCTTCACGGCCTCCTCGTCCTTCAGCTTGAAGGCTTCCTCTGCTCGGGCATATCTTTCAGCCCGAGTCAGTAGATCAGCGAAGTCCCTAGGATACTTCTTTTCTAGGGAGAACAGAAGATCATTTTTTTGAAGATCGCTTTTCAGGGTGGCCATTGCAACCGATTGGTCCAAGTTTCGGACCTCTAATACGGCGGCGTTAAAATGGTTGACGTAAGTTCGGATGGATTCTCCCTCCTTTTGCTTGATGTTGATGAGGGACTCCAAACCTCTCTGGGGATGCCGACTGCTGACAAAATGAGCAATGAACTAGTGGCTCATCTGGTCAAAGGAGAAGATAGTACCCGACTTCAGTGTCGAGTACCAATTTCTTGCTACTCCCTTTAAGGTAGACGAGAAAGCTCGGCACAGGATGGCGTCTGGTGCACCATGGAGCAGCATCATTGTCCGGAAGGCCTCCAAGTGATCAATCGGATCTGAGGTCCCGTCGTAACTCTCGAATTGGGGGAGCTTGAAGTTCGACGGGATTGGTTCCTGCATGATCATTTGAGAGAAAGGAGGATCAGTGCAGATGTCCTCACCGTAAATAGTGGGAGCCCGATGGAGCTCTTTGATCTGTCGGTTCATCTTCTGGAATCTTTGATCCAGGAGGTCCTCTCGACTGCGAGTCTCGAGGGTCTTCTGGTAGAACGGAGGTAGGGACTCTTCAGGGGTGGAATCATGATCGGACGGAGGGCTCTCCGCCTTCTGCTTCCCCTTTTCGGGGAAGACAGGGTGACTGGCCCAAGTGGCCTGTCCGATCATCAGATTCTGAAACTCTAGCGATGCTCTTTTCAGCCGCACTGATGCCTGCGGCTGCTGCTGCATGGCCTGCACTACTTCGGTGAGGCCCCTGACCTACTGAACCAGCAAGTCGAACTGCTCTATGTCGACTGGCATTGCCAGAGGAGGAGGAGCCTAAAAAATTGGAGATGAGGCCGGAGCTTGCGGGGCTCACTGAGATCTGGCCACAGAGGTTGTGGAACGTCTGGTGGATGCCTTTCGGGGAGGCATCAGGTGGAGATCTGGCAGGAGAAGGAGAAGAAGATGTCGGAGAAGATGACCAGATACGATCCCGTTGAGCGCTCCTTTAAGAATAAGGATACTGCGAAGACACAGGTCCTTCCTCTAGCACCAATTCTGTTGGTGCAGAATTTTGTCGACACTGAAGAAGCTGGAGTTGAGAGGATCGCATCCGCCATTGGGACCTGCAAGGGAAGTCTAAACCGGAGTTGGGGGTGCTCGGCAAGACCCTTTGATGCTCAAGTCAGTACTCTGCCTCAATAGAAATGGAGCACTCAAATGGGATTTTAGAGATAGAGTTTAGAGCTTAGAGAAGAACGTATCTGGGGGTCCCCTTTTTATAGATGGAGAGCATAACTGATTGACAGCGATGTCTGTAACTACCTGGTAGTGGGCCGTTCAGAGCCATGCAGAGTTTGTTATAGAGAGTAGTGGCATCAGGGGGCCGTTCAGGGCCACATGGGGTTTGTTATAGAGAGTGGAGTGGTGTCCGTTGTCGCGACTTGCCAGAGAGTGATGGAGCCACGCAGAATCTGTTACAGAGAGTGGAGCAGGATAGTGGCCATTGTCGTAACTTACTAGAGAGTTCGGGCCTGATGGTTGAAGCTCGGCTGGGACATCTGATGGAGAGGAATGGCTCTCTGTCTAAGTAATCCAGGAGAAGCTCGGATGTTTCTGAGGTTGCTGACGAGTCTGCTATTGTCAGATGCCTTGGGTGCTGATGCTACAGGCAGAAGTCATCTGCTGTAGAAGTTCGGACGGGGACTTTCTGTTGGTGAAGTCTGGTAGGAGTTCGATTGCTAGAAAAGTCCATCTGGGATTTGCCTGATGTGGAAGCTCGTCTGAAGATTGTCCGTCGGAGAGGTCCAGGATTCAATATTCAATTCTGCTGTGGAAGTTCGGACGGAGTCCGACTTTTGTAGGAGTCTGAAAGGAGTCCGCTTATTGTAGAAGCTCGGATGAAGATCGATTGTCGTAGAAGCTCGGATGGAGACTTCTTATTGTAGAAGTCCCGCTACTGGAGAAGCTCGATCATTGACGAAGTCCTGAAGAAGTTTGAAGTAGAGGTCCGACTGGTGGAACCTGTCCGTTGTCTATGATCCATTTACTGTAAAAGTTCGGATGGAGTCCGACTCTTATAGGAGCTCGGATGAAGTTCGGAAGGCGGTCGACCTCCGTAGAAACTTGGATGGAGTCTAGTTATCGTAAAAATCCTACCGTTGGAGTAGCTCAGACATTGATGAAGTCCGAAAGAAGTTCGGAGTAAAGTCGTTCGTGGTCGGAAGAAGTCTGAAAGAGATTCGGAGAATGGTCGATCACTGTATAAAACTGACTGATAATGAGGCTCAGAGAGCATTTGGAGCAGCTCGGTAGATGAATGGGAAGCTCATTATAGGAGAAGTCTGGATGGTATTAGGAAAGCTCGGATGGTCGAGGGAGTTCAGAAAGATGCCATGCAAGGTCGGAAGCTGGAAAAGCCCTGGAAGGGTCGGCCTTTTACGAACTTCGGCTGGGGGTATTTTATACCCAACATTTTCCATGATGATGAACAATGAAAAAATTTTATAATTTTATATTAGATCTGAAACTAAAATTTTGATCATTAGATGATTGATTGTAAAAGTATTTTATAAAATTAAAAACTATTTTCAAACACCGAATCCAAACCCATATCAGCCTAAAACTTAATTGAAAATTAAGCGATCTAGATTTGAGAATCAAAGATTTAAGGCATTAATTTCATAACTCATGGGTTAATGGGTTAGGTCAAGTTAAGTCCATTTAACTGGGTTAGACCTAGGGTTAGAAATCATTGATAATGGATCATGTTAGTAATTGATCAAATCTAATTAAAAGTTAATTCTGATTGGATCAATTTTTTCTTTTGATCAATTTTAATAGTTGTAGTTGGTCAAGTCTATATCTTTGATTAGACCAATATGGACTTTGATCATAGTTCTGTAATCAAATCCAAGTCTATAAGTTGATCAAATTGAAAATGACTAACTAGTTGGTGTCTAAGTATGGCAGCTTTGATTGATAGTCATTAATTGGGAGCTACTCGCATAGATTGAGTCCATATCGAGTTAATGACATATCTCTTCCATCGATCTCACTTATCTAGCCAACATGGTGAATCATGTTTTGATTAGATCACTTAATGATTGGAGTTGAGCCATGTTAACTAGAAAATCAGTATGATTGATTTAGGTATTTCTAGTTCAACTTGTCTTGAGTCCTCTTTATGACTTGGTGAAGCCAGTAGGAGGATTCATGACTGGTTGACTGGACTAGCTTATGTCTGATCTTCTTAAATCTATCTTGGTAAAGTCAGTGGGAGGATTAAAATTAACTGATCAAGTCTCATCTCATCTCTCAATTCAACTAATTAAATCTTTTAAAATTATTAGATTCTTAATATAAAATAGTTATGGTGATAACTAGATCATAGCCTCTCATTAAGTTGGATGATAATGAGTCCAATGATTTAAATGATCATTGGAGGCGCCACACATCTAGTGCTCATCTGGCTGTCGGAATTATCATTCATAATATATTATTTTAGTTGTGTCTTTCTAATGATGGTCAGGTTGGTCGAGCCACACTCAGGCCTGATCATTCGTTTATTAGATACACTAAATTCTGATATGTTAATGGTTAGATCTAACCAGAACCTTCAGTGGAGGTGCCACATGCCTACTGAAGAGGTGTCTGGGATAAAATTGAATAGTAAAAATTGATTGATGAAATAATTGATTAAGAACCTATCCGTGGGTACACAAGGGTTGGCCGAGCCATACTCGAGCCTATGTGTAGTCCATGTGGATTCTAGTACCCACTAAGGAATTAGTGTACTTCTTTGAATTGAAGGTAGAGGCTATCAATTCGAATAAAATAGTTAGACCTTTAGACTAAAATTTATGTCTTTAGGCTTAATCAATTTATATACTAATTAGGTTCTAATTTTTCTTTTATAGTTATAGCTACCATCTTGTCACTCCGATCACTATTAGATAGTGATAAATTGATGGAACCAAATTTTGATAGCTGGTATCAAAAGCTCAAAATAGTCCTAGAGCATGAACAGATCTTGTATGTATTGACATATCCGGCACCCGAGGAGCCAGCTTCGAATATGCATAGCATGGTCAGAGACACTTATCAGAAGTGGCTCAACGATCGAACTACGGTTTGTTGTATTATACTGACGGCAATGAATGATGAGTTTAGCCATCGTTTTGAGAATGCTCAGTCACTGGATATATTGTAAATATTGAACGAGTCTTTTGGCACATCCAACGATGTTGAGAGGCATAAGACTAGTTGGGCCATCTTCAATGCTCGAATGAGGAAAGGAGCATCAATCACTGATCATATTTTGTACATGATCGAGATGATTGAGCACCTAAGCAAGCTCGGCTTTCTCCTGCATGAGTAGTTGGAGAAAGATGCTATTCTGAACTCTCTGTCCAAGTCCTACCTCCCTTTTCTTACTCATTTTCGAATGACAAAGCTTGTAGTTAACTACTATGATTTGCTGGGGTTACTACAAAACTTTGAGAAGGATTACCAGCTCCAAAAAGAGTCGGTGAATATTGTGGGAGGGTCTTCTTCTGGACATCGATACTTTAAGAAAAGAAAGAAAAATAAGAAGAACAAGAAAAGGGTGCAAAGTGCTGGGGCACACAAACCCAGTCAGATCAAGAAACCCAAGTTTGATCAGAGTCAGGCAGAATGCTTCTACTGTAAGAAGTAAGTACACTGAAAAAGAAATTATCCTCAATATATTACCTCTCTGGATCCGAACAGATCAAGAAAAAAGTAAGTTATTGTTGGACAAGGTAATTATATGATAACATCTTGTAATTTCTGAATTTGTGATTCTACTATCTGGGTATTAAATACTGGAAGTCTTTTTAATATTTGCAATTTATTGCAGGGTCAGCAGGTCAGTAGGAGATTTGAAGAAGGTGAAAGATTTCTTAATATTGGAGATGGAAGATCAGTTTCAGTTCTAGCATTAGGGACTATTAAGCTTGTATTCAAATCTAATGTAATTGTTCTAAGTGAATGTGACTTTTGTCCTTTCTTTTTATTGAATATTATTTCGATAGGCCTTTTGACCATATACAATTATGAAATTTTATTAAAAAAAATAATTTTAATATCATTATGAATGGTGTTAATGTGATGAATAGATAATTTAACAATTGTATTTACATATTATCACAACCTGTTAGTGTAATATACACATCCAACAAACGTCCTAGAATTAGTAATGTCTCTGATATCTACCTTTGGTATTGTAGGTTAGGTCATGTTAATAAGAATAGAATAAACAGGTTGACACAAAAGAAAATCCTCGAAGGGAGTGATTGTGAATTACTCCCAACCTGTGAGTCATGTCTTCTTAAAAAAATAACCAAATCACCTTTTAATGAAAAAGGTGAGCGAGCTAGTGAAGTTCTAAGTTTGATACATACTGATGATGTGGACCTATGAACACTAGTGGCAGAGGTGAATATTATTATTTCATTATATTTACAGATGATCTATCGAGGTATGGACACGTCTACTTTGTTGGAAAATGCATCCTAAAAAGTCAATCATCCAACCAAGTATTGTAATTGATTTGTTAATAAATAAAATATATTTGGTATTTTCATCATAAGCTTTCATCTTCTAATGAACTCCGTTGTTATGATGAAGTCCTTAGGACTATTTAGATTCGATAAAGAGAGGATTTATCGATAGTCCTTAATACTGTTCACGACCAAATGATAGGCTGTTAATAAGGACGACAGCTTCTATCGAGCATAGGTCGCTGTAGGCCATATGGTTGGTTGTCCTCTTAACCAAAGAGTATGGAGACACTGGTATGTCATACAGGTGAGATGTACTGGTACATCATCATTGAACGTGACCAACTCCAGAGTATTCTACTGTCGAGAATGTCTCTGATGGGATATAGGTATAAGTATCCCTTAGATCTGAGATCGCCTCAGTGACTTGCAAGCAACTCACTGTGCTTTGGTACTGGACTAACTGAATTTCTAATTCAGGGACAGAAGGCTTCTGGGCACAGTCAAGTACTTGCAAAGTCAGAGTGTGATCAAGATGGGATTGACCACTCCAAGAGTTGGAGAAGAATGAGTTGCTGTATTTCAATTTAGCAAAACCTTGGCCAGGATAATCCATCAGATGGATTTGATATTTTGAAATACAATGTGGACAACCTAATCAGAGTTGATAGTAGAACTCTGGGGTGTCCTATGATCATTTTGGTCAAGGAGATGAATTATATGAAAACTATATCCGCATGGGTTCTAAGGATGTTGTTCTACACATTCGACCTATCCGGTCGTCGGATACCATTGCAGATGGTCACTTCGATTGGTACAGAAATTTATTCTTGTACTACCGACTTAGGTTGAACCTATGAGGTCATACACATTAGAGTTTATGATCCATCGGATGGTTGATCAACGATTAAGAATCGTTCTAGGGTTAAATGATCAATACGATTGACATTTAACCCAGTACAAGTGTTGCAGGAGGATCGATTAGCAATTCGATTACTAATTGGCTTAATTTGATTAAGCCAATGAACTGAGATTAAGTCTAATTAAATATAATTTAATTAAATTTAGTTTGGGCTTGATTGGATCAAGTCCAATTGGTTTATTGGATAAGCCAAGTGCAAGGAAAAACTAATCCTAGTTCAACTAGGACTTGGGTCAATCTAATTTCTAATTTGATTAAAAAATTAAATTAGATTTAAATCTAATTTAATCTGATTAAATTAGGTTTTTAATTAGGTTAAGACCTATTTTAATTAGATTGATCTAATTTTAGTTTGATTTGATTTGAGAAATCAAATTAAAACAAGTCATAAGATAGAATCCTAGTAAGACTAGAATTCCACCTTGCGCCACATAAGCCTTCCCCACACCCTCTCTCTCATTCAATGCCAATCTCTTCTTATTTTGTGTGACAAAAGCCCTGTCCCAGGTCTTTCCCACGTTCACAAAAGGTTTTCTCTCTTCTTTCTTACATGGAAGGTGGTTTCGATCAAATCAAAGAGGAATTAGTTTGGATTTTGAATTTTATGAGATAGAGTTTTAGAAATCCAAAACTCTTTCAATTTGCACCAAATTTATCCAAATTTTTTTTTATAATTTTTGTGGCTTTTAGGGTACATATTATGCACCCTTTGCTGGTAATCCATGCATGAAAATAAGGAGGAGGTGCTCAAGATTTGGGCGCCCCTTATCTTACCATGTTTGGATAAGCCTTGACTAGGTATTTGACCTAGACAAGGACTCTATCATATCTCTCTGTATAAAATGAGTTTCTTCATAAAATTTTTGGAGAAGATAGAAATTTGAGAGACCTTTAGTTTTTCCAAAAATCAGAGAGAAATATCTTTGGGTCGTAGAGATATAAAGACACAAGATAGGGTGTCTAGAGAGAGAAATGAGAAGAAGAAGAGGGTCTTTTTCTAGGGTTGTTTGTTTTCATATCTTTCCTCCCTCCATCTTGAGTTTTCTGAGAGTGTCTCAGATCTGAAACTTTTCCTCCTACTTTTCACTTTTCATCTTTGGAAGAGTCCAAATCAAGAAGAAGGAGGCACCTGATCAACCATCAAAGAAGGATCAGCGCAGTACTAGCATACTGTGCTGATTTTCTGAAGCAGGACTTCTGATCGATATTCGTGGGCTTGTGTAGATGACTCCTAGAGGCCGGATGCATGTGCGGCTTGCAACATCATCCTCAAGTCCGGATCAGCGAGGTTAGAATGTCTAACTTGCAAGGTAATAGATCTGATCTATTGTTTAATACATACATTAGATGTAGTATAGAAACATGTTGATATGATCAACATGTAGTTCATGCTGTATATATATATTTTAATTTTTAATTTAATACTATATAATAATTATGTAATAAGATCTTAGATCTAGGGATTTTTTAATTTTAAAAAATAAATTTTGATTTATTTTAGTCTTCCGCTGTATGATCTTGAAAAAGTTTCAAAATATAATCCTGAAACCCTAGATCTGGTTCCTACAATTAGTATCAGAGCCTAGATTCTTTATTACATGATTATTTATACATAATTATTTCTTAGATTAAATTAATTTATAATTTAATTATTAAATCTGAAATTAAAATTTTAGATCAATCACGAACTGCAAGGTTGTCCTGCTGTAAGGTTTACCCCTTACAGTGCAAAGGTTGTCTTAGTTTGTGTAGATCTATCTTTAATCATAAATTTATTAGATATGATCTAGATTAAATTTATGATTTATTAGATTTAAAAGATATTTAAATCTAAAATAAAATCTCTTTGTTAATAATTTTTATGCAAAGAAATTGTTTAAAGTTGAAATTATTTCAATTACATGAACCTGTTTAGATTAGATCTAAAGTAGTTTCATGTTTATTTCACTTGTATCTTGATTATGAATCAAACATGCAATATGGTTGGTGGAATCATATTGTAAAATTATTTTACAAAAATGAAAATTATTTTTTGAAAAGTCGAATCCAACCCTCAGCCCAAAACTTAATTAAGAATTAAGAAGTTGTTTGATTAGGTTCTAGGATTGTGAATTGAAAAACCTAAGACACAAACTATAACACATTGGGTTATGGGTTAGTGGGAATTAGGTCCATTAATTGGGTTAGACTTATGGTTAGATTAAAGATGGACTTAATTAGAGAATTGACTAAATCTAATCAATTATTGTCTTAGATTAGGTCAAGGATTCTCTAGATCAATTACAATAGTTGTAGTTGGTCAAGTCCATATCTTTAACGAGAACCAAATGGACTTGATTCCTGGCTAAGCGGTTTAGCACGAACTGTTAGGTTGATCTAATTGAAACTAATTAAACCAGTTGGTGTCTAAGGTAAACCAGACCGATGGTTTTTAATTGGGAGCCCGCTTACCTGGCCATTTCTGATGGTGTCTAAGGCAAGCTTTGGCAGACCCTCCCACTGATCGAACTTACCTGGCCTCTTGGTGAAATTATATTTTGATCGGATCACTTGACTATTCGAGCTGACCCATGTCAGCTAGGTAAATCAGTGTGACTGATTTAGGTGCTCCTAGACCAGCCCTTTTAATGGTCTCCCTTAAGCTGACTTGGTGAAGTCAGTGAGAGGATCATGATAAGCTGGTTCATCTGACCTCATCCTCTAAATTATTTAAATCTTCTAAAATTATTAGGTCCTTAAAATGACAAAGTTATGAAGATAACTGAGTCATAGCCTCCCATTAAGGTGTTTGATAATGAGTCCATTAACTCAATAATCATTGCAGACCCAAAGGCCTAGTGCTTGTTGACTAATGGAATTATCACTCATCATATGACGACTTGGAAGTATCTCTCTAATGGTGGTTAGGTGAGCCAACCAAAATTGGGCTTAATCATTCGTTGGTTAGATACACCAAGTATGATCATGTTAATGGTTGGACCTAATCGGATCCTTACAGTGGAGGCCAAAGCCTACTGATTAGGTTTCTGGGGCAAAATTAAAATTACTAAAAATTGTTTAGAGAAACAATTGGTTATGAACCTACTCTTAGATGTACATGGATTGGCCAACCAAAGTTGGGCTTGTGTGCAGTCTAAGTGGATTCTAGTACCCACTAAGGAATTAGAGTAATTCCTCAAATTGGAGGTAGAGGCTACCAATTCGAATAAAATAGTGGGAGAAATCTTTTGATTAAAATCCAAATCTTTAAGTTTAATGAATCAATTACTAATTAGGTTATGGTTCTCCTTTGTGCAAATATGTCTACTTTCCTATCGCTCCGATCATTGTTGGACAATGATAAGTTGGTGGGACCCAACTTCGGTAGCTGGTATCGAAAGTTGAAGATAGTCCTGGAGCATGAACGGATCCTATATGTGATAATGGATCCTGCACTTGAGGAGCCAGCTGCCAATGCACGTGGAACAGTCAGAGATACTTACCAGAAGTGGCTCGTGATTGGACCACGGTGCGCTGTATCATGCTGGCTGCCATGAGCGATGAGTTCAGTCACAGATTCGAGATGGCTCAGCCAAAGGACATGCTTCAAGTGTTGGAGGATGCCTTTGGCACACCTGATGATGTAGAGAGGTACAAGACTAGTTGTGCCATCTTCAACGCCAAAATGCGGGATGGTGCCTCTGTCACTGATCATGTATTGTACATGATCGAGCTAATGGAATGATTGAGCAAGCTCGGCTTTTCTTGCATGAGCAGCTTGGGAAAGATGCAATATTGAACTCGCTGCCTAAGTCTTATCTCCCATTTCTCACTCATTATAGAATAACAAAGCCTGAAGAGAACTACCACGGGTTACTGGGGTTGCTTCAGAATTTTGAGAAGGATCACCAACTTCACAAGGAGTCGGTGAACTTAGTGGGAGGTTCGTCTTCTGGTTCTCGACCTTTTGAGAAAGGAAAGAAGAATAAGAAGAAGAAAGTGAAGAAGGTGCATGTTCAGGCTAGGACATCAGTGCAGGGCCAGACCAGAAAGATCAAGCCCGATAAGAGTCTATTCTACTGGCAAGCACCCTAGATTAGATAGTGTGTCAGATATCTACTTATGGCACTATAGGTTAGGTCATATAAACAAGAACAGAATAAACAAGTTGACTCAAGAGGAAATCCTCGAAGTCAGTGATTGTGAATCACTTCCAACCTGTGAGTCCTGTCTTCTTGATAAAATGACCAAGTCACCTTTTACTGAAAAAGGTGAGAGAGCTACTGAGCTCTTGGGCCTAATACATACTGATGTATGCGGGCCCATGAGCACCAGTGCTAGAGGTGGATATTTCTACTTTATAACTTTCATGGATGACCTATCCCGATATGGATATGTCTATCTAATGAAACATAAGTCGGATTCATTTGAAATGTTCAAACGATTCCGAAGTGAAGTAGAAAAATAAACTGGGAAGAGTATTAAAACTCTTCAATTTGATCGAGGAGGAGAATACCTTTCTAGTGAGTTTCTCACATATCTAGGAGAGAATGGGATTCTCTCCCAATGGACTCCTCCAGGAACACCACAGCATAATGGTGTGTCTGAAAGGAGGAATCGGACTCTGTTAGACATGGTTCGATCCATGATGGTTTTACTAGCTTGCTGATATCCTTCTGGGGATATGCTCTCGAATCGACCTGTTATCTGTTAAATAGGGTTCCAAGTAAGTCTGTAATTAAGACTTCATATGAGATATGGATGGGACGTAAGCCAGCACTTTCACACCTTAGGGTCTGAGGGTGCTCGACCTATGTCAAACAATTAGTCACAGACAAACTTGGATCTAGGTCTGATAAATGCTCATTCATAAGGTATCCCAAAGAGACAAAAGGATATTTTTTCTACCATGCTGATGAACAAAAGGTGTTCGTCAGCTTAAGGCAATTTTTTTTAGAAAAAGAGTTCCTTGGTGAAGGAACCGTTGCCTCTAAGGTTGAACTTGATGAAGTTCAACAGGTAGAAGGACCGACACCAATAGCTGAACCTGAGTTGGATATGATTAGATCAGATCCGGAGCCCAATGTACCTGCACCATTAAGGTGATCCGATAGAGTACCGCTTCAACCAGACAGAATGTTATAGCCCAAAACCAATTCAGCCCAGCAAAAAGCCCAAAACGAAAAAAAAAAAATGAATGAAAAACAGAGGAAACTGGGATGAAGACTCCCGATAGGAGTCTTCTTCTCTGGCGAAACCCAGGCAAGATCGGACTTCTAGGACCCCTCGGAGTCCTAGGGTTCCATATAAGAATACCCTCTCCCCCTTGAGACCAAACATCGGCCTCTTCCCTCTCTCCTTCTCTCCGATTTTCTCGAATTAGAGCCGCGGACACCGCCTTGTCTTCGCCGTGACTGCTCTCCGACGAAGTCACCGGAGGTCAAGGTAAGCTTCCCTCCTTTTCCTCCCTTCCTTCCTCTTCCTCCCATGCCCTGTGCGCGGCTGCCGGTGACGAGCGTCGCCGATTTTCGATCGGTGAAAGGGACCCCTGTTTTGGTCTCTTTTCCGTGAACTTTTTCGGTGCCGGCGATCGAAATTGACCGCCGGCCACGCTCCTCCGTGACTGGGGGAGTGGCCCCCGTCGGCCGCCGGCCTCCGCCGCGGTGACCGTGCCTGAACGGCCCGACAAAAGAGGGAACGTCGGTCCCCTGTTCCGGCATGGGGAGAACCAAGAAAAAGAAGAAAAGAAGAAAAAGAAGAAAAAGAAAAAGAAGAAAAAGAAAAGAGAAAGAAGGAAAAAGAGAAAAAGAAAAGGAAAGAAAAAGAAAAAAAGAAGAAAAAGAAAAGAAGAAAAAGAAAAGAAAAGAAAAGAAAAGAAAAAATAATAATAAAAATAAATAAATATATATATATATATATATATTTGTATATATAATATAAGTAAGTAAAAAAATAAATAAATAAATAAAAATTGAAATTGATGAGAGAGAGAGTTTCTCTCTCTTCTCTCTCTTCTTTCAGTCTGAACCCTGACTTTCTCTCTCTGAAATTGGACTTTCTCTCTCTACTTTCTCTCTTTAAAATTTTCTCTCTCTAGCTTGTTTCTCTCTCTCTTGATGGATTTCTCTCTCTAAAGTTATCCTTCTAAGATTAGCATAGGGGAAGGCTTCATCTGATGATTCTGATCGAGTTTAGGGAAGAATCTGATTTTAAGTGAGGTTTTGATTTTGGGATTTGTTAGACTTAATTTTGAATTAAAATTAATGTAAAAATATAATTTTGGATAACAGGCACAGAAGAATCTCCTAGAAGTTAGTCGATCTGTTCATTCAGTACTCTATGAAAGGTAAGTAATGAATCATCTTCTCGAGATATTTCATATTTATTCTGAAAATAAATAATTATTCTCTAAAATTATGCATGATTTATGAAATTATTTTTGATAGAAAAGTATTTTTGAAATATTATGGTACGTCGATTTATGCACATGTTCAGTGAAAAATTATGATATATTATGATACAAAAATATTTTGATACAGATCGGATTTATGCTCTCAGTCTAACTATGTTTCAGTGGGCCCCGCCAATGGGGATTATACGTTGGTACTCAGTGGACCCTGCAAGTGGAGGTTGTGCGCTGGTATTTGTGGACCCTGCCAGTGGGGGTTGTGCGCTGGTATTCTGTGGACCCGCCAATGGGGGTTAAACGTTGGTCATAGTCAAGGCTGTTGAGTTACGAGTGTTTTGAATCGAATCGGATTTATGATTATATTATATGTGAATATTTGAAAATATTTGGTTTGTATTAAATCAACATGAAATATACTCTTATGTTTATTTGCAGCATTATTCTTGAAAATTATATAATATCTGAAATATCTGGTAGAGATACTTGTTACTTACTGGGCTGTCTAGCTCATTATCTTTCTTTCTATTTTTCAGATTCAGATAATTAATTTCAAGTGTGGGATGAAATATTGGGACAGAGCTTTTAGAAGCGAGATTAGCATTGTCAACTTCATTGAACTTAGATTTATTGTTTTAGCAAAAATTTTATTGGATGTAAGACATTTGATTTAATTACTTGAATTACAGTTGAATAATAATTATTTGAATTTATTCCGCTGTGATGCATTGATATCGTGATGAGATGCCTTGCATGCTTATGGAGAGAGTTCTTCATAAGTATGCGGCGGTTGCCGCGACCCTCGATTCACAATCTTAGGTCGGGGGCGTGACAATTAATATGGTATCAGAGCATAAGTGGATAAATTATGACACATAGAATTTGACATAGTATGAGTGTAGGTGGGTAAACATTAGGAATATTGGGACATTAGAGTATAAGCATCATAATAAACCCATCCTAACAAATAGATAAATAAATCTAATAAGGTTTTACTACTACAAGGTTACCATGCCTCCCCGTAGAATGACAAGAACTACTCAAGGAATTGCAAGAGGGATATCACAACCACAGGATGGTAGCACTCCCCATCTGACCAGTGGCACCCCTCAGGAGGAGGGAGTCGTAGATCCTAATGGGAGTACTTCGAGAGCACGTCAGGAACCAGATATGGCTCAGTTAATGCAGACCCTAATCAGGATGGTACAAGCACAACAACAAGTACAGCAGCAAATGCTTGAACAACAGTAGATACAACGAGATACACAACATCAGCATCCACCACCACAACATGGAGAGCAACCAGTACAACAGAACAATATTTCAGAATTTAAAAAGCTTGCTCCTCTAGCTTTCAAGGGGACTACTGAACCTTTGGAGGCTGACAATTGGATAATGGAGATGGAGAAGGCTTTCGCTGTCCAAGAGTGTCTTGATGAAGAAAAGATTCGATATGCAGCTTATTTACTATAAGGAGAAGCATACAACTGGTGTCAGCGACTACAGCGCAAGCATGAACAAGATGGCGAAATACTTACTTGGAAAAGATTTCGGATTGCATTCTATGATCAGTATTTTCCTCGGAGTATAAGGATTCAGAAAGAGCAAGAGTTTATCTATTTGAAGCAAAAGGGTATGAGTGTGACTGAATATGAAGCAAAATTTACAGAGTTAGCAAAATTTGCTCCGAGATTAGTGGATGGTGAGCAAGAACGTGTTCACAAGTTCGAGATGGGACTGAGAACTGCAATTCGAAAATAAGTGGTTCCATATGAATTGACAACTTATGCAGATGTGGTAAACAAAGCACTGATAATTGAAAGGGAAGTCAATGAAGAACGCATGGAAAGGGAAAGAAAACAAAGAAAGAGAGCACAATCAAATGATACACAAGGGCAGAATAATAAAAACATCAAAAGATCAGCTAAGGGAGCAGTAGACAATAAGACTCAACAGATTGATGGTGAGCCATGCTCCAGATGTGGCAAAATCATGCAGACAAGGATTGCTATTGGAATACCGGTGTTGTTTCAAATGTGGTCAGAAGGATCATAAAATTGCTAGCTGCCCGCTAAATACTGAAAATCAAATTGGCCAAAGAATTCATGAAGGACAACATAAGGGTGGTGGACAGATTTCTAAAACCCAGGGAAGAGTTTATGCGCTTACTCAACAGAATCCACAGGCTTCGAATACAATGGTGACAGGTATGAAAAATTTCGAAGATGAAATTTCTTTTAGGGGTGAAGAATGTTATAGCCCAAAACCAATTCAGCCCAGCAAAAAGCCCAAAACGAAAAAAAAAAATGAATGAAAAACAGAGAAAACCGGGAAGAAGACTCCCGATAGGAGTCTTCTTCTCCGACGAAACCCAGGAAAGATCGGACTTCTAGGACCCTCGGAGTCCTAGGGTTCCCTATAAGAACACCCTCTCCCCCTTGAGACCAAACATTGGCCTCTTCCCTCTCTCCTTCTCTCCGATTTCCTCGAATTAGAGCCGCGGACACCGCCTTGTCTTCGCCGTGACTGCTCTCCGATGAAGTCACCGGAGGTCAAGGTAAGCTTCCCTCCTTTTCCTCCCTTCCTTCCTCTTCCTCCATGCCCTGTGCGCGACTGCCAGTGACGAGCATCGCCAATTTTCGATCGATGAAAGGGACCTCTGTTTTGGTCTCTTTCCCGTGAACTTTTCCGGCGCCGGCGATCGAAATTGATCGCCGGCCACGCTCCTCCGTGACCGGGGGAGTGGCCCCCATCGGCCGCCGGCCTCCGTCGCGGCAGCCGTGGCCTGAACGGCCCGACAAAAGAGGGAACGCCGGTCCCCTGTTCCAGCACGGGAAGAACCAAGAAAAAGAAGAAAAGAAGAAAAGAAGGAAAAAGAAAAAGAAGAAAAAGAAAAGAGAAAGAAGGAAAAAAGAGAAAAAGAAAAGGAAAGAAAAAGAAGAAAAGAAGAAAAAGAAAAGAAGAAAAAGAAAAGAAAAGAAAAGAAAAGAAAATAATAATAATAAAAATAAATAAATATATATATATATTATTATATATATATAAGTAAATAAATAAATAAATAAATAAAATTGAAATTGATGAGAGAGAGAGTTTCTCTCTCTTCTCTCTCTTCTTTCAGTCTGAATCCTGACTTTCTCTCTCTGGAATTGGACTTTCTCTCTCTAGAATTTCTCTCTCTAGCTGTTTCTCTCTCTCTTGATGGATTTCCCTCTCTAAAGTTATCCTTCTAAGATTAGCGTAGGGGAAGGCTTCATCTGATGATTCTGATCGAGTTTAGGGAAGAATCTGATTTAAGTGAGGTTTTGATTTTGGGATTTGTTAGACTTAATTTGAATTAAAATTAATGTAAAATATAATTTTAGATAATAGGACAGAAGAATCTCCTAGAAGTTAGTCATCTGTTCATTTCAGTGCTCTGTGAAAGGTAATAATGAATCATCTTCTCGAGATATTTCATATTTATTCTGAAAATAAATAATATTCTCTAAAATTATGCATGATTTATGAAATTATGTTTGATAGAAAAGTGCTTTTGAAATGTTATGATACGTCGATTTATGCACATGTTCAGTGAAAAATTATGATATATTATGATACAAAAGTATTTTGATACAGATCGGATTTATGCTCTCAGTCTAACTATGTTTCAGTGGGCCCTGCCAATGGATTATATGTTGGTACTCAGTGGACCCTGCCAGTGGGGGTTGTGCGCTGGTGTTTGTGGACCTGCCAGTGGGGGTTGTGCGCTGGTATTTGTGGACCCTACCAGTGGGGGTTGTCGCTGGTATTCTATGGACCCGCCAATGGGGGTTAAACGTTGGTCATAGTCAAGGCTGTTGAGTTACGAGTGTTTGAATCGAATCAGATTTATGATTATATTATATGTGAATATTTGAAATATTTGTTTGTATTAAATCATCATGAAATATACTCTTATGTTTATTTGCAGCATTATTCTTGAAAATTATATAATATCTGAAATATCTGGTAGAGATACTTGTTACTTACTGGGCTGTCTAGCTCATTATCTTTCTTTCTATTTTTCAGATTCAGATAATTAATTTTGAGCGTGGGACGAAATATTGGGACAGAGCTTTTAGAAGCGAGATTAGCATTGTCAACTTCATTGAACTTAG
>NC_025994.2:36538301-36770578 GCF_000442705.2 Elaeis guineensis
ATGTCTCTGATGGGATATAGGTATAAGTGTCCCTTAGACTGAGATCGCCTCAGTGACTTGCAAGCAACTCACTGTGCTTTGGTACTGGACTAACTGAATTTCTAATTCAGGGAGGAAGGCTTCTGGGCACAGTCAAGTACTTGCAAAGTCAGAGTGTGATCAAGATGGGATTGACCACTCCAAGAGTTGGAGAAGAATGATTGCGTATTTCAATTTAGCAAAACCTTGGCCAGGATAATCCATCAGATGGATTTGATATTTTGAAATACAATTGGAAACCTATCAGAGTTGATAGTAGAACTCTGGGTGTCCTATGATCATTTTGTCAAGGAGATGAATTATATGAAAACTATATCCGCATGGGTTCTAAGGATGTTGTTCTACACATTCGACCTATACCGGTCGTCGGATACCATTGCAGATGTCACTTCGATTGGTACAGAAATTTATTCTGTCTACCGACTTAGGTTCGACCTATGAGGTCATACACATTAGAGTTCATGATCCGATCGGATGGTTGATCAACGATTAAGAATCTTCTAGGGTTAAATGATCAATACGATTGACATTTAACCCAGTGCAAGTGTTGCAGGAGATCGATTAGCAATTCGATTGCTAATTGGCTTAATTTGATTAAGCCAATGAACTGAGATTAAGTCTAATTAAATATAATTTAATTAAATTTAGTTTGGGCTTGATTGGATCAAGTCCAATTGTTTATTGGATAAGCCAAGTGCAAGGAAAACTATCCTAGTTCAACTAGGACTTGGGTCAATCTAATTTCTAATTTGATTAAAAATTAAATTAGATTTAAATCTAATTTAATCTGATTAAATTAGTTTTTAATTAGGTTAAACCTATTTAATTAGATTGATCTAATTTTATTTGATTTGATTTGAGAAACCAAATTAAAACAAGTCATAAGATAGAATCCTAGTAAGACTAGATTCCACCTTGCCCACATAAGCCTTCCCCACCCTCTCTCTCATTCAACGCCAATCTCTCTTATTTGTGTGACAAAAGCCCTTCCCAGGTCTCTCCACGTTCACAAAAGGTCTCTCTCTTCTTTCTTACATGGAATGGTTTGATCAAATCAAAGGAATTAATTTGGATTTGAATTCTATGAGATAGAGTTTTAGAAATCCAAAACTCTTTCAATTTGCACCAAATTTATCCAAATTTTTTTTTATAATTTTTGTGGCTTTTAGGGTACATATTATGCACCCTTGCTGGTATCCATGCATGAAAATAAGGAGGAGGTGCTCAAGATTGGGGCCCCTTATCTTACCATGTTTGGATAAGCCTTGACTAGGTATTTGACCTAGACAAGGACTCTATCATATCTCTCTGTATAAAATGAGTTTCTTCATAAAATTTTTGGAGAAGATAGAATTTGAGAGACCTTTGTTTTTCCAAAAATCAGAGAGAAATATCTTTGGGTCGTAGAGATATAAAGACACAAGATAGGGTGTCTAGAGAGAGAAATGAGAAGAAGAAGAGGGTCTTTTCTAGGGTTGTTTGTTTTCATATCTTTCCTCCCTCCATCTTGATTTCCTGAGAGTGTCTCAGATCTGAAACTTCCTCCTACTTTTCACTTTATCTTTGGAAGAGTCCAAATCAAGAAGAAGGAGGCACCTGATCAACCATCAAAGAAGGATCAGCGCAGTACTAGCATACTGTGCTGATTTTCTGAAGCAGGACTTCTGATCGATATTCGTGGGCTTGTGTAGATGACTCCTAGAGGCCGGATGCATGTGCGGCTTGCAACATCATCCTCAAGTCCGGATCAGCGAGGTTAGAATGTCTAACTTGCAAGGTAATAGATCTGATCTATTGTTTAATACATACATTAGATGTAGTATAGAAACATGTTGATATGATCAACATGTAGTTCATGCTGTATTATATATTTTAATTTTTAATTTAATACTATATAATTATGTAATAAGATCTTAGATCTAGGATTTTTAATTTTAAAAATAAATTTTATTTATTTTAGTCTTCCGCTGTATGATCTTGAAAAAGTTTCAAATATAATCCTGAAACCCTAGATCTGGTTCCTACAATTAGTATCAGAGCCTAGATTCTTTATTACATGATTATTTATACATAATTATTTCTTAGATTAAATTAATTTATAATTTAATTATTAAATCTGAAATTAAAATTTTAGATCAATCACGAACTGCAAGGTTGTCCTGCTGTAAGGTTTACCCCTTACAGTGCAAAGGTTGTCTAGTTTGTGTAGATCTATCTTTAATCATAAATTTATTAGATATGATCTAGATTAAATTTATGATTTATTAGATTTAAAGATATTTAAATCTAAATAAAATCTCTTTGTTAATAATTTTATGCAAAGAAATTGTTTAAAGTTGAAATTATTTCAATTACATGAACCTGTTTAGATTAGATCTAAAGTAGTTTCATGTTTATTTCACTTGTATCTTGATTATGAATCAAACATGCAATATGGTTGGTGGAATCATATTGTAAAATTATTTTACAAAATGAAAATTATTTTTTGAAAAGTCGAATCCAACCCTCAGCCCAAAACTTAATTAAGAATTAAGAAGTTGTTTGATTAGGTTCTAGGATTGTGAATTGAAGAACCTAAGACACAAACATAACACATTGGGTTAATGGGTTAGTGGGAATTAGGTCCATTAATTGGGTTAGACTATGGTTAGATTAAAGATGGACTTAATTAGAGAATTGACTAAATCTAATCAATTATTGTCTTAGATTAGGTCAAGGATTCTCTAGATCAATTACAATAGTTGTAGTTGGTCAAGTCCATATCTTTAACGAGAACCAAATGGACTTGATTCTTGGCTAAGCGGTCTAGCACGAACTGTTAGGTTGATCTAATCGAAACTAATTAAACCAGTTGGTGTCTAAGGTAAACCAGACCGATGGTTTTTAATTGGGAGCCCGCTTACCTGGCCATTTCTGATGGTGTCTAAGGCAAGCTTTGGCAGACCCTCCCACTGATCGAACTTACCTGGCCTCTTGGTGAAATTATGTTTGATCGGATCACTTGACTATTCGAGCTGACCCATGTCAGCTAGGTAAATCAGTGTGACTGATTTAGGTGCTCCTAGACCAGCCCTTTTAATGGTCTCCCTTAAGCTGACTTGGTGAAGCAGTGGAGGATCATGATAAGCTGGTTCATCTGACCTCATCCTCTAAATTATTTAAATCTTCTAAAATTATTAGGTCCTTAAAATGACAAAGTTATGAGATAACTGAGTCATAGCCTCCCATTAAGGTGTTTGATAATGAGTCCATTAACTCAATAATCATTGCAGACCCAAAGGCCTAGTGCTTGTTGACTAATGGAATTATCACTCATCATATGACGACTTGGAAGTATCTCTCTAATGGTGGTTAGGTGAGCCAACCAAATTGGGCTTAATCATTCGTTGGTTAGATACACCAAGTATGATCATGTTAATGGTTGGACCTAACGGATCCTTACAGTGGAGGCCAAAGCCTACTGATTAGGTTTCTGGGGCAAAATTAAAATTACTAAAAATTGTTTAGAGAAACAATTGGTTATGAACCTACCTTAGATGTACATGGATTGGCCAACCAAAGTTGGGCTTGTGTGCAGTCTAAGTGGATTCTAGTACCCACTAAGGAATTAGAGTAATTCCTCAATTGGAGGTAGAGGCTACCAATTCGAATAAAATAGTGGGAGAAATCTTTTGATTAAATCCAAATCTTTAGTTTAATGAATCAATTACTAATTAGGTTATGGTTCTCCTTTGTGCAAATATGTCACTTTCCTATCGCTCCGATCATTGTTGGACAATGATAAGTTGGTGGGACCCAACTTCGGTAGCTGGTATCGAAAGTTGAAGATAGTCCTGGAGCATGAACGGATCCTATATGTGATAATGGATCCTGCACTGAGGAGCCAGCTGCCAATGCACGTGGAACAGTCAGAGATACTTACCAGAAGTGGCTCGTGATTGGACCACGGTGCGCTGTATCATGCTGGCTGCCATGAGCGATGAGTTCAGTCACAGATTCGAGATGGCTCAGCCAAAGGACATGCTTCAAGTGTTGGAGGATGCCTTTGGCACACCTGATGATGTAGAGAGGTACAAGACTAGTTGTGCCATCTTCAACGCCAAAATGCGGGATGGTGCCTCTGTCACTGATCATGTATTGTACATGATCGAGCTAATGGAATGATTGAGCAAGCTCGGCTTTTCTTGCATGAGCAGCTTGGGAAAGATGCAATATTGAACTCGCTGCCTAAGTCTTATCTCCCATTTCTCACTCATTATAGAATAACAAAGCCTGAAGAGAACTACCACGGGTTACTGGGGTTGCTTCAGAATTTTGAGAAGGATCACCAACTTCACAAGGAGTCGGTGAACTTAGTGGGAGGTTCGTCTTCTGGTTCTCGACCTTTTGAGAAAGGAAGAAGAATAAGAAGAAGAAAGTGAAGAAGGTGCATGTTCAGGCTAGGACATCAGTGCAGGGCCAGACCAGAAAGATCAAGCCCGATAAGAGTCTATTCTACTGGCAAGCACCCTAGATTAGATAGTGTGTCAGATATCTACTTATGGCACTATAGGTTAGGTCATATAAACAAGAACAGAATAAACAAGTTGACTCAAGAGGAAATCCTCGAAGTCAGTGATTGTGAATCACTTCCAACCTGTGAGTCCTGTCTTCTTGATAAAATGACCAAGTCACCTTTTACTGAAAAAGGTGAGAGAGCTACTGAGCTCTTGGGCCTAATACATACTGATGTATGCGGGCCATGAGCACCAGTGCTAGAGGTGGATATTTCTACTTTATAACTTTCATGGATGACCTATCCCGATATGGATATGTCTATCTAATGAAACATAAGTCGGATTCATTTGAAATGTTCAAACGATTCCGAAGTGAAGTAGAAAAATAAACTGGGAAGAGTATTAAAACTCTTCAATTGATCGAGGAGGAGAATACCTTTCTAGTGAGTTTCTCACATATCTAGGAGAGAATGGGATTCTCTCCCAATGGACTCCTCCAGGAACACCACAGCATAATGGTGTGTCTGAAAGGAGGAATCGGACTCTGTTAGACATGGTTCGATCCATGATGGTTTTACTAGCTTGCTGATATCCTTCTGGGGATATGCTCTCGAATCGACCTGTTATCTGTTAAATAGGGTTCCAAGTAAGTCTGTAATTAAGACTTCATATGAGATATGGATGGGACGTAAGCCAGCACTTTCACACCTTAGGGTCTGAGGGTGCTCGACCTATGTCAAACAATTAGTCACAGACAAACTTGGATCTAGGTCTGATAAATGCTCATTCATAAGGTATCCCAAAGAGACAAAAGGATATTTTTTCTACCATGCTGATGAACAAAAGGTGTTCGTCAGCTTAAGGCAATTTTTTTTAGAAAAAGAGTTCCTTGGTGAAGGAACCGTTGCCTCTAAGGTTGAACTTGATGAAGTTCAACAGGTAGAAGGACCGACACCAATAGCTGAACCTGAGTTGGATATGATTAGATCAGATCCGGAGCCCAATGTACCTGCACCATTAAGGTGATCCGATAGAGTACCGCTCAACCAGACAGAATGTTATAGCCCAAAACCAATTCAGCCCAGCAAAAAGCCCAAAACGAAAAAAAAAAAATGAATGAAAAACAGAGGAAACTGGGATGAAGACTCCCGATAGGAGTCTTCTTCTCTGGCGAAACCCAGGCAAGATCGGACTTCTAGGACCCCTCGGAGTCCTAGGGTTCCATATAAGAATACCCTCTCCCCCTTGAGACCAAACATCGGCCTCTTCCCTCTCTCCTTCTCTCCGATTTTCTCGAATTAGAGCCGCGGACACCGCCTTGTCTTCGCCGTGACTGCTCTCCGACGAAGTCACCGGAGGTCAAGGTAAGCTTCCCTCCTTTTCCTCCCTTCCTTCCTCTTCCTCCCATGCCCTGTGCGCGGCTGCCGGTGACGAGCGTCGCCGATTTTCGATCGGTGAAAGGGACCCCTGTTTTGGTCTCTTTTCCGTGAACTTTTTCGGTGCCGGCGATCGAAATTGACCGCCGGCCACGCTCCTCCGTGACTGGGGGAGTGGCCCCCGTCGGCCGCGGCCTCCGCCGCGGTGACCGTGGCCTGAACGGCCCGACAAAAGAGGGAACGTCGGTCCCCTGTTCCGGCATGGGGAGAACCAAGAAAAAGAAGAAAAGAAGAAAAAGAAGAAAAAGAAAAAGAAGAAAAAGAAAAGAGAAAGAAGGAAAAAGAGAAAAAGAAAAGGAAAGAAAAAGAAAAAAAGAAGAAAAAGAAAAGAAGAAAAAGAAAAGAAAAGAAAAGAAAAGAAAAAAATAATAATAAAAATAAATAAATATATATATATATATATATATTTGTATATATAATATAAGTAAGTAAAAAAATAAATAAATAAATAAAAATTGAAATTGATGAGAGAGAGAGTTTCTCTCTCTTCTCTCTCTTCTTTCAGTCTGAACCCTGACTTTCTCTCTCTGAAATTGGACTTTCTCTCTCTACTTTCTCTCTTTAAATTTTCTCTCTCTAGCTTGTTTCTCTCTCTCTTGATGGATTTCTCTCTCTAAAGTTATCCTTCTAAGATTAGCATAGGGGAAGGCTTCATCTGATGATTCTGATCGAGTTTAGGGAAGAATCTGATTTTAAGTGAGGTTTTGATTTTGGGATTTGTTAGACTTAATTTTGAATTAAAATTAATGTAAAAATATAATTTTGGATAATAGGCACAGAAGAATCTCCTAGAAGTTAGTCGATCTGTTCATTCAGTACTCTATGAAAGGTAAGTAATGAATCATCTTCTCGAGATATTTCATATTTATTCTGAAAATAAATAATTATTCTCTAAAATTATGCATGATTTATGAAATTATATTTTGATAGAAAAGTATTTTTGAAATATTATGGTACGTCGATTTATGCACATGTTCAGTGAAAAATTATGATATATTATGATACAAAAATATTTTGATACAGATCGGATTTATGCTCTCAGTCTAACTATGTTTCAGTGGGCCCCGCCAATGGGGATTATACGTTGGTACTCAGTGGACCCTGCAAGTGGAGGTTGTGCGCTGGTATTTGTGGACCCTGCCAGTGGGGGTTGTGCGCTGGTATTCTGTGGACCCGCCAATGGGGGTTAAACGTTGGTCATAGTCAAGGCTGTTGAGTTACGAGTGTTTTGAATCGAATCGGATTTATGATTATATTATATGTGAATATTTGAAAATATTTGGTTTGTATTAAATCAACATGAAATATACTCTTATGTTTATTTGCAGCATTATTCTTGAAAATTATATAATATCTGAAATATCTGGTAGAGATACTTGTTACTTACTGGGCTGTCTAGCTCATTATCTTTCTTTCTATTTTTCAGATTCAGATAATTAATTTCAAGTGTGGGATGAAATATTGGGACAGAGCTTTTAGAAGCGAGATTAGCATTGTCAACTTCATTGAACTTAGATTTATTGTTTTAGCAAAAATTTTATTGGATGTAAGACATTTGATTTAATTACTTGAATTACAGTTGAATAATAATTATTTGAATTTATTCCGCTGTGATGCATTGATATCGTGATGAGATGCCTTGCATGCTTATGGAGAGAGTTCTTCATAAGTATGCGGCGGTTGCCGCGACCCTCGATTCACAATCTTAGGTCGGGGGCGTGACAATTAATATGGTATCAGAGCATAAGTGGATAAATTATGACACATAGAATTTGACATAGTATGAGTGTAGGTGGGTAAACATTAGGAATATTGGGACATTAGAGTATGAGCATCATAATAAACCCATCCTAACAAATAGATAAATAAATCTAATAAGGTTTTACTACTACAAGGTTACCATGCCTCCCCGTAGAATGACAAGAACTACTCAAGGAATTGCAAGAGGGATATCACAACCACAGGATGGTAGCACTCCCCATCTGACCAGTGGCACCCCTCAGGAGGAGGGAGTCGTAGATCCTAATGGGAGTACTTCGAGAGCACGTCAGGAACCAGATATGGCTCAGTTAATGCAGACCCTAATCAGGATGGTACAAGCACAACAACAAGTACAGCAGCAAATGCTTGAACAACAGTAGATACAACGAGATACACAACATCAGCATCCACCACCACAACATGGAGAGCAACCAGTACAACAGAACAATATTTCAGAATTTAAAAAGCTTGCTCCTCTAGCTTTCAAGGGGACTACTGAACCTTTGGAGGCTGACAATTGGATAATGGAGATGGAGAAGGCTTTCGCTGTCCAAGAGTGTCTTGATGAAGAAAAGATTCGATATGCAGCTTATTTACTATAAGGAGAAGCATACAACTGGTGTCAGCGACTACAGCGCAAGCATGAACAAGATGGCGAAATACTTACTTGGAAAAGATTTCGGATTGCATTCTATGATCAGTATTTTCCTCGGAGTATAAGGATTCAGAAAGAGCAAGAGTTTATCTATTTGAAGCAAAAGGGTATGAGTGTGACTGAATATGAAGCAAAATTTACAGAGTTAGCAAAATTTGCTCCGAGATTAGTGGATGGTGAGCAAGAACGTGTTCACAAGTTCGAGATGGGACTGAGAACTGCAATTCGAAAATAAGTGGTTCCATATGAATTGACAACTTATGCAGATGTGGTAAACAAAGCACTGATAATTGAAAGGGAAGTCAATGAAGAACGCATGGAAAGGGAAAGAAAACAAAGAAAGAGAGCACAATCAAATGATACACAAGGGCAGAATAATAAAAACATCAAAAGATCAGCTAAGGGAGCAGTAGACAATAAGACTCAACAGATTGATGGTGAGCCATGCTCCAGATGTGGCAAAAATCATGCAGACAAGGATTGCTATTGGAATACCGGTGTTTGTTTCAAATGTGGTCAGAAGGATCATAAAATTGCTAGCTGCCCGCTAAATACTGAAAATCAAATTGGCCAAAGAATCATGAAGGACAACATAAGGGTGGTGGACAGATTTCTAAAACCCAGGGAAGAGTTTATGCGCTTACTCAACAGAATCCACAGGCTTCGAATACAATGGTGACAGGTATGAAAAATTTCGAAGATGAAATTTCTTTTTAGGGGTGAAGAATGTTATAGCCCAAAACCAATTCAGCCCAGCAAAAAGCCCAAAACGAAAAAAAAAAATGAATGAAAAACAGAGAAAACCGGGAAGAAGACTCCCGATAGGAGTCTTCTTCTCCGACGAAACCCAGGAAAGATCGGACTTCTAGGACCCCTCGGAGTCCTAGGGTTCCCTATAAGAACACCCTCTCCCCCTTGAGACCAAACATTGGCCTCTTCCCTCTCTCCTTCTCTCCGATTTCCTCGAATTAGAGCCGCGGACACCGCCTTGTCTTCGCCGTGACTGCTCTCCGATGAAGTCACCGGAGGTCAAGGTAAGCTTCCCTCCTTTTCCTCCCTTCCTTCCTCTTCCTCCCATGCCCTGTGCGCGACTGCCAGTGACGAGCATCGCCAATTTTCGATCGATGAAAGGGACCTCTGTTTTGGTCTCTTTCCCGTGAACTTTTCCGGCGCCGGCGATCGAAATTGATCGCCGGCCACGCTCCTCCGTGACCGGGGGAGTGGCCCCCATCGGCCGCCGGCCTCCGTCGCGGCAGCCGTGGCCTGAACGGCCCGACAAAAGAGGGAACGCCGGTCCCCTGTTCCAGCACGGGAAGAACCAAGAAAAAGAAGAAAAGAAGAAAAAGAAGAAAAAGAAAAAGAAGAAAAAGAAAAGAGAAAGAAGGAAAAAAGAGAAAAAGAAAAGGAAAGAAAAAGAAGAAAAAGAAGAAAAAGAAAAGAAGAAAAAGAAAAGAAAAGAAAAGAAAAGAAAATAATAATAATAAAAATAAATAAATATATATATATATATATTTATATATATATAAGTAAATAAATAAATAAATAAATAAAAATTGAAATTGATGAGAGAGAGAGTTTCTCTCTCTTCTCTCTCTTCTTTCAGTCTGAATCCTGACTTTCTCTCTCTGGAATTGGACTTTCTCTCTCTAGAATTTTCTCTCTCTAGCTTGTTTCTCTCTCTCTTGATGGATTTCCCTCTCTAAAGTTATCCTTCTAAGATTAGCGTAGGGGAAGGCTTCATCTGATGATTCTGATCGAGTTTAGGGAAGAATCTGATTTTAAGTGAGGTTTTGATTTTGGGATTTGTTAGACTTAATTTTGAATTAAAATTAATGTAAAAATATAATTTTGGATAATAGGCACAGAAGAATCTCCTAGAAGTTAGTCGATCTGTTCATTCAGTGCTCTGTGAAAGGTAAGTAATGAATCATCTTCTCGAGATATTTCATATTTATTCTGAAAATAAATAATTATTCTCTAAAATTATGCATGATTTATGAAATTATGTTTTGATAGAAAAGTGCTTTTGAAATGTTATGATACGTCGATTTATGCACATGTTCAGTGAAAAATTATGATATATTATGATACAAAAGTATTTTGATACAGATCGGATTTATGCTCTCAGTCTAACTATGTTTCAGTGGGCCCTGCCAATGGGATTATATGTTGGTACTCAGTGGACCCTGCCAGTGGGGGTTGTGCGCTGGTGTTTGTGGACCCTGCCAGTGGGGGTTGTGCGCTGGTATTTGTGGACCCTACCAGTGGGGGTTGTGCGCTGGTATTCTATGGACCCCGCCAATGGGGGTTAAACGTTGGTCATAGTCAAGGCTGTTGAGTTACGAGTGTTTTGAATCGAATCAGATTTATGATTATATTATATGTGAATATTTGAAAATATTTGTTTGTATTAAATCATCATGAAATATACTCTTATGTTTATTTGCAGCATTATTCTTGAAAATTATATAATATCTGAAATATCTGGTAGAGATACTTGTTACTTACTGGGCTGTCTAGCTCATTATCTTTCTTTCTATTTTTCAGATTCAGATAATTAATTTTGAGCGTGGGACGAAATATTGGGACAGAGCTTTTAGAAGCGAGATTAGCATTGTCAACTTCATTGAACTTAGATTTATTGTTTTAGCAAAAATTTTATTGGATGTAAGACATTTGATTTAATTACTTGAATTACAGTTGAATAATAATTATTTGAATTTATTCCGCTATGATGCATTGATATCGTGATGAGATGCCTTGCATGCTTATGGAGAGAGTTCTTCATAAGTATGCGGCGGTTGCCGCGACCCTCGATTCACAATCTTGGGTCGGGGGCGTGACACAGATACTACAGTTTCTTGGTCCGGGACGGTGATCCCATCGAACTTGATGAGAATAATGAGGATCCAATCACCTATATGGATGCAATGCAGAGATCTGATTCTGAAAAATCGCTTGAAGCCATGAAATTCGAAATGGAGTCCACGAAGGTAAACGATGTATGGACATTGGTTGTCCCACCTGAAGGGGTTAAATTCATTGGGTGTAAATGGATCTTCAAAAGGAAGAGGGGCACAGACGGAAAGATAGAGACCTATAAAGCCCGTCTGGTCGTCAAGGGGTATCGTCAACGTTATGGTATTGACTATGACGAGATATTTTTTTCTGTGGTAATGCTCAAATCCATTCGGATAATGCTTGCAATAGCTGCCCATCTGGATTATGAGATCTGACAGATGGATGTAAAGACAGCTTTCCTGAATGGAGAGCTGACCGAAGAGGTGTATATGATATAACCTGAGGGGTTTACATCCACAGATGAGTCCAAGGTGTGCAAGCTTCAGAGATCCATTTATGGATTGAAGCAAGCTTCTCAGAGTTGGAACATGCATTTTGATAAGGTGATCAAAACGTATGGCTTCATTAAGAATGGAGAAGAGCCCTGCATCTATAAATGGGCAAATGGTCCAGTTTTGGTATTCCTTGTCTTGTACGTGGATGACATTCTCTTAATCGGGAATGACATCTCCGCACTACAGAAAATAAAAGTTTGGTTGTCATCACAGTTTTCCATGAAGGACTTGGGTGAAGCATCCTACATCCTACGGATGAAGATCTATAGGGATGATCTAAAATGATGCTTGGGTTATCCCAGTCCATGTACATAGACACTGTGCTGAAGAGGTTCAGCATGGAGAATTCCAAGAAGGGCTATCTACCGATAGGCCATGGAATTTTTCTCTCTAAGAAGGATTGTCTGACAACTCCTGAAGAGAGAGAGCGTATGAGTAGAATCTCATATGCTTCAACCGTGGGATCTATCATGTACGTCATGACATGTACAAGCCAGATGTGGCATACTCACTAAGAGTAGTGAGTAGATACCAATCTGATCCTGGAGAAAATCATTGGAAAGTGGTTAAAGCCATCCTTATGTATTTGAGAAATACTAAGGACCAATGGTTGGTTTATGGCGAGTCAGATCTAAAACTTGTGGGGTTCACAGAATCTAGCTTTCAATCTGACCATGATGACAGCAGGAGCGTGTCGGGTTATATCTTTACTCTGAATGGTGGAGCCATCTGCTGGAAGAGTTCCAAGCAGCATACTGTGGCAGACTCTGTTTGTGAAGTGGAGTACATCGCAGCATCGGATACCGCGAAGGAAGCTGTGTGGCTTAGGAAATTCATCAACGAGCTCGGAGTAGCACCCTCCCTCGATGGTCCGGTCCTGCTCTACTACGACAGCACTGGTGCCATAGCTCAGGCGAAGGAACCCAAAGCACATTAGCGGACGAAGCACATCTTGTGCTGCTTCCACCTGGTCTGGGAGATTGTGGATCGAGGTGATGTCGATCTTCAGAAGATCGACGGAAAGGAGAACCTGGCCGACCCCTTCACTAAAGTCCTGGCGATAAAGGAGTTCGACAACCACAAGTCGAAGATGGGTATTAGATACTGTACCGAGTGGCTTTAGGACAAGTGGGAGTTGTTGGAAAATATGTCCCAAAAAGCCAATCGTCAAGCTGTTGACGGTTGAGCAACCAAGTATTGTAATTGATTTGTTAATAAATAAAATATATTTGGCATTTTCATCATAATCTTTCATCTTCTAATGAACTCCGTTGTTATGATGAAGTCCTTAGGACTATTTAGATTCGATAAAGAGAGGATTTATCGATTAGTCCTTAAAACTGTTCACGACCAAATGATAGGCTATTAATAAGGACGACAGCTTCTATCGAGCATAGGTTGCTGTAGGCTATATGGGTTGGTTGTCCTTTTAACCAAAGAGTGTGGAGACACTGGTATGGCATACAGGTGAGATGTACTGGTACATCATCATTGAACGTGACCAACTCCAGAGTATTCTGCTGTCGAGAATGTCTCTGATGGGATATAGGTATAAGTGTCCCTTAGACCTGAGATCGCCTCAGTGATTTGCAAGCAACTCACTGTGCTTTGGTACTGAACTAACTGAATTTCTAATTCAGAGATGGAAGGCTTCTGGGCACAGTCAAGTTCTTGCGAAGTCAGAGTGTGATCGAGATGGGATTGACCACTCCAAAAGTTGGAGAAGAATGAGTCGCTGTATTTCAATTTAGCAAAACCATGGCCAGGATAATCCATCAGATGGATTTGATATTTTGAAATACAATGTGGACAACCTGATCAGAGTTGACAGTTGAACTCTAGGGTGTCCTATGATCATTTTGGTCAAGGGGATGAATTATATGAAAACTATATCCGCATGGGTTCTAAGGATGTTGTTCTACACATTCGACCTATCCAGTCGTCGGGTACCATTGCTAGATGGTCACTTTGATTGGTATAAAAATTTATTCCTGTGCTACCGACTTAGGTTCGAACCTATGAGGTCACACATATTAGAGTTCATGATTCGATCGGATGGTTGATCAACGATTAAGAATCATTTTAGGGTTAAATGATCAATACGATTGACATTTAACCCAGTGCAAGTGTTGCAGGAGGATCGATTAGCAATGCGATTGCTAATTGGCTTAATTTGTTTAAGCCAATGGACTGAGATTAAGTCTAATTAAATATGATTTAATTAGATTTAGTTTGAGCTTAATTGGATCAAGTCCAATTGGTTTATTGGATAAGCCAAGTGTAAGGAAAAACTAGTCCTAGTTCAACTAGGACTTGGGTCAATCTAATTTCTAATTTGATTAAAAAATTAAATTAAATTTAAATCTAATTTAATCTGATTAAATTAGATTCTTAATTGGGTTAAGACCTATTTTAATTGGGTTGATCTAATTTTGATTTGATTTAGTTTGAGAAACCAAATTAAAACAAGTCATAAGATAGAATCCTAGTAAGACTAGGATTCCACCTTGCACCACATAAGCCTTCCCCACGCCCTCTCTCTCATTCAACGCCAATCTCCTCTTATTTTGTGTGATAAAATCTCTCTCCCAGGTCTTTCCCATGTTCACAAAAGGTTTCCTCTCTTCTTTCTTACATGAAATGTGGTTTGGATCAAATCAAAGAGGAATTAGTTTGGATTTCGAATTCTATGAGATAGAGTTTTAGAAATCCAAAACTCTTTCAATTTTGCACCAAATTTATCCAAATTTTTTTTTGGAATTTTTGTGGCTTTTAGGGTTACATTGTGCATCCTTTTCTAGTGATCCATGCATAAAAATAAGGAGAAGGTGCTCAAGAGTTGGGCACCCTTTATCTTGCCATGTTTGGATAAGCCTTGACTAGGTATTTGACCTAGACAAGAACTCTATCATATCTCTTTGTATAAAATAAGTTTCTTCATAAAATTTTGAAGATGATAGAGATTTGAGAGTCCTTTGAGCCATCCAAAAATAAAAGAGAAAGACCTTTAGGTCATGAAGATATAATAGACACAAGATAGGGTGTCTATAGAGAGAAATGAGAAGAAGAAGAGGGTCTTCTTCGAGGATTGTTTGTTTTCATATCTTTCCTCCCTCCATCTTGAGTTTCCTGAGAGCGTCTTAGATCTGAAACTTCTCATCCTACTTTCCATCTTTGGAAGAGTCTAAATCAAGAAGAAGGAGGCACCTGATCAACCATCAAAGAAGGATCAGCGCAGTACTAGCATACTGTGCTGATTTCTTGAAGCAGGACTTCTGATCGAGATTCGTGGGCTCGTGTGGATGACTCCTAGAGGTCGGATGCGTGTGCGGCTTGTAACATCATCCTCAAGCCCAGATCAGTGAGGTTAGAACGTCTAACTTGCAAGGTAATAGATCTGATCTATTGTTTAATACATACATTAGATGTAGTATAGAAATATGTTGATATGATCAACATGTAGTTCATACTGTATATATATATTTTAATTTTTGATTTAATGCTATGTAATAATCATGTAATAGGATCTTAGATCTAGGATTCTCTGATTTTAGAAAATAAATTTTGATTTATTTTAGTCTTCCGCTGTATGATCTTGAAAAAGTTTCAAGATCTAACCCTGAAACTCTAGATCTGGTTCCTACATACTTAATGACACATAAGTTAGAATTATTTGAAATATTCAAATGATTTCATAATGAAGTAAAGAAATAAACTGGAAAGAGTATTAAAACTCTTTGATCTGATCGAGGAGGAGAATACCTCTCTAGTAAGTTTTTGACATACTTAGAAGAGAATGGGATTCTCTCACAATGGATCCCTCTTGGAATACCACAGTATAATGGTATATCGGAAAGGAGGAATCGAACCCTATTAGACATGGTTCGGTTTATGATAGGCTTTGTAAGTCCATAGATTTTTTTTTGGGGATACGCACTCGAGTCAGTTTGTTATATTTTAAATAAAGTTTCGAGTAAATCTGTAAATAAAACACCACATGAGATATGGACAGGCGTAAGCTAGTACTCTCTCACCTGAGGGTTTGGGGATGTCCGGTTTATGTCAAATGATTGAAAACTGACAAGCTTGGACCTAGGTCTGACAAATATCTATTTGTAGGGTACCCAAAAGAGACCAAGGGATATTACTTCTACCTTGCTGACGAATAGAAGGTGTTCGTCAGTAATAGAGCTGTCTTTTTAAAAAAAAAGAATTCTTTGGTGAAGAAACTAATACCTCAAAGATTGAACTTGATAAAGTTCGATCGGTAGAAGAATCGACACAATCTAGTAAACCCATAGAGTCAGACTTTATTAGATTAAATTCAAAACCTATTGTCGAAAATCTTTAAGAAGATCCGATAGAGTACCGCATCAACCGGATAGATACTATGGTTTCTTAGTCCAAGATAGAGACCCAGTTAAACTCGATGAGAACAATGAGGATCCGATCACCTATATGGATGTGATACACAGGTATGACTCTGATAAGTGGTTGGAAGCAATAAAATTTGAAATGAAGTCCATGAAAATCAACAATGTATAGACATTGGTTGACCCACCTGAAGGGATAAAATCTATAGGGTGTAAGTAGATCTTCAAAAAGAAAAAGGGTGTAGACGGAAAGGTGGAGACCTATAAAGCCCATCTGGTTGCTAAGGATTACCGTCAGTATTACAGTATTGACTATGACGAGATATTTTTTTCTATGGCAATGCTCAAGTCTATTCGAATTATGCTTGCGATACCAGCACATCTAGATCATAAAATCTGACAAATAGATGTGAAAATAGCCTTCCTAAATAGAGAGCTAGAAGAAGAGATGTATATGATACAACCTAAAGGTTTCATATCCACAGATGAATCTAAGGTGTGCAAGCTTCAAAGGTCTATCTATGGACTTAAGCAGGTATCTCGAAGTTGGAACATGCATTTTGATAAAGTGATCAGAATGTATGGCTTCATTAAGAATAGAGAAGAACCCTGCATATACAAATGGGTTAATAACTTTGTGGTAGTATTTCTTATTTTGTATGTCGATGATATTCTCTTAATCGGGAATGACATCCCTGTATTACAGAAAATAAAAATTTGATTGTCATCATAGTTCTCCATGAAAGACTTGAGAGAAGCATCCTTCATCCTTAGGATGAAGATCTATAGAGATAGATCTAAAAAGTTGCTTGGATTATCCCAGTCGACGTACATTAATACTGTGCTGAAAAGGTTCAGTATGGAGAATTCTAAGAAAGATATCTTTCGATAGACCAAAAAATTTTTCTCTCGAAGAGTGATTGTCCGACAACTCCTCAAGAGAGAAAGCGTATGAGTAGAATTCCATATGCTTTAGTAATGGGATCTATTATGTACGTCATGACATGTACGCAATCAGATGTGGCATACTCATTAGGAGTAGTGAGCAGATACCAGTCTAATCCAGATGAGAATCACTGGAAGGTCGTAAAGACCATCCTTAAGTATTTGAAAAATACTAAGGATCAGTGGCTTATCTATGGAGAATGTGATCTAAAACTTATGGGATTTACAGACTCCAATTTTTAGTCGAATCATAATGATAGTAAAAGTGTATCGGGATATATTTATACCCTGAACAGTGAAGCAATTTGCTGAAAAAGTTTCAAGCAGCATATTATAGCCGACTCTATTTGTGAGGTGGAATATATCGTAGCATCCAATGCTGTGAAGGAAGCTGTGTGGCTATGAAAGTTCATCAACGAGCTCAAAGTAGCACCCTCCCTTGATGGCCCCGTCTTGTTGTACTGCGATAGTACTGGTGCCATTGCTCAAGCGAAGAAACTGAAGTCACATCAGCAGACCAAGCACATTGGCACTGTTACCATCTGATCTGAGAGATCATGGATCGAGGTGACATGGAGCTTCAAAAAATTGACAGAAAAGAAAATCTGACCGACCTATTTACTAAAGCCCTCAGTGTCAAGGAGTTTGAAGACTACAAATCAAAGATGGGTATACGATACTGCACCGATTGACTTTAGTCCAAGTAGGAGTTGTTGAGAATTGTGTCCCAAAGTCAATCGTCAACCTGTTAACGGTTATGCTTATCATTGTAATTGTATATGAATTATTGAATTAATAAATATTATTTGATTTTTTTATCACTGTGCACATCTCATTTGGAACTCCTGTTATGTGATGAAGTTCTTAGGATTTTTTGATTCGATATAGGAGGATATATCATTTAGTCCTTAAATAAGTTCGCGACCAAATAATATGCTATTACTAGGATGATAGACATATCAAGTATAGGTCGTTGTGTGCCATATAGGTTGGTTATCCTCTTAATCAAGGAGCATGTAGACACTGGTATGACATGCAGATAAAATATAGGAGAACATTTCACTGAACGTGACCAACTCCAGAGCACTCTGCTATCAAGAGTCACTCTGAACGGATGTAGGTATAAGTATCCCTCTGACCTGAGATCACCACGGTGACTTGCAAGCAACTCACTATGTTTTGGTACTGGACTACCTAAATTTTTAATTTAGCAATGAAAGATTTCTGGATATAGTCAAGACTTATGAAGTTGGTGTGTGAGTCAAGATGGAATTGACCCCTCCAAATAAGTAGGAGTTAATATATCAATGTGTTTCAATTCAGTAAAACCTTGGCCGGGGTAATCCATATGATGAATTTTGAAAATTGAAATACAATATGGATGACCATATCAGGGTTGGCTAATTAGACCCTAGGTCATTTTGAGTATTTGGATTAAAGGGATGAATTATACAGTAACTATATTCAAATAGGTTCTTGAGTGTTGCTTAGCATACATTCGGTCTATCCAGACGTCGGATACTATTGCTAGATGATTACTTTGATTAGTACAATAATCAGTTCTTGTGCTACCAACTTAGGTTCAAACCTATGGGATCACATATATTAAAAATTTTTCTTCGATCACTTGGCTAATCTGAAGAGTCCCAGTCAATAGGGACTCTGCTGAAGAGTCCTACTTGATGGAGACTCTGGAGAAGAGTCCCACTGGATAAGGACTCTAAAGAAGAGTCCCACTAGACTTGGACTCTATCATTAATAAAGGATTAATTAGTGATTAGATTATTAATTAGCTCAATTTGATTGAACATTAAAGTCTGGATCAAGTCTGATTGAATTTGATTCAATCAGGTCAAGTCTGATTAGGTTATGAGATGACCTAATCGGTAAGAGAGAAATGATCCTGATTTGATCAGATCTATGGCTTAATTAATTTATTGATTTGATCAAATTTAATTAAGATTATAAGAGCTTAATTAGATTAGGTTCACTATATTTTATTTGTGTCTAATTGGATTGGGTTTGAAAGAAATCCAATTGGTTGAACCCTAGAATCCTAAATGAGTAAGACTCTATCACTTGCACCACCTAAATTGTCTCATGCCTTTTCTCACCACACAAAATTAGTTTGTATGTGAAAAAACTAAAAAATAATCCTTCTTTTGTCACTCATTAAGGATAGGAATTGGTTGGTTTTTATTTAAATTCAAATTAGTTTGAATTTTAACTTAAAATCTTATCTATATCCTTCCACACATTGGCTGCTTTTGAAGGAGACTATTGTGTATGAGAAAAGGAGGTCTTTCCAATGATTTTTGTATCTAATTTTCTCTGATATGTCTCTCTTTAAGTTAGATAAGGGTGAGAAAAAGTTAGAGTTGAATTGAAATTCAAAAGAGTTTGAATTGCAATAAACTCCGACCCTTATCCTGTTTTATCTGGTTTGTGTGACAACCATAAAAAGGCTATAATTTTGTATGCCAAAAGTAGAGAGCTCTTTACCATGAGATATCAGAGAGAAAAGGGTCAAAACCACTTCTTTGGGATGTGAGGATTGGGTGGGTTTCCTTCCTCCTTGGTGTGAACAAAAGAGGAGGCTGTTCTTCTCTTAGGTGAGAGACCTAGAACTGTTCTAGATTTTTGAGTGAGAAAAAACTTAAAGAGAAGAGAGTCTTCATATAAATTTTTTCTACCATCCAGTATCTTTCTTTGATTCATCTTCAATATCAGAAAGATTTGAGGTGATCGAAGAAGAAGATCAAGTCAAATCTACCATCAAAAGCCGACTGCACGAGCTAGCACTCCTGTAGAGGGCTAATCGATCCAAGGGGCTTCATGTGGACCATCCATAGAAGCCGGACGCTTGTGCGACTATTTGACACTAGAGAGAGCTTCATACCACACTTACTAGCAGTGGAGATTATCAACCCATGAAAAGGTGATAAATTCTGAACTCTAATGACCAATCTAAAGGTTAGATCAAATTCAGGATATCGATGTGATCGATATAGTTTTTTATTTTATTTTAGATTTTATATATAAATTTTTTATGTCATAGATCCTTAACAGTAGTTTAGATCTAATCTAAGGCATATTTAAAAGATTAAAATATTTAATCTTTTATTATTTCACTATAAAATTTTAAAAATATATGCTTTGAACTACCCATTTTTTCTTCAATATCTAATCTAAATTAATTGGGCTCCAAATCAGATTTGGATTTCTATTTATTTAAGTCTAATCTGATCCTAATATGATTAAGACCTATTGAAATTTAATTGGATTTAAAACAGCCATTTAAATGAAGAGTCTCATGTGATTAAAACACTTCCAATCCATGCACCAAAAGGATTCCACACCTAACCTGTTTTGGACGCCACATCCTACCTTATTTTTGATGCCAACTTCTCCTCTCTTTGAGCGTGTAAGAAAGGAATAAATCACTTCTATCTCCCATGAAAAATAGCACACAAATCTGGGTGAATCTGATCTAGTTATGGGCGGTATCAAAAAGGATAGAGTCCTAAAAGGTTTGGACTCTAACTTCCTATCCAAACTTGTATTCATCCAATGCCTATTTAAGCAGCACCTATGGGATGTGTAAAGAGGATAACAATCAGGTTTCAACACCCAAAATCAGAGGTTTACCATGGAAAACCAAGGGAGAAAAAGAGAGGGACGGCGTGTATGGTTTTGGTGTGAGGTGAGTTGGTTTAGTCCCTTCTTTCTTGCAACAACCAATTGTTGGTTGTTTGGACATCACCTTCTCTCCCTTTTATCCATGTTTGGACATGGTTGTCTCCTCTTTTCTTCATCCAAAAGTTGGACAAAATTTTTACATCTCTGTTGTAGAGATTTAGTGCATAGATTTTAGAAAGAAAAGAGAAGAAAAGATTCTTCTCATGATCTCTAACGTAGAGATCAAGATTTTTCTACATCTTCTTGTTATCTAAGAGTGTTTTAAGAGAAAAAAAGATTTTCAACTATCAAGATACAATCTCTACAAGGGAGCTAGCACCCTGGTGAGATAAAAAAACTTCTGATCAGATCAGAGTCTCGTGTGGATATCCGTAGAGGTCGGATATTTGTGCGGTTGAAAGAGACCTTCGAAAGACATCCATGATCATTTGTTCGCATTGAAGATTGATCCATATCCAGATATGTTTTATATTTATTTTTCTCTATTTGATTTCTGTATCTGAATCTTATCTCACATATGATGATCCTGTTTATGGTTTAAAGATTTGATCATATGCATGCTTAGATTAAATTAGATTTAATTTGAAAAAAATTTAAATTTTGCTGCGTACTTGTTTTGCAAAATCATGCATGTATGAAATCATAAAACTTCAACATAAATATCTAATTTAAAAATTTTTGAGATATCTTAAGGACAATGGTATAATCTCTCAGTGGATCCCTTCTGGAACACCTCAGCTCAACGGGATATCCGAAAGGAGGAACATGATCCTATTGGATATGGTTCGGTCCATGATGAGCTTCATTGATCTACCTTTTTTTCTTTGGAGACATGCCTTGTTAATAGCCATTTACTTATTGAATAAGATTCCATCAAAGTCCGTTCCTACCACACCATATAAGATATGGTTCGGTAAGAAGTCGAGTTTGGGTTATCTCAAGACTTGAAGATGTCCAGCCTATATCAAGAGACAAATGGTGGATAAGTTAGAGGATAGATCTATTATAGCTCGCTTTATAGGATATCTAAAAGAATCTATGAGATACTACTTTTACTTTCTACAAGACCATAATGTGATTGTGAGTCAAAACGTCATATTTCTAGAAAAATAGTTTATCTAGGATGACGGCAGTGGGAGGTTAGTGGAGCTTGAAGAGAAAGTCTCTGAAGAGCCCAGATCTATAGATCCTCAAAAACTCGTAGTCTATGAGCTAGTAGTTGATGTTCCTCTACCACCTCGTAGATCTAGCAGGATCTCCCGATCTCCTGAAAGGTACATGGGTATGCTTACGAAGGAAGTAAAGAAAATATTGTTTATGGGAGATAGGAGTCATAGTGATGATCCTAATACCTTTGACGAGACGACGTCTGACATCGATTTTGAGAAATGGTTAGATACTATGAAGTCAGAAATTGACTTAATGCACTCAAACCAAATCTGAACTTTAGTGGATCCACTTGAGGGTATTGTACCCATTGGGTGTAAATAGATTTACAAAAAGAAGATAGGTGTCGATGGTAAGGTAAAGACCTATAAAGCTAGATTTGTGGCTAAAGATTATAGTCAGCACGAGGACATTGACTATCAGAAAACCTTCTCGCCCGTAGCCATACTGAAATCTATCCCCACTTTGCTTGCTGTTGCAGCTTACTATGATTATGAAATCTGACAGATAGATGTAAAAACTGCTTTTCTGAACGGATATCTTGAGAAAGATATCTATATGGAGCAGTCTATGGGTTTCACGTTCGGTGATGGTGATCACAGAGTCTGCACACTGCAAAAGTTCATATACGGATTAAAGCAAGCTTCTCGGAGTTGGAACCATCATTTTGATGAGGCAATCAAATCGTTTGATTTCATCAAACATAAAGAGGAACCTTGTGTGTACAAGAGGGTCAGTGGGAGTGCGATAACCTTCCTCGTATTGTATGTGGATGATATTCTTCTTATTGAGAATGACATTCCCATGCTGACCATGGTCAAAAAATGGTTGTCTAAGAAATTCTCCATGAAAGACCTAGGGGAAGCATCCTATATTCTCAGAATAAAGATCTATAGGGATAGACCTAAACGGATGCTTGGTCTGTCACAAAGCTGTATATAGAGAAGGTGCTAAAGAGGTTCAGTATGAAAAATTTCAAGAGAGATCTCTTACCTCTTAGGAATGGTATTAGTCTCTCTAAGATGATGTGTCTGACCACATCTGAGGAGATTCAGCGCATGAGTAGGATTCCTTATAACTCAACCATAGAGAGCCTTATGTATGTCATGCTATGTACTTGACCTGATATTGCCCTTGCCGTGAGTGTCACGAGTAGGTATCAGTTGAATCCAGACGAGAAGCATTGGATAGCTGTGAAGAATATCCTTAAGTACTTGAGAAGGACTAAGAATTTGTTCTTGATCTTTGGAGATGATTCTGAGTTGCGAGTTGAGGGGATACTGACTCACACTTCATGTCTGATCCTGATGATAAAGAGTCTACATCAGGATACGTATTTGTTTGCAAAGGTAGTGCAGTTAGCTGGAAAAGTTTCAAGCAACCCATCATAGCAGATTCGACCACGGAAGCTGAAATGTCACTGCTTCAGATGCTGCAAAAAAAAATTTTTGATTCAAAAAATTCATTGCAAAACTTGAGGTTATGATATTAGATACCATACCACTGTACTGTGATAACAATGAGCTATAGCACTTGCTAAGGAGCTGAGGTCTCATCAGAAATCTAAACACGTTGAGCGGTATTTTTATATTATACGCGACCATCTCGAAAAAAAATATGTCGAGATGCGAAGAGTAGACTCCACGGATAACGTGACAGATCCACTGACTAAGCAGTTGAGCCAACCGAAAATAGAAATCCATCTTGAGAAGATGAAACTTAGATTTGTGGTCAATTGACTTTAGTCCAAGTAGGAGATTGCTAGATATATATGCTAAAAGCCAATATGACTGACACATTGTCATAATTATAGGATATAATTTTGTACTTAATATATTGATATGATTAATAAAAGGATATTTTTTTTTCATTCAAGTGTGATGTATCCTTGAATCATCTTTGAAATTAATTTTGATACATATTTTCAAGGTGTTGAGAATTAGAGACGTATTTAATTCCTAAATACTCTCGTGTTAGATGTGTGCCCTAGATGCCAGATCGGCTGACACATTCCTGTACAAATCTAAGGGCAAAATTATAATTTTGACTATAAATGAATAAAAAGATTATTCTTCTATCACATTATGTACATTGTGTCTGTGATACATTCTTTGAGTTAGTGGGAATGTTAATTCATATTTTTAAGAATTGAAAATTTAAGGCATGAATTTACATAACTAACTCATAAACTGCTCCTGACCATAGGATCATCACGAGAATGGTGATCGATCCAGAAGGTTGGTGTACGATCGCTTCCTTAGGATAGATGAGTCTTGAGTCTATGGTGTGGAGACACCGGAGTGAGAGTACAGGTATTCATTGAGAATGAGAGTACTGAGCATGACCACCTCGAGTAGTCATAAGAAAGTCTACCTTCTCGTCGATGACTAGCTCGATGCTGCAGTTGTGTGTCTAGTTTTTTGACCTGAGGTGCATCGACGGTTCACTTTGAGTGTGTTATAGTTTGACTACATCATAACTCGATCTCCTAGCCATTCAAAACCCTGAGGTGTATGTTGGCTATAGCATATCCATTGTAGGAACCAAATCGAACCAAGATGGGATCTATCAACCTCGGTAGATGCGAGGAGTAGTCCTATGATGATCGAAAGATCGAGTCCTTAAGCCCATGGCCATGGCAGAGTGAAATAATGAAAAAGAGTTTTCTATTGAAGTTTCACATCGGACTCGGATCGATCGATTGATTCATATGATTGATGTTGGGTTTGACGAGTTCACCTTGACCCTAATTCAGTTGGGACTCATGATAGAGGAACTCAATCACACAGGTAGCTGCACCAAGAGGTTCATCTTCAATTCTGATGGGTTATCACCATATACTGCTAGGTGTCACTGGTGGATTTTGGGAGCAATTAGAATGATTTTGATGATCGATCATTCTAATTGTTTGAATCAGAAGAGTTTTGATCCATCGAAAGGAGTTTCGATGATGTCGATGATGAGATCATGACATATCTTATTACCATACAGAATTAAACTTAACTGGGTCACACAAATAAGGGTTAGGGTCTGGATGTCATCAATTGGCTAGTCTAATTGATTTGGATAAGATCCAATTAGGTTCAAGGAAATTGTGCTAGCACTCGATTGAGCCTAACTTTCTCCTCGTGTAATCTTTTCTGTCTCTATTGAGCCAAATGTGATCTGACTCATCCAGAGAATCTTGAAAAGATTTTTCTCAGTCTAATTGAAGCTTGTCCAGTTCAGAAAAGGCTTGTCTTAATTCATGAGATGAATTTACGACAACACCTGCTAATTTCTAGCACCTGCCAATTTTATTTTAGGACATCTGTCAAAAGTTGACATATGGGTCTTAAACTGAAGAGGACTTATTGGAGGATTTTTGTGGAGTGTCTACATGTCTAAACCTAATCAAATTGGGTGCCATAATCAGATTATGGCATGAGCCCAATTGGATATAAGTGGGCTCCCCAAATGGATAAGAACCAAAGAGTCCTGATAAACTTGGACTCTTTGGCGCCACTCTATTTGTGCTTATCCAATGATGGTGCCACCTATTGGAGATAAGGTGGGGTTCTTATCTGATATGATCAGATGATATGACTCCACCAATCATAATTTTTTCAAAATTTATTGAAATTTTTTGATTGATCAAATGATGTGGCACTGCGCAACATACAGAAATTATATAAACCCTGCTGCACCTAGGGTTTCGAGGTAGAAATTATTTTATGCAAAAAACCTATTAGTTGCCACCCCCTCCTCTCTTCTCTACATCATCCCTACTCTCCTTTCTCCCCTCTTCATGTCCAAGAAGTTGGACGTTCATCTGGAATAGGTGCAAGGCGTGGTGACACCTGGAACAGAAGGCTGCAGGACATCTTCGACAGGCTGCTGCTCCAACTTCAGAAGGAGTTCTGAAGTACTTTCAAATCAGATATTGATCTGATTTTTGGAGCATAGAATTATTAGGAGAATACATTCCAGATCCTACCTAAGTGAATACTGGTAGAGGTCAGGTGCTTGCGTGGCTACATCAGAACCTCAGGCAGTGCTGCGATCATCTACAGGGTAATTAGATTACCCTTGAGGTATGTCTATGTTTCTCATACTTTTAGATTTAATTTTGAAATTAAAATATCAGATAATAAAATTAGATATAATAAACATTAGATCTGAAATAGCGTAGGATAAAATTTAAAATTTATTCAATATCAGATTTGATGAAATCTGGAAGATCCTACACAGAGGAAAAGCAATTTTCTTCCTTCAAGTGGTATCAGAGCTAGGTTGTTGGCTCTATTTCAGATTTATTTTAGATCTAATTTTAATTTTAATCTATCTAATATTAAATAATTTTAGATATCACATCAGATGTGATAGGATCTAAAATTAAAATATTTAAAATTAAATCTAAGAAGATCTAACATGCATGAGATGCATAACTAGACTAGGATTAATTGAATCCATGAATAGTCTTAAGTTTTATATTTTAATGAGATTAAAATATAAATTAAATATAATTTATTCTATATTTTTTTGATATTATAATTGTTATAATTAAATCAAAAAATAGAAAATAAAATTTTAATTATTTCATAAAATTGATCTGTTGCATGCCTAGACTAGTTGTAGAATTATTCTAGAATAGTTTTTATTTTGAATAGTTCAATTTAAATTCTATTTTTCAGATATTACATGTGATGTATCAGATCTAAAAGTATGTTAATTAGATTGATTTTTGATACATGAGATGTATGCAAAGCATGTATTACTTAGATCTTAAATTGTATATGTGATATGTTAATTTAGATCTAACTAGTTTTGTAGTTAAAATTTATATTTCTGATTAAGGTGTTCCTCATGGCCGTCCGGTCATAAGAACAAAGTAGGGTTTTAAGACCCTCTCTTTCCATTCAATGGGGTGTTCATATGACGTGTAGGGATGCCGCGTGTTCATCCTTAATCAGAAATCAAAACTTACTTTTTTGCAAAACCCTAGATCCTGAAATTTTAGGATTTATTTTACATGCTTTATTTATGAACCCAAACTTAATTAATGTATTGAGCTTATGAAATTAAGTTAGGTCTAAAATTGAGAATTTCAGATCTAAGATATTTTCATAAGATTGGGTTTGGACTTAGGTAGCTTAATTAGGTCTAACGGTTGATCAAATCGAATCAAGAGTTGGTTAGGTGGGATCATGAAAGCTAATAATTGACCAGCCTAATAGGATTAAGTCTGGGTTAAGGTCGAATCATATTTAAATGTGACTCGATCAAGTTAAGACCTAATTTGGCTCAGTGGTTAGAGCTTGGATTGTAGACTAACTCAATTAATTCTGGTTCGACAATTTGGTGTCTAAGGTAAGTTGGGCAGATGTGACCGACTGATTTTTAATTGAGAGCTACTTGACTCGAATGCGTTCTTGTCGAGTTAATGGCATATCCCTCCCACCGATCTCACTTACCTGGCCATATGTGTCGATCCAGTTCTGATTTGAGGTGGCTAACAATTCGAGCTGACCCATGCCACTAGGTTAGTCATAATTGTTATGACTATGTCAAGTCAAGTTTAAAGAGACCTAAATCAAATCTTCCTAAGAAAATATTAAGTCTAGGTCTTCCATCATTGTGGATGTGCGGGCCCTTCCCGAGGTTGATTGTTCTCGACTGGTTACAGTGGCTCAGTTGCATCGGAAAAATGCAACCATATCCATTAGGCATTGGATGCTACGTATTAGAGGATGGGTTGGGCTCAATATTTTAGATACGGTGAGGGACCCAATCAGGAATCTAGTTCATGCAAATGGTGGGTTTGGCTTAACTAAGGATTGGAGCAATATCCCGGATACGGTGAGCTTCATGAATTAGAGACCAAGTTTTGGGTGCACCATGATTAGAGAATCATTGGACAAGAGTTGTCCACTCATCGGTTGACTCATCACCAATAACTGTTAGGTGAGGTGATGAGCCAGTCGGTGAGACTGCACCATCCACTAGAAATCACTAATCACGAAGATTTTCATATCTCTACCAAGGGAGTGTAGGGATCTGAGAAAATAGTGAGAGCCTAATTTGTTTAAAAATGAAAACCCTAAATAAATTGGTTGAGTCTGATTACAAAATCTAACTAGAAACTTTCGACTCTCTACAGGAAACATGTCTGCCTCAAACCCCCTGACCAAAATTCTAGACAATCATAGACTGACTGGACCAAATTTTAAGGACTGGTTGAGGAACTACAGAACTGTTCTGAGTTTTGAAAAATTGACTCATGTCTTGGACCAGGACCCACTTGCCATGCCAGCACGTCCGACTGCTGAACAGAGAGCGTCTCTGGAAAAGTGGATGGACGATGATAACAAAGTCAGGTACTACATGTTGGGTGCAATGTCTGATGATTTACAGTGCCAACATGAAAATATTTTGACTACCCACCAAATGCTGGCTCACCTATAAGAGTTGTTTGGTGAACAGAGTCGCGCGGCCAAGTATCAAGTCTGTCAAAGACTTTTTAAGGCCAAGATGCGTGATGGACAGTCAGTCCAAGATCATTGTTTGACAATGATCAAGGATCTTGAGGAGCTTGAGAAGCTTGGTGTCATCTTAGACAAGGATTTTCAGATTGATGTGATCCTTCAGTCCTTGTCCGATGGATATGGTCAGTTCATCATGAACTTCCATATGCATAAGATGCAATGTACCTTGGCCGAGTTAATGAATATGCTGGTTATGACTGAGCTTTCAATGAAAAGTTCAAAAGGCTCAGTTCTTATTGTGGAGCGGACTTCTTTCAAGAGAAAGTCTTTTGGAAAGAAAAAGAAGTCCGTGAAGAAGCAGAAGGTGGATGGCAAGAACAAAAAGACAGGATCGAAGAAGAAGGCTTCTAAAAAAGGAAAGTGTTTCCACTGTCAGTCAGAAGGCCATTGGAAGCAGAGCTGTCCTCAGTACTTGGCCACCTTGAAGAACAAGAAGGATGGTCCTTCTGGAGGTATGCTCATTATCGAATCTAATCTTACGGTTTCTTCTGCATCCAGTTGGGTGCTTGACTCTGGTTCTAGTGCTCATTTGTGCACTTCTATGTAGGGTCTTGAGGAGAGCAGGAGGCTGAGGGATGGGGAGATGATCCTACGTGTCGAAAATGGAGCAAGAGTTGCTGCAGTGGCCGTAGGAACCTACCCTCTGCGATTACCGTTAGGATTAGATTTAATTTTAAGAGACTGTTATTATGTGCCTGCAGCAAGTAGGAATTTGATTTCTGTTTCATGTTTAGCACAAGAAGGCTATGTAATTAGTTTTCATAAGGACCATTGTAACATATTTTATGAAAATAATAAAGTTGCAAATGGTTTTGTTATTAATGGTCTCTATCAGTTACATGTTGATGTATCTATTTTTAATATTGAGCAAAATGTGAATGCCACAGGAATTAAAAGGCCTAGAGATAGTCTAAATGATAAGTATCTGTGGCACCTAAGGCTAGGTCATATAGCAGAAGACAGGGTTAACAAATTGAAGAAATTCGGGCTACTAAGTTCGTTGACTTTCGAGTCATATCCAGTTTGTGAATCATGCCTTCAAGGCAAAATGACCAAGCTCCCTTTTATGGGACATGGGGAAAGGGCCACAGACCTACTTGCCCTAGTACATATGGATGTGTGTGGCCCATTTGATATGCCGGCTAGAGGCAACTTTGTTTACTTCATTATCTTTACCGATGATGTGTCTAGGTATGGGTATATGTTTCTAATGAAACACAAGTCTGAAGCCTTTGAAGGTTCAAAGAATTCAGACATGAGGTAGAAAAACAAATAGGAAAGCCCATTAAGGTTCTTCGATCAGATTGAGGAGGTGAATACCTTAGTCGGGAATTCCTAGACTATCTTAAGGACAATGGTATAGTCTCTCAATAGACTCCACCTAGAATGCCTCAACTCAACGGAGTTTCAGAATGGAGAAACTGGACCCTATTAGATATGGTCCGTTCCATGATGAGCTTCACAGACCTCCCAAAATTTTTTTGGGGATATTGTCTCATGACAGCAATTTATGTATTGAATAGGGTTCCCTCTAAAATCATTCCTACCACACCGTATGAGATATGGCATGGTAAGAAGCTAAGTCTGAATCATCTCAAAATTTGGGGTTGTCCGGTTCATGTCAAGAGACAGCAGACGGACAAGTTAGAGTTCAGGTCTTTTAGAGCTTGGTTCATAGGATATCCTAAAGAGTCATTAGGATATTATTTTTATATTTTGGAAGATCACAATGTGATTGTGAGTCGAAATGCTATTTTTCTTGAAAAATAGTTTATTCAAGATGGTGGCATCGGAAGAATAATTAAGCTCAAGGAGAATGTCTCCCAAGAGCAACGAGCTAAAGAACCTGAGGAACCTAATCAATCAGAACCAGTCCTAACACAACCTCTTCCACCTCGTAGATTGACTTGGGTTTTTCGTCCTCCTAAAAGATACTTAGGTACCATACAAGAGGATGTAGAGAAAATGTTCCTCACGGGAAATGGGGTTCATGGTGATGATCCCAAGACCTATGACTAGGCGATATCAGATATCGACTCCGAAAAATGGTTAGAGGCAATGAGATCAAAAATTGACTCGATGCACTCAAACCAAATCTGGACCTTGGTAGATTCGCCTGAAGGTATTGTACCTATTGGGTGTAAAGAGATCTTCAAGAGAAAGATAGGTGCAGATGAGAATGTGGAGACATTCAAGGCTAGGCTCGTAGCGAAAGATTATAGTCAGCACGAAGGCATTGACTATCAGGATACCTTCTCGTCCGTAGCCATGCTAAAATCCATCCGCACATTGCTTGCTGTTGCAGCCTATTTCGATTATGAAATATGGCAGATGGACGTGAAAACAGCATTCTTAAATGGATATCTTGAGGAAGATATCTATATGGAACAGCCGCTTAGTTTCACATCCAGTGATGATGATCACAAGGTCTGCAAACTGCAAAAGTCCATTTATGGACTTAAGCAAGCATCTCAGAGTTGGAATACTTGTTTTAATGATGTGATCAAAATATTTGGTTTCATCAAGAACGAGGAGGAACCATGTATGTTCAAAAAGGTCAGTGGGAGCGCAGTTGTCTTCTTCGTATTATATGTGGATGACATCCTCCTAATTGGGAATGACAATCCCATGTTGACCTCAGTCAATGTATGGTTGTCTAAGGAGTTCTCTATGAAAGATCTAGGAGAGGCATCCTTTATACTGGGTATTAAGGTCTATAGAGATAGACCAAATAGGATGCTAGGACTTTCATAGAAGATGTACATAGAGGAGGTGCATTGCAGATTCCACCATGGAGGCAGAGTACATTGCTGCATCAAAAGCTGCGAAGGAGGTATTCTGGTACAAGAAGTTTGCCGTAGAGCTTGGAGTGATGTCATCGGATGCCATACCTCTTTACTGCGATAATAATAGTGCCATAGCCTTAGCTAAGGAGCCAAGGTCTCACCAAAAGTCCAAGCACATCGAGCGGCGATTTCATCTGATCCGTGATTACCTCAAAAAAGATTATGTCGAGGTCAAGAGAGTCAACTCCACAGATAATGTGGCAGACCCACTGACTAAGCCATTGGGCCAACAGAAGATCGAAACCCACCTTGAGAAGATGGGACTTAGATATGTAGCCAATTGGCATTAGGTCAAGTGGGAGTTTGTTAGATGTGTGCCCTAGATGCCAGATCGGCTGACACATTCCTGTACAAATCTAAGGGCAAAATTATAATTTTGACTATAAATAAATAAAAAAGTTATTCTTCTATCACATTATGTACATTGTGTCTATGATACATCCTTTGAGTTAGTGAGAATGTTAATTCATATTTTTAAGAGTTGAAAATTTAAGGTATGAATTTACATAACTAACTCATAAACTGCTCCTGACCATAGGATCATCACGAGGATGGTGATCGATCCAGAAGGTTGGTGTACGATCGCTTCCTTAGGGTAGATGAGTCTTGAGTCTACGGTGTGGAGACATCAGAGTGAGAGTACAGGTATTCATTCAGAATGAGAGTACTAAGCGTGACCACCTCGAGCAGTCATAATGAAGTCTACCTTCTCGTCGATGACTAGCTCGATGCTGCAGTTGTGTGTCTAGTTCTTTGATCTGAGGTACATCGATGGTTCATCTTGAGTGTGTTAGAGTTTGATTATACCATAACTCGGTCTCCTAGCCATTCGAAATCCTGAGGTGTATGTTGGCTGTAGCATATCCATTGTAGGAACCAGATCGCACCAAGATGGGATCTATCAACCTCGGTAGATGTGAGGAGTAGTCCTATAATGATCGAAAGATCGAGTCCTTAAGCCCATGGCCATGGCAGAGTGAAATAATGAAAAAGAGTTTTCCATTGGGGTTTCACATCGGACTCAGATCAATCGATTGATTCATGTGATTGATGTTGGGTTTGACGAGTTCACCTTGACCCTAATTCAGTCGGGACTCATGATAGAGGAACTCAATCACACAGGTAGCTGCACCAAGAGATTCATCTTCAGTTCTGATAGGTTGCCACCATATACTACTAGGTGTCACTGGTGGATTTTGAGAGCAATTAGAATGATTTTGATGATCGATCATTCTAATTGTCTGAATCAGAAGAGTTCTGATCCATCGAAAGGAGTTTCGATGATGTCGATGATGAGATCATGACATATCTCATTACCATACAAAATTGAACCTAACTGGATCACACAAACAAGGGTTAGGGTCTGGATGTCATCAATTGGCTAGTCCAATTGATTTGGATAAGATCCAATTAGGTTCAAGAAAATTGTGCTAGCACTCGATTGAGCCTAACTTTCTCCTCGTGTAATCTTTTCTGTCTCTATTGAGCCAAATGTGATCTGGCTCATCCAGAGAACCTTGGAAAGATTTTTCTCAGTCTAATTGAAGCTTGTCCAGCTCAGAAAAGGCTTGTCTTAATTCATGAGATGAATTTAAGACAACACCTGCTCATTTCTAGCACCTACCAATTTCATTTTAAGACATCTGTCAAAAGTTGACATATGAGTCTTAAACTGAAGAGGACTTATTGGAGGATTTTTGTGGAGTGTCCACATGCCTAAACCTAATCAAATTGGATGTCATAATCAGATTATGGCGTGAGCCCAATTGGATTTAAGTGGGCACCCCAAATGGATAAGAACCAAAGAGTCCTGATAAACTTGGACTCTTTGGTGCCACTCTATTTGTGCTTATCCAATGATGGTGCCACCTATTGGAGATAAGGTGGGGTTCTTATCTGATATGATCAGATGAATCACTCCACCAATCAAAATTTTTCTAGAATTTATTGAAATTTTTTGATTGGTTGAATGATGTGGCACTGCGCAGCATACATAAATTATATAAACCCTGCTGCACCTAGGGTTTCGAGGTAGAACTTATTTTATGCAAAAAACCTATTAGCTGCCACCCTCTCCTCTCTTCTCCATATCCTCCCTGCTCTCCTTTCTCCCCTCTTCACATCCAAGAAGTTGGACGTTAATCTGGCATAGGTGCAAGGCGTGGTGATGCCTAGAACAGAAGGCTGCAGGACATCTTCGACAGGCTGCTGCTCCAACTTCAGAAGGAGTTCTGAAGTACTTTCAAATCAGATATTGATCTAATTTTTAGAGCATTGAATTATGAGGAGAGGATGTTTCAGATCCTATCTGAGTGGATACTGGTAGAGGCCAGGCGCTTGCGTGGCTACATCAGAACCTCAGGCAGTGCTGCGATCATCTACAGGGTAATTAGATTACCCTTGAGGTATGTCTATGTTTCTCATACTTTTAGATTTAATTTTAAAATTAAAATATCAGATAATAAAATTAGATCTAATAGACATCAGATCTGAAATAGCGTAGGATAAAATTTAAAATTTATTTCACCCCAGATTTGATGAAATCTGGAAGATCCTATACAAGGGAAAAGCGATTTTCTTCCTTCATCTCGATCATAGGATCATCATAAGGATGGTGATAGATCTGGATAGACTAGCACACAAATTACTTTTTTTGAGATAGATCAGTCTCTAATCTACTGTGTTGAGATACAGGGTGACAAGTGCAGGTGGTTGTTAGAGAACAACTAATACCGAGTGTGACCATACGAGAGATCACTTGGATTTCTATTCGATCATCAGTGATTATCTCGATGCTGTAGTTGTGTGATTGATCCTTTGACTTAAGATAGTATTGCTACTCACAGTGAGGCTATTAAAGTTTAACTGACACATAAACATGGATCTCAATAAGTCCTTATAATGGATGTTGGCAACAGTTGGTCCACTATAGGCGTGGGATGCATATCAAGATAGGATCTATCAACTTTGATAGAGAAGAGTAGTCCTATGAGATTTGAAAGACTCAGTCTAAGAATCTATGACCATAGTAGTGTGATTGATGGAAAAAAAATTTCATAGAAGTCACAATTGGACTTAAGCTAATCGAATCTATCATATGACTGGTGTTGAGGTTTAACGATTTATCCATGACCTGCCATCTAGTCGAAACTCATGATAGAGGGACTGAATCATACGTTAACTACACCTAGAGATTTATTTTAATTTTATTGAATTGTCACTACATACTGCTAGGTGTCACTAGTGGATTGTGAGAGCTCACTAGGATTATTCTAGATTGACAATCCTTGCTGAGTTAGAGTGGAATTGTTCTAATCCATTGAAAAGAGTTTCAATGATATAATAATAGAGATCATTGTATATCTTACTATAAGATAGAATTGAGTCTATGGGATCACACAATAAAGGAATTAGGCCTGAAATAAGTAATTGAGCTTATAAAATGTTAATTGGGTTTAGAAAAATCTATTGGATTCATGATAACCTTGCTAGCACATGGTTGGATCTAATTCTTCTTTTCGTTAGAATTACTTATTTGATAAGATAATTCTAACATAATTATCTGCTAATAATCTATATGAATAAAATTTATGAGATTTCAATTGTTTGGTTTCTAAGGTTATGGATCATATTAATTAAGGATGTAAGTTCTTAATTAATTTTTTTGATAGTTATTTTTGGGCGCCACCTTGATTTAATCAAGTTGGGCATGTCTATTGATTAGAGGGCTTTTAGTTCTCTTATAGGGCATCTCTTGGGTGTATTTTGGAGTGTCTAATTATGGGTGCAAGGGTTCCAATTGTTGGTGCCTAAAGGGTCTCCTAAAGTAAGTTGGATAACTTAAGTTAATAAAAAATATCCAATGCAAGTTGGACTTGTATTATATGATTGAATAGGATTCAATCCTTGTGCCTATTTAAAGGGACCTCCCATAAGGTTCCTCTAAAACCAGCGAGCCCCATGCTTAGAAGATCCTCCTAAGCCCTCTCTTCCTCTCCCTCTCCCTTCTCCCTTTGGGTGTCCCATATGTCCCAACCTTTGGGACATCCCAAAGCCCCACACGCCCAAGGTGTTGGGCGTCCCACAAATTACTGGTTGCTAGTATTTTATGGCAGCACAAAGCAAGGAGAAAGCTTAGAGAAGAGGAGAAGAAGAAGATCAAGGAGAAAGATCAAGCATTGATCAAGATCTAGACTTCGTTCAGATTCAGCAGGCTGAATTTTAGAAAATCAAAATTCAGATTAAAGAGAACTATTCTAGGTTGATCCTGAGTGGATACTTATAGAGGTTGGATACTTATGTGACTAAAAGAGAATCTTTTCTCTTTCAGATTCAGATTTGAAGAAAAAGATTGCGAAACAGGTATGTGATTTGATCACAATCTGAATTTCAGCATATATCAATTTCAGTATATGAGATAGATCCTATGGTCTTATATTTTTATGCATGCATAATTTATTGAAAAATATATCTCAAAAGCCAATCGTCAAGCTATTGATGGTTGAGTAACCAAGTATTGTAATTAATTTATTAATAAATAAAATATATTTAGTATTTTTATTATAAGCTTTCATCTTTTAATGAACTCCGTTGTTATGATAAAGTCCTTAGGACTATTTAGATTCGATAAAGAAAAGATTTATCGATTAGTCCTTAAAACTGTTTACGATCAAATGATAGGCGGTTAATAAGGACAACAACTTCTATCGAGAATAGGTCACTGTAGGCCATATGGGTTGGTTGTCTTCTTAACCAAAGAGTGTGGAAACACTGGTATGGCATACAGGTAAGATGTAAGGGTACATCGTTATTGAACGTGACCAACTCCAGAGCATTCTACTGTCGAGAATGTCTTTGATGGGATATAGGTATAAGTGTCCCTTAGATCTGAGATCGTCTCAGTGACTTGCAAGCAACTCACTGTGCTTTGGTACTGCACTAACTGAATTTTTAATTCAGTGATGGAAGACTTCTGGACATAGTCAAGTACTTGCGAAGTCAGAGTATGATCGAGATGGGATTGACCACTCCAAGAGTTGGAGAAGAATGAGTCACTTTATTTCAATTTAGCAAAACCTTAGCCAGGATAATCCATCAGATAGATTTGATATTTTAAAATACAATGTGGACAACCTGATCAGAGTTGACAATGGAACTCTGAGGTATCCTATGATCATTTTGGTCAAGGGGATGAATTATATGAAAACTATATCCGCATGGGTTCTAAGGATGTTGTTCTACACATTGGACCTATCCGATCATCGGGTACCATTGCTAGATGATCACTTTGATTGATATAGAAATTTATTCCTATACTACTGACTTAGGTTCGGACTTATGAGGTCACACATATTAGAGTTCACGATCCGATCGGATGGTTGATCAACGATTAAGAATCGTTCTAGGGTTAAATGATCAATACGATTGACATTTAACCTAGTGCAAGTATTATAGGAGGATCGATTAGCAATTTGATTGCTAATTGGCTTAATTTGATTAAGCTAATAGGTTGAGATTAAGTCTAATTGAATATAATTTAATTAGATTTGGTTTGGGCTTGATTGGATCAAGTCCAATTGGTTTATTGGATAAACCAAGTGCAAGGAAAAAACTAGTCCTAGTTCATTTAGGACTTGGATCAACCTAATTTTTAATTTGATTAAAAAATTAAATCAGATTTAAATCTAATTTTATCTGATTAAATTAGATTTTTAATTGGGTTAAGACCTATTTTAATTAGGTTAATCTAATTTTGATTTGAGAAACCAAATTAAAACAAGTCATAAGATAGAATCCTACTAAGACTAGGATTCCACCTTGCGCCACATAAGCCCCCCCACGCCCTCTCTCTTATTCCACGCCAATCCCCTCTTGTTTTGTGTGACAAAAGCCCTCTCCCAGGTCTTTTCCACATCCAAAAGGCTTCCTCTTTTCTTTCATACATGGAAAGTGGTTGTGAATCAAATCAAAGTAGGAATAAGTTTGGATTTCAAATTCTATGAGATAGAGATTTAGAAATCCAAAACTCTTTTTTTTTTGCACCGAATTTATCTAATTTTTTTTTAATATTTTTGTGATTTTAGGGCACACATTGTGCACCCTTTGCTGGTGGTCCATGCATAAAAATAAGGATGAGGAGCCCAAGAGTTGGGTGCCCCTTATCTTGCCATGTTTGGATAAGCCTTGACTAGGTATTTGACCTAGACAAGGACTCTATCATATCTCTCTCTATAAAATGAGTTTCTTCATAAAATTTTTGAAGAACATATAGACTTGAGAGACCTTTGGGGCATCCAAAAATAAAAGAGAAAGACCTTTGGATCGTGAAGATCTAATAGACACAAGACAGGGTGTCTAGAAGAGAGTAAAGAGAAGAAGAAGAGGGTCTTCTTCTAGGATTGTTAGTTTCATCTCTTTTCTTCCTCCATCTTGAGTTTTTTGAAAGCATCTCAGATATAAAACTCCTCCTACTACTTTTCATCTTTGGAAGAGTCCAAATCAAGAAGAAGGAGGCACCTGATCAACCATCGAAGAAGGATCAGCACAGTACTAGCATACTGTGCTGATTTTCTGGAGCAGGATTTCTGATCGAGATTCATGGGCTCATGTAGATGACTCCTAGAGACCGAACACGTGTGTGGTTTAAACATCATCCTCAAATCTGGATCAGCAAGATTAGAACGTCTAACTTGCAAGGTAATAGATTTGATCTATTGTTTAATACATACATTAGATGTAGTATAGAAACATGTTGATGTGATCAATATGTAGTTCATGCTCTATATATTTTAATTTTTAATTTAATACTATATAATAATCATATAATAGGATTATAGATCTAAAGATTTTTTTATTTTAAAAAATAAATTTTGATTTATTTTAGTCTTCCGCTGTCTGATCTTAAAAAAATTTCAAGATCTAACCCTGAAACCCTAGATCTGGTTCCTACAATTGGCATCAGAGCCTAAGGTTTTTATTACATGATTATTTATACATGCTTAGATTATCTATTAAATTAGATCTAATTTATAATATAATTATTAAATCTAAAATTAAAATTTTAGATCAATCACGAACTGTAAGGTTGTCCTGCTGTAAGGTTTACCCCTTACAGTGCGAAGGTTGTCCTAGTTCGTGTATTTCTATCTTTAATCATAAATTTATTAGATATGATCTAGATTAAATTTATGATTTATTAGATTTAAAAGATATTTAAATTTGAAATAAAATCTCTTTGTTAATAATTTTTGTGCAAAGAAATTATTTAAAGTTAAAATTATTTCAATTACATGACCTGTTTAGATTAGATCTAAAATAGTTTCATGTTTATTTTATTTGCATCTTGATTATGAATCAAACATACAATATGGTTGGTAGAACCAAATTGTAAAATTATTTTATAAATATAAAAATTATTTTCAAAAAGCGAATCCAACCCTCAGCCCAAAACTTAATTAAGAATTAAGAAGTTGTTTGATTAGGTTTTAGGATTGTGAATTGAAGAACCTAAGACACAAACCATAACACATTGGGTTAATGGGTTAGTGGGAATTAGGTCTATTAATTGGGTTAGACCTATGGTTAGATTAAAGATGGACTTAATTAGAGAATTGACTAAATCTAATCAATTATTGTCTTAGATTAGGTCAAGGATTCTTTAGATCAATTACAATAGTTATAGTTGGTCAAGTCCATGTCTTTAACGAGAACCAAATGGACTTGATTCTTGGCTAAGTGATCTAGCATGAACTGTTAGGTTGATATAATCGAAACTAATTAAACCAGTTGGTGTCTAAGGTAAACCAGACCGGTGGTTTTTAATTGGGAGCCCGCTTATCTGGCCATTTTTGATGGTGTCTAAGGCAAGCTTTGGCCGACCCTCCCACTGATCGAACTTACCTGGCCTCTTGGTGAAATTATGTTTTGATCGGATCACTTGACTATTCGAGCTGACCCATGTCAGCTAGGTAAATCAATGTGACTGATTTAGGTGCTCCTAGACCAGCCCTTTTAATGGTCTCCCTTAAGCTGACTTGGTGAAGTCAGTGGGAGGATCATGATAAGCTGGTTCATCTGATCTCATCCTCTAAATTATTTAAATCTTCTAAAATTATTAGGTCCTTAAAATAATAAAGTTATGGAGATAACTGAGTCATAGCCTTCCATTAAGGTGTTTGATAATGAGTCCATTAACTCAATAATCATTGCAGACCCAAAGGCCTGGTGCTTGTTGACTAATGGAATTATTACTCATCATATGACGACTTGGAAGTATCTCTCTAATGGTGGTTAGGTGAGCCAACCAAAATTGGGCTTAATCATTCGTTGGTTAGATGCATCAAGTATGGTCATGTTAATGGTTGGACCTAACCGGATCCTTACAGTGGAGGCCAAAGCCTACTGATTAGATTTCTGAAGCAAAATTAAAATTACTAGAAATTATTTAGAGAAACAATTGGTTATGAACCTACCCTTAGATGTACATGGGTTGGCCAACCAAAGTTGGGCTTGTGTGCAGTCTAAGTGGATTCTAGTACCCACTAAAGGGTTAGGATAATTTTTCGAATTGGAGGTAGAGGCTACCAATTCGAATAAAATAGTGGGAGAAACTTTTGATTAAAGTCCAAATCTTTAGGTTTAATGAATCAATTACTAATTAGGTTATGATTTTCTTTTGTGCAGATATGGCTACTTCCCTATCGCTCCGATCATTGTTGGACAATGATAAGTTGGTGGGACCTAACTTCGGTAGCTGGTACCGAAAGTTGAAGATAGTTCTGGAGCATGAATGGATTCTATATGTGATAATGGATCCTACACCTGAGGAGCCAACTGCCAATGCACGTGGAACAGTCAGAGACACTTACCAGAAGTGGCTCAGTGATCGGACCACGGTATGCTGTACATCTGGCTGCCATGAGCGACGAGTTCAGTTGCAGATTCGAGGTGGCTCAACTAAAGGATATGCTTCAAGTGTTGGAGGATGCCTTTGGCACACCCGATGACGTGGAGAGGCACAAGACTAGTTGTGCCATCTTCAACACCAAAATGAGGGATGGTGCCTCTGTCACTGATCATGTATTGTACAAAATCGAGCTGATGGAACGATTGAGCAAGCTTGACTTTCCCTTGCATGAGCAGCTTGGGAAGGATGCAATACTAAACTTGCTACCTAAATCTTATCTCCCATTCCTCACTCATTATAGAATGACAAAGTCTGAAGTGAACTACCACGGGTTACTGGGGTTGCTTCAGAACTTTGAGAAGGATCACCAACTCCACAAGGAGTTGGTGAACCTAGTGGGAGGTTCGTCTTCTGATTCTCAACCTTTAAAAAAGGAAAGAAGAATAAAAAGAAGAAAGTGAAGAAGGTGCAAGTTCAGGCTGGGACATCAGTGTAGGGCTAGACCAGAAAGATCAAGCCCGATAAGAGTCTATTCTACTGGCAAGCACCCTAGATTAGATAGTGTGTCAGATATCTACTATGGCACTGTAGGCTAGGTAATATAAACAAGAATAGAATAAATAGGTTGACTCAAGAGAGAATCCTCAAAGTCAGTGATTGTGAATCACTTCCAACCTGTGAGTCCTGTCTTCTTGGTAAAATGACCAAGTCACCTTTTACTGAAAAAGGTGAGAGAGCTACTGAGCTCTTAGGCCTAGTATATACTGATGTATGTGGGCCCATGAGCACAAGTGCTAGAGGTGGATATTTCAACTTCATAACTTTCATGGATGATCTATCCAGATATGGATATGTCTATCTGATGAAACATAAGTCGGATTCATTTGAAATGTTCAAACGATTTCGAAGTGAAGTAGAAAAATAAACTGGAAAGAGTATTAAAACTCTTCGATCTGATCGAGAAGGAGAATATCTTTCTAGTAAATTTTTCACATATCTAGGAGAGAATGGAATTCTCTCCCAATGGACTCCTCCAGGAACACACAGCATAATGGTGTGTCTGAAAGAAGAAATCGGACTCTGTTAGACATGGTCCAATCCATGATGGGTTTTGCCAGCTTGCCGATATCCTTCTGAGGATATGCACTCGAATCGACCTGTTATCTGTTAAATAGGATTTCAAGTAAGTCTGTAATTAAGACTCCACATGAGATAAGGACAGGGCATAAGCCAGCACTTTCACACCTTAGGTCTGGGGGTGCCCGGCCTATGTCAAAAGATTACTCACAGACAAACTTGGACCTATGTTTGACAAATGCACATTCATCGGGTATCCCAAAGAGACCAAAAGATATTTTTTCTACCATGCTGATGAACAAAAGGTGTTTGTCAGCCTTAAGGCAATCTTTTTAGAAAAGAAGTTCCTTGGTGAAGGAACGTTGCCTCTAAGGTTGAACTTGATGAAGTTCAACAGGTAGAAGGACCGACACCAATAGCTGAACTTAAGTCAGATTTGATTAGATCAGATCCTGAGCCCAATGTACCTGCACTATTAAGGTGATCCGATAGAGTACCGCATCAGCCAGACAGATACTATGATTTTTTGGTCCAGGATGGTGATCCCATCGAACTCGATGAGAACGATGAGGATCCATCACCTATATGGATGCAATGCAGAGATCTGATTTTGAGAAATGGCTTGAAGCCATGAAATCGAAATGGAGTCCATGAAGGTCAATGATGTATGGACATTGGTTGACCCACCTGAAGGGGTTAAATCCATTGGGTGTAAATGGATGTTCAAAAGGAAAAGGAGCACAAACAGAAAGGTGGAGACCTATAAATCCCGTCTGGTTGCCAAGGGGTTTCATCAACGTTATGGTGTTGGCTATGATGAGACATTTTTCCCCGTGGCAATGCTCAAATCCATTCGGATAATGCTTGCAATAGCTGTCCATCTGGATTATGAGATCTGATAAATGGATGTAAAGACAGCTTTCCTGAATGGAGAGCTGACCGAAGAGGTGTATATGATACAACCGAGGGATTTACATCCACAGATGAATCCAAGGTGTGCAAGCTTCAGAGATCCATTTATGGATTGAAGCAAGCTTCTGGGAGTTGGAACATGCATTTTGATAAGGTGATCAAAACGTATGGCTTTGTTAAGAATGGAGAAGAGCCCTGCATCTATAAATGGACAAATGATCCAGTTGTGATATTCCTTGTTTTGTACGTGGATGACATTCTCTTAATCGGGAATGACATCCCCGCACTACAGGGAATAAAAGTTTGGTTGTCATCGCAGTTCTCCATGAAGGACTTGGGTGAAGCATCCTACATCCTAGGGATGAAGATCTATAGGGATAGATCTAAAAATTGCTTGGGTTATCCCAGTCTACGTACATAAATACTGTGCTAAAGAGATTCAGCATGGAGAATTTCAAGAAGGGCTATCTACCGATAGGTCATGGAATTTCTCTCTCTAAGAAGGATTGTCCGACAACTCCTGAAGAGAGAGAGCGTATGAGTAGAGTCCCATATGCTTCGGCCATGGGATCTATCATGTACGTCATAACATATACAAGACCAGATGTGGCATACTCACTAAGAGTAGTGAGTAGATACCAATCTGATCCTAGAAAAAATCACTGGAAAGTGGTTAAAGCCATCCTTAAGTATTTGAGAAATACTAAGGATCAATGGTTGGTTTATAGCGAGTCAGATCTGAAACTTGTGGGGTTCATAGACTCCAGCTTTCAATCTGACCATGATGACAGCAGAAGCGTGTTGGATTATATCTTTACTCTGAATGGTGGAGCTATCTACTGGAAGAGTTTCAAGCAGTATACTGTGGCAGACTCTGTTTGTGAAGCAGAGTACATCGCAGCATCGGATGCCGCGAAGGAAGCTGTGTGGTAGAGAAAATTCATCACCGAGCTCAGAGTAGCACCCTCCCTCGATGGTCCGGTCCTGCCCTACTGCGACAGCACTGGTGCCATAGCTCAGGCGAAGGAACCCAAAGCACACCAGTGGATGAAGCACATTTTGCATCGCTTCCACCTAGTCTGAGAGATCGTGGATCGAGGTGATATCGACCTTAAGAAGATCGACGAAAAAGAGAATCTGGCCGACCCCTTCACTAAAGCCCTAGCAATAAAGGAGTTCGATAACCACAAGTCGAAGATGGGTATTAGATACTGTGCCGAGTGGCTTTAGGACAAGTAGGAGTTGTTGAAAAATATGTCCCAAAAGTCAATCGTCAAGCTGTTGACGGTTGAGCAACCAAGTATGGTAATTGATTTGTTAATAAATAAAATATATTTGGTATTTTCATTATAAGCTTTCATCTTCTAATGAACTCTGTTGTTATGATGAAGTCCTTAGGACTATTTAAATTCAATAAAGAGAGAATTTATCGATTAGTCTTTAAAACTGTTCACGACCAAATGATAGGCTGTTAATAAGGACGACAGCTTCTATCGAGCATAGGTCGCTGTAGGCCATATAGGTTGGTTGTCCTCTTAACTAAGGAGTATGGAGACACTGGTATGGCATACAGATGAGATGTAAAGGTACATCATCATTGAACATGACCAATTCTAGAGCATTCTACTGTCGAGAATGTCTCTGATGGGATATAGGTATAAGTGTCCCTTAGACCTGAGATCGCCTTAGTGACTTGCAAGCAACTCACTGTGCTTTGGTACTGGACTAACTAAATTTCTAATTCAATGATGGAAGGCTTCTGGGTATTGTCAAGTACTTGTAAAGTCAGAGTGTGATCGAGATGGGATTGACCACTTCAAGATTTGGAGAAGAATGAGTCATTGTATTTCAATTTAGTAAAATCTTGACCAGGGTAATCCATCAGATGGATTTGATATTTTAAAATACAATGTGGACAACCTGATCAGAGTTGACAGTTGAACTCTGAGGTGTCCTATAATCATTTTGATCAAGGGGATGAATTATATGGAAACTATATTCGTATGGGTTCTAAGGATGTTGTTCTACACATTCGACCTATCCGATCGTCGGGTACCATTGCTAGATGGTCACTTCAATTGGTATAAAAATTTATTTCTGTACTACCGACTTAGATTCGGACCTATAAAATCATACACATTAGAGTTCATGATCCTATCGGATGGTTGATCAATGATTAAGAATCGTTCTAGGGTTAAATGATCAATACGATTGATATTTAACCTAGTGCAAGTGTTACAGGAGGATCGATTAGCAATTTGATTGCTAATTGGCTTAATTTGATTAAGCCAATGGGCTGAAATTAAGTTTAATTGAATATGATTTAATTAGATTTGGTTTGGGCTTGATTGGATCAAGTCCAATTGGTTTGTTGGATAAGTCAAGTGCAAGGAAAAAACTAGTCCTAGTTCAATTAGGACTTGGGTCAACCTAATTTCTAATTTGATTAAAAAATTAAATCAGATTTAAATCTAATTTAATCTAATTAAATTAAATTTTTAATTGGTTTAAGACCTATTTTAATTGGGTTGATCTAATTTTGGTTTGATTTGGTTTGAGAAACCAAATTAAAATAAGTCATAAGATAGAATCCTAATAAGACTAGGATTCCACCTTGCGCCACATAAGCTCCCCCCCACGCCCTCTCTCTTATTCCATGCCAATCCTCTCTTGTTTTGTGCAACAAAAGCCCTCTCCCAGATCTTTCCCACATCCAAAAGGCTTCCTCTCTTCTTTCATACATGGAAAGTGGTTGTGGATCAAATCAAAGTAGGAATAAGTTTGGATTTCAAATTCTATGAGATAGAGTTTTAAAAATCCAAAACTCATTCCTTTTTGCACCGAATTTATCCAATTTTTTTTTTTAATTTTTATGGTTTTTAGGGCACACATTGTGCATCCTTTTCTGGTGGTCCATGCACAAAAATAAGGAGGAGGAGCCCAAGAGTTGGATGCCCCTTATCTTGCCATATTTGGATAAGCCTTGACTAGGTATTTGACCTAGATAAGGATTCTATCATATCTCTCTCTATAAAATGAGTTTCTTCATGAAAGTTTTGAAAAACATAGAGATTTGAGAGACCTTTGAGGCATCAAAAAATTAGAAAGAAAGACCTTTAGGTCGTGGAGATATAATAGACACAAGATAGGATGTCTAGGAGAGAGTAAAGAGAAGAAGAAGAGGGTCTTCTTCTAGGGTTGTTAGTTTCATCTCTTTCCTTCCTCCATCTTGAGTTTTCTAAGAGCATCTCAGATCTAAAACTCTTCTTCCTACTTTTCATCTTTGGAAGAGTCCAAATCAAGAAGAAGGAGGCACCTGATCAACCATCGAAGAAGGATCAGCACAGTACTAGCATACTGTGCTGATTTCCTGGAGCAGAACTTCTGATCGAGATTCGTGGGCTCATGTGGACGACTCCTGGAGGTTGGATGCATGTGCGGTTTACAACATTATCCTCAAGCCCAGATCAGTAAGGTTAGAACATCTAACTTGCAAGGTAATAGATCTGATCTATTGTTTAATACATACATTAGATGTAGTATAGAAACATGTTGATATGATCAACATGTAGTTCATGATCTATATATTTTAATTTCTGATTTAATGCTATGTAATAATTATGTAATAGGATCTTAGATCTAGGGATTCTCTTATTTTAAAAAATAAATTTTGATTTATTTTAGTCTTCCGCTGCCTGATCTTGAAAAAGTTTCAAGATCTAACTCTGAAATCCTAGATATGGTTCCTACATAATTTACATTAAAAGTATTTTAATCTTATTCTCCACTATGATGTTTACAAAATAAAATTTTTGAAAGACATATGCATGCTCCAAATCCCGAATCCCAATAGATGGTTATGCTCATTTTATAACTATATATGAATTATTTAATAATAAAAATTATTTGACTTATTCATCATAAGTTGTGTATATCTTCTATATGAACTCCTATATTATCTTGAAGTCCTTAGGACTATTTTAAATCAATAAAGAAAGATTTATCTTTAGGTCCTTAAATCGGTTCGCGACCAAATGATACGCTATTACTAGGATGATAGTGATCATCAAGTGTAGATCATTGTGTGCCATATGGGTCGGTTATCCTCTTAACCAAAGAGTGTGGAGACACTGTTATGGCATGCAGGTGAGTTGTAGGTGTATATTTCACTGAACATGACCAACTGTGGAGTACTCTGCTATTAAGAGTTGCTCGCACGCAAAGGGTATGGATATAAGTGTCTCTCCGATCTGAGATCACTATGGTGACTTGTAAGCAACTCATTGTATTTTGATGTCAGATTATCTGAAATTTTAATTCATTGATGGAAGGTTTCTAGGCATAGTCAAGTACTTATGGTAGTCGGTGTATGAGTCAAGATAGGATTGACCCCTCCAGATTACTGGAGTTAATGCATCACTGTGTTTCAATTTAGTAAAATCTGAGTCCAGGTAATCCATGTGATGGATTTGAAAGATTGAAATATAATATGGTTGACCATTTCTGGGTTGATAGTTAAATCCTAAGTCACCTTGAGCATTAGGGTCAAAGGGATGAATGATACGGTAACTATATGCCAATAGATTCTTGAATGTTGCTTTGCAATTATGTGATCTATCCAGATATCGGATCCTATTGCTAGATGACTACATCGATTAGTATAGAAAGTTATTTCTATGCTACCGACTTAGGTTCGAACCTATGGGGTCACATTCAAAAAAAATTTCTATCTGATAAAGTGGCTGATTGATGATTGAGAATCATCTAAGAGTGTAATCGTCAATAGGATTGATGGTTAACCTAATGCAAAAGTTATAGAAAATTAGTTCGTTAAGGGTTAGTGAATTATAAGAATATTGATCAGCAATTAGATTGCTAATTAGCTCAATTTGATTGAGCAATGTGTATTAGTTTAAGTCTAATTGAATTGGATTCAGTTAGGGTTTGATCCGATTATGTTATAAGATGACCTAATCGCCAAGGGTGATTGGTTTTTGATTTGATCAGGATTTGAACTTGATTAAATTCTGACTTGATTAAGATTTAATCTAACTGATTTAGTACCTAATTGGATTGGGTTCAAGTTATCTAATTTGGTGTAACCTAATTTGATTAGGGTTGAGACCTAAATGGATAAGACTTAGAGCCCAAACCAGATTGGACTCTCCTTGTAGCCGACCACTTTGCACACGCCCAACTCTTCTCATCTCTAATATTAGATTAGCATGATGAATATTCACAACAAAAGAAAGTTTTGTCACCCACCTAAATGTCCCAAAGGATGAGATAAGATCTGGTTCGATTTGAATTCAAATTGGATTTGAATTCAACTTGGAACTTGGTTCTTATCTTGCTTCAAATTTGATTTGAACTGGACTCTATCCTCACTTCCACGCCAAACTATAAAACACCCTAATTTTTGTGCGACAAAAATTAGATCATAATCATTAAGAGAAAGGGTTTCTCAAGGGGATGCGAGGTTTGGGATGGGTGGCCTTTGTTAGGCGTGAGAGATTAGAGGAGATTCTTCTCCTCTTGGGTGAGCATCCTAGATCTGATCTAGGATTTTTGGTGAGGGAAAAATCATAAGAGAAAGTAGTTCTCCATTCTATTTTCCTCCACTACATCATCCTCCTTATCCTTTCTTCAATTTCAGAAGTGTCCGAGAGATCTGAAGAGAGGAGCAGATCTACCATCAACAAAGTCTTCGCATGAGCTAACACTCTCAAAAAGATCGATTAGCATGGGGCTTCGAGTGGATCACTTGTAGAGGCCAGATACCCTATGTGGCTATGAGCAACCAATGAGACCTCTAGTCCATGAGACTCAAATGCAGAGATCTGCTACCCGCGCTTAGGTTTTGAGTTCTGAACTCGATAGATTTGTAGATTAGATCTACAACGTGTACGATGCGATCATACATGCAAATTTTATTTTCAAATCATACATATGCACTATATCATGTTATAGATCCTAAAGTAGGATTTTTAGATATGATCTAAAGCATGTTTATTAGATTAAATAGTTTAGTCTGATATACTTCTGCTAGAAAATTTTTAAATTGCATGTTTGAAGCCTTACCGATTTTCCAACAGAATAATGTGAAAATTCTTTTGCTCGTCGGTGCAAATGTACTCAAGAAATAAATATTCATCCCATATTAATGAATACTAAGAGTTCAAGAATGAAAACTTGTTCTTCAAAAATAAATACTAACTTTGTAGGAATAAACACTTAACCTTCATAAGTAAACACCAACTTTAAAGAATAAATACTTATTGTTATAGCCCAAGCCCAAGCCCACGACATTAGGATCCAAGCTCAACAAAAAAAAAAAAAAAAACAGAGTTAAACCGGGAAGAAGACTCCCGGTAGGAGTCTTCTTCTCCGGCGAGATCCAGGCACTTTAGGAGTCCTAGGATCCCTCGAAATCCTAGGACCCTCTATAAGAAGGTCTCCCCTCTCTTTGGAATCAATCCATCGGCCTCTTCTCCCTCTCTTTGCTCTCTCTCTCTCTAGATTTTAAGATTTATGGAATTAATTAAAAAAAAATTAAAAAAAATAGCAATAAAAATAAAAATAAAATTAGGATGTCTATGGATTAATTCGAAAATCAGGATGCTGTCGACGAATTGATCCTAGTGGGGATATTAGATTTTAATAATTTAGTTATTTTTAAATCGACAAAATTTTGATTTAAAATATGATATTTGACGTATCAGGTTCTGAGAAGAATTTTCGAGATCCATAGAATTTCTAGTTTGGACTTTCTTTTGAGGTAAGTAGTGTTTACTTTTACTGAATTTATTTGGTAAATTATGAATTAAATAAATTTATGCATGCTTGCGATTGTAATTATTTATTGAAATAATTATTGAAAATTATTTATGATGAAAGTTAATTGTAGAAAATTATTTATGATTGAAGTTATTTGTGGAGCAATTATTATGATGATATATGATCTCAAAGAATGTTATAATTGATTTGACTCAAATATCAATTAATTTTATTATTTTGAAAATAATAAATGAATTGGAAGATAATATGAAATTGACAACCTGACTGTGTTGAGGACCCCGCCAACGGGGGCATATACGTTGGCAATTGACTGTCCTGAGGATTTATGTCGTCAGTAAGACCAGCGATATGTCGCCAGATAGACCAGCGACAAAACCGCCAGCGAGACCAGCGGTTCCAAAGGACTTGGCTGCCAGATGATTCGCAGCCCACCGCAAGCAGATACGTGGTATTATGACCCTGCCACAGGGATAATGTGGTCATAGTCATGGTTGGTAAGAAGAATTTAAGAAATTGATGAATTTAAGGAGAAAAGCATAATTAGAAATTATGATGAATTGACTTTTATATATGATTGACAGTATGAATATGATTTCATGAAATTACATATTGATTTGTTATGCATAGTATTATTTGCCTGATTATTCAGTTAAAGGTATACACTGCTTACTGGGCTATTTAGCTCATGATAAGTTTTATGTTTTTCTTACAGATCCAAAAAATTAGCATGATGCGGGATTTTGGTTGGGAGAGCGATTAGAGATGGAGTTAGTTCATTGATTTAGGATTTTCTCAGAACTGATTCAAGATTTTTAGTTTTGTTTTTAGTATTGACTTTGTCAGACAGTTACTTTCTTTTGAACACTAAGTTTTGATTTGTTATTTGAATTAAGATTTGATTATTAAATATTGAAAAATTTATTTAACTATTTGTGAAGATATCATGATGAAATACCTTGCATGCTTATGGAAAAAGTATTCTATAAGTATGCGGCGGTTGCCATGACCCACGATTCAAATCTCGGGTCGGGGGCGTGATAATTAATATGGTATCAGAGGATAAGTAGATAGATAGAGACATGTAGAATAAAGTGAGCGAGTGATGGGTAGACATTAGGAAATTGAAAGGTTAGTTATGATGATTATGATTTGACCTGTCACAAGTTATAACCTTATTAAGGATAAATTTTATCTCAAATCTAACATAGGTCAATATGCCTCCACGACGAGCGAGGAATACTCAAGGAGCGGTAGGAGGGACATCAAATCCACTTGGCGATAATACTCCCCAATTAAACAGTGGTACAACTCAGCAGGAGGGAATCCATGATCCTACCGGAAATACTCCGACAGTACAGGAGCCGAACATGACTCAACTAGTGCAAACTCTGATCGGAGTAGTTCAAACACAGCAACAGTTACTTCAACAACAACATGCACAGCCACGTCAGCAATTTCCACTGATACCTGGACATGGAGAACATCCGATGCAGAGAAACAATATCATCGAATTTAAGAAGCTAGCTCCTCCAGCCTTCAAAGGGACCATCGAGCCATAAGAAGCAGATAACTGGATTATGAAAATGGAGAAGGCCTTCGCCGTGCAAGAATGCCATGATGAAGAGAAGATCCGCTATACAGCATATTTGTTACAAGGCGAGGCATACAACTGGTGGCGTATACTGGAACAAAAATATGAGCACGATGGGATACCACTCACTTGGGAGAGATTTCGAGATAAATTCTTTGACAAGTATTTTCCCCGAAGTGTCAGAATATAGAAAGAACAGGAGTTCATTCACCTGAGACAGGGTAACAGATCCGTTGCAGAATATGAAGCCAAATTCATGGAGTTAGCCAAATTTGTTCCGAGACTAGTTGAGATTGAGCAAGACAGAGTACACAAATTTGAAATGGGACTGAAGACAGAAATCAAAAAATAGGTTGTACCCTATGAGCTAACTACCTATGCCTCAGTTGTGAACAAAGCTCTAATAATTGAGAGAGAAGCTAATGAAGCTCATGCGGAGCGTGAACGGAATCAGAAGAAGAGAAATAGGTTTAGTGGAACTCAAGGACGAAACCAGAACAATAAGGTTCCAGCAAAAAAGCCAGCAACTGATAAGAATCGTGAGAATGAGGCAGCTAGATGTTCGAGATGCGGCCGAAGAGAGCATGAGACTTCTAATTGCCCATGGAATACTGGTTCGTGTTTTAGATGTGGCCAGAAAGGACACAAGATTGCAGATTGCCCGCAGATGGACAAAAATAGATCAACACAAGCAAAGGACGGAGGTCAAAGGCCGAAAACTTAAGAAGAATCTATGCTCTCACACAACAGGATGCTCAGGCCTCCAATACTGTGGTGACAGGTACCATTTCTGTATCTGGTATTCATGCTTCAGTTTTATTTGATTCTGGTGCTACACACTCCTTTATATCCACTACTTTTATTAGACAGCATGATATAGGTTGTGAACCCATGGAAACCAAATTATATGTTGAGATACCAGTTGGTGGTATTTTGAGTACCGAAAGTGTGTGCAAGTCATGTAGTATCAAGATAGGAGAAAGAGAATTACCGATAGATTTGGTGGTCCTGGATATGCATGATTTCGATGTCATTCTAGGAATGGATTGGCTGGCTACTTATCATGCCTCTGTGGATTGTCATGGAAAGAGAGTGAACTATCACATACCGGGAGAATTAACTTTTAGTTTTGATGGAAGTACAGGAACCACCCCTCCACGTATTTTTCACTTGTACAAGCTAGACAGATGATAAGAAAGGGATGTAGAGGTTACCTAGTACCAATAAAAAATAAAGAACATGATGAATTGAAGTTACAGGATATTCCTATCGTAAATGAATTTTCGGATGTATTCATTGATGATTTAGTGGGACTACCACCAGATAGAGGAATTGAATTTACTATTGAGTTGGCACCCAATACCAATCCGATTTCTAAAGCTCCTTACAGAATGGCCCCTATGGAGTTAAAGGAGTTAAAAGATCAATTACAGGATTTATTGGATAAAGGTTTTATAAGGCCCAGTGTATCTCCTTGGGGAGCTCCAGTCTTATTTGTGAAGAAGAAAGATGGTAGTATGAGACTCTGTATCGACTATAGAGAGTTGAATAAAAATACTATCAGAAATAAGTATCCTCTACCTCGAATTGATGATTTGTTTGATCAGTTGCAAGGTGCACAAGTCTTTTCTAAAATTGATCTTCGTTCAGGGTATCATCAGTTAAAAATCAAAATAGAGGACATACCAAAGACGGCATTTAGAACTCGTTATGGACATTATGAATTTTTAGTGATGCCTTTTGGGTTAACCAATGCTCCAGCAGCCTTTATGGATTTAATGAACAGAATATTCAGATCTTATCTTGATAAATTTGTTGTCGTATTTATTGACGATATCTTGATATATTCAAGAAGTAAATTGGAGCATGAAGAACATTTACGGTGTGTGCTACAAATATTGAGGAAAGAAAAACTTTATGCCAAATTTAAGAAGTGTGAATTTTGGTTGGACAAAATAGCCTTTTTAGGACACATCGTATCTAAAGATGGAATTTCTGTGGATCTAGCAAAAGTGGAAGCTGTGATGCAGTGAAACAAACCTACAAATATTTCTGAGATTCGAAGTTTTCTGGAAATGACAGGATATTACAGACGATTTGTAGAAGGATTTTCCTGCATAGCTGCACCTTTGACTCGTCTTACTAAAAAGGGGTTAAATTCGAGTGGACTGAAGTTTGTGAACAGAGTTTCCAAAAATTAAAACAACGATTAGTTTCAGCCCCTATCCTTACTATACCAACAGGAGATGAAGGTTTCACAATATATAGTGATGCATCTAAAAAGGGACTCGACTGTGTATTGATGCAACATGGTAAGGTAGTAGCCTATGCCTCAAGACAATTGAAACCATATGAACAGAATTATCCGACACATGATTTGGAATTAGCTGCAGTGATTTTTTCCCTAAAAATTTGAAGACATCACTTATACGGTGCGCAGTGTGAAGTGTTTACAGATCATAAGAGTTTGAAGTACATTTTTACACAGAAAGAATTAAACATGAGACAGAGAAGGTGGTTAGAACTATTAAAGGATTATGATTTAACAATTCATTATCATCCGGGAAAAGCTAATGTTGTTGCTGATGCCCTTAGTAGGAAATCTGTGGGAAATTTGGCGTTTTAATCACACACCAAAGTCAATTGTTAAAGGATATAAGAAAACTGAAATTAGACATCCGAATATATGACTCAATAGTACGGTTAGCCAACATGAAGGTTCAGCCAACACTCAATGAAAGAATTTCAATTGCCCAGAATAATGATCCACAACTAATGAAAATAAGAAATTCAGTGGAAGCTGGTGTTCAATCTGAATTCAAGATACATGAAGACGGTTCGTTAAGGTTTGAAAATAGGATTTGCGTACCCAATGATTCAGTACTGAAGCATGAAATACTTCAGGAAGCACACCAGATCGGTTATACAGTTCATCCGGGAGGTACCAAGATGTATAGAGACTTAAAAGAAATGTACTGGTGGAATAATATGAAGAGAGAGATCGCTCAATTCGTGGCTCAATGTTTGGTGTGTCAACAAGTTAAAGCTGAACATCAGAGACCTGCGGTACTACTTCAACCTCTTGATATTCTAGTTTGAAAGTGGGAACATATCACTATGGATTTTGTAACGAGACTACCGAAGACTCCCAGTAAAAATGATGCAGCCTGGGTGATTGTAGACCGATTGACAAAGTCTGCACACTTTCTTCCAATTAGAGTTGGATTTACCTTGGAAAGACTAGCAAAGTTATATATGAAAGAAATTGTAAGACTACATGGAATTCCAGTGACCATCGTATCAGATCGAGACACCAGATTTGTATCACAGTTCTGGAAGAGCTTACACAAGGCATTAGGAACAAAATTGAACTTCAGTACAGCCTTTCATCCACAGACTGATGGTCAGTCAGAGAGAACTATTCAGATCTTAGAAGATATGTTGAGAACCTGTATTTTGGATATGAAAAGTTCATGGGATGAGCATCTACCTTTGATTGAGTTCGCTTACAATAACAGTTATCAGGCTAGCATTAGAATGGCACCTTACGAAGCTTTATATGGTAGAAGATGTCGATCATCGATTCACTGGGATGATGTTGGTGAGCGAAGAATATTGGGTCCCGAACTTGTTCAATAAGCAGTCGAGAAGATTCAATTAATTAAAGATCGACTTCGGGCAGCACAAAGCAGACAGAAAAGCTATGCAGATAACAGGAGATGGAAATTAAAATTTCAAGTCGGTGACCATGTGTTTCTCAAAGTATCTCCTTCAAAAGGAATCTCAAGATTTGACATTCGTGGCAAATTGAATCCTAGATATGTGGGTCCGTTTGAGATTTTGGAAAGAATTGGTGAGGTGGCTTATCGACTTGCCTTACCCCCTTCACTTGCAGGAGTACATAATATTTTTCATGTTTCTATGTTAAAGAAATATTTACCAGATCCAAGTCACATTGTGGAACTTGAACCAGTACAAGCCAGGAAGGATCTAACATATGAAGAATACCCGATACGGATCGTAGACCGTAAAGAACAGGTGCTGAGACGTTGCAACATTCCTTATGCAAAGGTACAGTGGAGTTGACATTCAGAAAGAGAAGCTACTTGGGAGCTAGAGGAAGAAATGAAGCAAAAATACCCCCAGCTCTTTGAGACTACAGGTATGAAAAATTTTGAGGATGAAATTTCTTTTTAGGGGTGAAGAATGTTATAGCCCAAGCCCAAGCCCACGACATCAGGATCCAAGCCCAACAAAAAAAAAAAAAAAAAAACAGAGTTAAACCGGGAAGAAGACTCCCGGTAGGAGTCTTCTTCTCCGGCGAGACCCAGGCACTTTAGGAGTCCTAGGATCCCTCGAAATCCTAGGACCCTCTATAAGAAGGTCTCCCCTCTCTTTGGAATCAATCCATCGGCCTCTTCTCCCTCTCTTTGCTCTCTCTCTCTCTAGATTATAGGATTTATGGAATTAATTAAAAAAAAATTAAAAAAAAATAGCAATAAAAATAAAAATAAAATTAGGATGTCTATGGATTAATTCGAAAATCGGGATGCTGTCGACGAATTGATCCTAGTGGAGATATTAGATTTTAATAATTTAGTTATTTGTAATTCGATGAAATTTTGATTTAAAATATGATATTTGACGTATCAGGTTCTGAGAAAGATTTTGAGATCCCTAGAATTTCTAGTTTGGACTTTCTTTTGAGGTAAGTAGTGTTTACTTTTACTGAATTTATCTAGTAAATTATGAATTAAATAAATTTATGCATGCTTGCGATTGTAATTATTTATTGAAATAATTGTTGAAAATTATTTATGATGAAAGTTAATTGTAGAAAATTATTTATGATTGAAGTTATTTGTGGAGCAATTATTATGATGATATATGATCTCAAAGAATGTTATAATTGATTTGACTCGAATATTAATTAATTTTATTATTTTGAAAATAATAAATGAATTGGAAGACAATATGAAATTGACAACCTGACTGTGTTGAGGACCCCGCCAATGGGGGCATATACGTTGGCAATTGACTGTCCTGAGGATTTATGTCGTCAGTAAGACCAGCGATATGTCGCCAGATAGACCAGCGACAAAACCGCCAGCGAGACCAGCGGTTCCAAAGGACTTGGCTGCCAGATGATTCGCAGCCCACCGCAAGCAGATACGCGGTATTATGACTCTGTCACAGGGATAATGTGGTCATAGTCATGGTTGGTAAGAAGAATTTAAGAAATTGATGAATTTAAGAAGAAAAGCATAATTGGAAATTATGATGAATTGACTTTTATATATGATTGACAGTATGAATATGATTTCATGAAATTACATATTGATTTGTTATGTATAGTATTATTTGCTTGATTATTCAGTTAAAGGTATACACTGCTTACTGGGCTATTTAGCTCATGATAAGTTTTATGTTTTTCTTACAGATCCAGAAAATTAGCATGATGCGGGATTTCGATTGGGAGAGCGATTAGAGATGGAGTTAGTTCATTCATTTAGGATTTTCTCAGAACTGATTCAAGATTTTTAGTTTTGTTTTTAGTATTGACTTTGTCAGACAGTTACTTTCTTTTGAACACTAAGTTTTGATTTGTTATTTGAATTAAGGTTTGATTATTAAATATTGAAAAATTTATTTAACTATTTGTGAAGATATCATGATGAAATGCCTTGCATGCTTATGGAAAAAGTATTCTATAAGTATGCGGTGGTTGCCATGACCCTCGATTCAAATCTCGGGTCGGGGGCGTGACACTTATCCTTCAAAAATAAACCATAGCTATACAGGAATAAAAATTTATAATTCCATAATAAACATGTATATTTCTAGAGAAAACACTTATCTTAAGTAATAAATACCAACTTTTCCAAAGTAAATACTTATCCTATAGTAATAAGTACTTGAAGGAAAAATTCGTCTGATCGCATCAGATGCCAGGAGGAAAGAATAGATTAGTAATTAAAATTTTTCATAATGTTTATGAATTTTTACCTTGATTCACAGTAAAAAAAGAATCAAGATTGAAAAAATTTTTCAATCAATATACTTTGTGAGATCTGAATGCGTGGATCCTCTACTTTGCATGCACACCAAACTCTATAGAAGAGAGGGATGAACATCTTCTTCAGAGAGAAAGGAGAAGAATTCTTGAGATCTGATCTCAAGACCTTGGAACAGCCCACACACCACCACAAAGAAAGAGAGGATGCTAAGAGGAGAGAGACACCCAGGGAGAGGTGACAACACCTAAGGAGTGGGGATGCCTAAGCCTTGCTCACTCTTATGTTGGATTGTTGATTGCTTTGCTCTTTCTCCACACCCCTCTTTAAATAGATAAGAGATCCTTGATTAAATCAAATACCTTCTTGTGTTAGGAATAGGACTCTCCATGTTTGAATCAAATCCAAACTCCCTAAAACACAAAGATTCCTAATCTAAGTAGGAGAGGTGCCAACTTGTGCCTCCCTTCATTGTGCCGCATGCCCAAGGGGAGGAGGCTGTTTCCAACCCCTTTCTAACCACCTTGATCAGTCCATATGGTGAGAGAATAGCTAAAAATATGGCTAAGTGGACCAAATCTGATTTGGTTTAGATTTGGATTCAATTCGAATCCAATTCGAATCCAATTCGAACCAATTTCAAAAAGATTACTGATCCTTATCCAATTAGTATTCTTGTCCAAGTCCAACTTGATAAATTAACCCAATCAAGTCTTAATAAAATTAAGTTCAATTAAATTAGATCTGATCTAAAGTAACTAAGACTCAAATCGAATCTCTCATAATTCTTTGGATCATTGATTTAATTTAATTCATCTCAAAAATCAAATCCACACCTCATGCGTAGTGCTAGCTAAACATAGTCAGTATTTAATTCCGTATGATCTATAATTTAATTCTTAATTAAGTTAATCTATATGTTCCATCAAGACTCACATTTCTAAATTGAATACATAAATATTTGGTCAATTCTTTTCTATATTATTTGACTTTTGTACACAACTCCATAGGTTCGAACACTAAGCCGGTAGTATAGGAACTCCTTCCTATACTAATCAAAGTGACCATCTAGTAATGATACTCAACGTTCGGATAGATTGAATAATTATAAAGTAATATTTAAATACCTCGACATATGGTTACCACATTATTCATCCCTTTGATCCTAATGCTCAAGGTGACCTAGGTTTAACTGTCAACCCTCAAACAGTCATCCACATCGTATTTTAACCTTTCAAATCCATCACATAGATTACTCTGACCAAGATTTTACTAAATTAAAATACAGTGATGCATTAATTTTTATAACTCGGAGGGATCAATCCCATCTTGATCCATATACAGACTTCGTAAGTACTTGACGGTACCTAGTAGCCTTTCATTACTGTATTAAAAATACAGAAATCTGGTACCTAAACATAGTGAGTTACTTGCAAGTCACTGTGGTGATCTCAAGTCTGAGAGACACTTATGCCTATATATTTTGTGAGCTGCTCTTGATAGTAGATCACTCAGCAGGTGAGTTACTTGTTCAATGATGATGTACTCCTACATCTCATCTGTATGCCATACCAGTGTCACCACACTTCTTGGTTACCAGGACAACCAACCTATATGGTATGTAATGATCTACGCTCGATAAACATCATTATCTTATTAATGATATATTATTTGGTCATAAACATGTTTAAGAACTATTTGATAAATTCTCCTTTATCGATCATAATATAGTTCTAAAGACTTCATCACAACTCAAGAATTCTAATAACAAAGATGTACACCTTGTGATAAAAATATCAAAATAATTTTATTCATTGATCAATAATTCATATACAAAATCTAATTATTTACAATAAGCCAATTGACTTTAGAACACAATTTCTAGCAGCACTGACATTTCAAAAATAAATAGTTACCATCTAGCAATAAACACTAAAGTTTCTTGGATAAATGGGATTGTAAATAAAGTAATAGTTAATGATTCAATTAATGTAGTTGAATATATATTTACCATTCATGCATTGGGCTTAGCTTAACTCTATTACTTCTATTAGCACTAATTATATCAAATTACATTGCAAATGGAAGCAAAAAATATGTACGATGATGACATGAGAAGCATTTTCAGCACACTAGGTAGTGTTGTAGATAGAGGAAGTAATATCTTAGATTTATGTATCACTCGACAACACTCCATATCCAGTGATCAAGTAGATAGATCTACTCATCCAACAAATGATATTGATGAGCCTCCTAATGAAGAAGAGCAACCATCAATTGATTGCAATGTTGAATTTTTACTATTGCATGAAGGCATGGCCTTCAATAATCCAAAAGAAATAATGAGAGCATACAATCAATATGCATATTAAAAAGGATTTAGTGTTTGAGAGGGATCATCCTATCAATCTTCCAACAATAATGAAGTTATTAGGCAAGAATACACATATTGCAAAGAATGGACGTATAAGCTTAACATCAAGGGTCTTGTTAATGGAGAATGTTGTGCAAAACCTATAACTCTATGCAAGGATGAATAGAGCATCCACACTAAATGGAAAACAAAAATGCACATCAAGAAAAAATAAGTTGGCAAGTGAGAGGTCATAATGTTTATTGTTGTTCACAATTATGAGCTAATCTAAAACTTGTTTCCCTTGATCACATAAAAAAATTACTACAGCAAATAAGAAATTATAAGAATTTTATATGAGCAAAATATTTCTATTCGTAGATGCTTGAGCCGCACACGTGTCCAGTCTCTATGGATATCCATCGAGATTGATCTCGAACTGATTTCTTCTTGTAGAAGATTTTTCTTTTCAAGAAGAACCTTAGCCTTGAGTACTTAGATCAACATCTTGATCTAGACTGCAAGATCAACTCCTTGATCAGCAGCCTTCTTCTTCTTCTTCTTCTCCTCGATCTTCAATCTCTAAGTCATCAACACTGCTTCTTGGCATGTGGAAGAGGGGGACACCCAACTTTTGGGTGTGGAAAGGAAGAGAGGGAAGAGAGGAGGCATGGAGAAGGGAGAGAGAAATTTTGTTGACCAAAAATTCTATTAACCGAAAATCCTAGAGACCTCTCTTTATATAGATACTACCCTGATACATATTAGGAACCCAATTATCTTAAAAAAGTAGATCCTTATCTCATAAGAATCTTCTACCTTTTGGAACTTCATAAACCTAATAGGATTTCAATAAACCCTAACCTAATTGGAACTTCATAAGTCCAATTGGCAAATTCGAGATTAAATCTCTCAATGTATGACCCCATAGATTTCATTCTATCTGGTAGTAAGATATATTGTGATCTCTATCATAATATCATCGAAACTCTTTTCGATGGATTGGAATATTTTCAATTCTACCCTTTGAGGGCTATCGATCATCAGGATGATGCCTGATGAGTCTCATAATCCACTAGTGACACCTAGCAGTATGTAGTGGCAACCTAGTAGAATGAAAGTATGAACCTTTAGGTACAGTTATCATATGATTCAATCCTTCTATCGTGAGTTTCGACTCGATAGAGGTCACAGAGAACTCGTCAAACCCCATCATTAGTCATATGCTAGATTGGCTCGACTCGAGTTCATTTGTGAATCTCGTGAAAACTCTTTCTCAGTATTTACATTTGCTTTGGCCAAAAACTTTCTATACTCAGTCTTACAAATCATATAGGACTTCTCCTTTTCTACCAAGATCCATAGATTCTGTCTAGATGCATCCTACTCTAAATAGTAAACTTGAACCTATTGAAGCCATCATATACAGCAAGAACTCAAATGGCTAGAGATCAAGAAAACATGTAGTCAAACCCAGTAGCCTCATCGTGAATAGCCAATAGCATCGTAGGTCAAAAGACCACTTACACCACTACAGTATCGAGAAGACCACTGACGAGTGAGTAGACATCCATGTGGTTCTCGTGTTGGTCATGCTTAGTGAAAGAATAGTGCTCTACAAGCCAATCACATGGAGATACGATGAAAATTTTTTTTATTATCTTTCTACTCATTTGTATGACATTAGTTATTTTTATTTATGAGATATTATATTTTATCATTTGTTGCATCATTTTTTTTATGATTATGATAAACTTTATAGATTAAGGTAATAATTTTAGGGCCATGATGAGATTATACCAGTGAGATCTAAATCTTAATAGTCCCAATCTAAAATATTTTCAATTGTTGGATCATCGAGTCGGAGATCGATGATTTCGGTAAGACTAGTATATCCTATGTATGCTCGATGGAGAGGATGGTTGATCTCACAACCACTTGTATGGTGACACTAATATAAGGATGTAGGTACTCATTAGAGAATGAGTTTACTGAACTAACCCATCGAAAGAACATCTAATGGAGCCTTATAGTATGTCTACAGATGGTTCTTCAGTGAGAGTGGTGCATGTGATCCTTTGACTTGAGATCACCATGGTACCTTGTGTACATGGATCCTTACTTTGGTTTATTCCCTAGCACACCATTTTGAGATGTGTGTGGGATATTTTGAGTATGGTGAAGTATGCATGGAGGTTGTGAGTGATCAATAAAGAATCGGTCACTCCTAGTAGGAAGAGAAAATATCCTATGTGATCTCATAGGATGATGACTCTGAGATTCTCTGGCCAGAGCAAGGATGAACAGTAGAAAGATTTCTACTAGTTCATCAATTGAGTTATCATTATCAAATCGAGATACATATAGATAGATATTTGAGTTTGACATATTTCTATACCCATGTACTTTTCGAGATATTGTGTGATCGAAAGATTGAATTGCACAGTAATTCATCATGGAAGAGTAATTTTGATATTTCTACTAAATTTTACATCTTTTGGATAGTCATGATATATTGCTAGACGTTAATCTTAACTTGTGAACTTATCAAAATTAAAAGAATTTAATTCAAAAATCAATTAGAAAGAGTTCTAGTTGATTGGAACTCTTGAGCTGACCTAATCCAATCGGATTAGGATTATGTCGAGAGTTTAGATCTACTACTGGCTAAATTTGAAACCCAATGGGTCACACATAATAAAAATTTAATTTTGATCTAATTTATTTAAATTTATTATAAATTCAATGAGTTAATTAAATTACTAGCACATGAATTAACCCAAGTTTTTAATTAGGTTCAGTGCAAATGTGTTTGTGCTAACCCTTTGCTTGTTGCCTTGACCTAATGTGATTGGATTTGAACCATCTAATTATTAGTTGGTTTATCTGATTTATATGGAAGAGTTCCATATGAATAAACCTCCTCCACACCAAAAGCCATGCAAGAAAAATTTGGCATGCCCCATTTATTTTTGGCATTAAGAAGGAAGAGTCCTTCTTAACAAGGTATCTTAATTTCTTTCAAGTTCCACACATTTTTCATTAATCATCATATCATGTGATGGCACTTGGGATATGAGGCATGGAAGAGGAGGAGTCCTTCTCTTTGAAGGAATTTACACACCAAAAATTATTGGGATGCCACATTTATTTTGGCGTTGGAGAAGAGAAGTCCTTCTATTTTACTTCTCTTAATTTCCTTACATGTTTTCACACATCCCATTATTTTGTGCGCCATCAGATGGAGTCTTGAGATGTGGGATGTGGAAGAGAAGGAAGAGTCCTTCTCTGACAAAGAATTTGAATGCCAAATTAAATGGGACACCCCTTCTTTTATGCATTGAATGTGGAAGAGTCTTAAGTGTTAAGGACTCTTAAATTTTCACGCCATTCCCTTTCCCACGTGCCATATGATGATGTTCTATTTTTTCTTAGCAAAGGAAGAGTCCTTCTACTTGTGAATCACCTTTTATTCCATGCCTTATTGCTTTGTATTCCATGCAAAAAAATTATTTCACCATGTGGAATGTTTAATGCCAAGAGATTGTCATCCCATGGTGTCGCTCATCCTTATCTATTTAAAGGGGGTGCTACACCTTGGTTAAACATGCCAATTTTGGCTAAGATTATGCATGAGAATGAGAAAAAAAATAGAAAAAAATTTGAGATAAAGATAGAAGAAAAGAGAGAAAAAAATAGAAAGGAAAAGAAGAGAAAAAATAGAAAGCATGAGATGCTTGTCCAAAAATAGATTGTCATGTGTTGAACATAAAATCTGATTTGTGTGTGGTGTGATCTTTTAGAAAAGAGTTTCTAAAGAAGTTCTAGTGAAGATCATGAAGGCATACAAGTAATAGTATAATCAGTTCTTGTGAAAGACGGTCGGTAGCAAGCTTGCGAGGAAGGCTACAGCGCCATGACGAATTGGGAAGGATCCTGATCAGTCCCATGTGGATCATCGTTGGAGGACTTCTACTTTGGGGTCTCATGGAGGTCTCAAAATTTTTAGATCATGGTCTTCTCATTGGTATATGACTTCTGATCTCTTTCTGATATATATATTTTTGATTGTTTGATTGTAATTATCAAGGGGTTCCTAGGCTTTTGAGTTTTGGTACTCTAGTTTAATTGTTAAACTTTATTTTTAATTATTGAATGTATGTAAAAATTTTAAAATCTATTTTTCATTGTGTCATCATAATCCAACAGTGGTATCAGAGCCATCCTTGATTGATTCAATTAAATTTCATATTATTTTTGTGATATAGATTAGATCCGGCTCAAACTATGTCAAAATCAGATTTTTTGATTGATGTTTAATTGATGTTCTTGATATATTTTTATTTGTGATAAATATTATCAATTTATGATCGAATCTTGAATATGAAATTCTATATTTTTTGACTTGTATGATAAGTTCTTGATTAGATCTTATGATCTAATTTTCGATGAAATTGAAATCTAGTGCATATGATGCATGGAGCCCTGGAATGCTACGTATGGATGTACATTGTCAAGACTTAGGATTTTTATATTTAATACATTTACCTAAGATCTGAGTGCCACCACTATGTTATCGGGTACTCATCATTGTGGGTCGATCATTTTGGTTGTTGCCCGAGGAATGTGTGGTGCCAGAAAAGATTTGGTCATGGAAAGAAAGCATCATACATGGATTAGAATTTTTATCGATGAATTGGTTTAACTATAATTTATTATTCTAATGTAATTAGAATTAATGATTATAGATTTAATCAAATTCATAGTTCTAATTTGATTAGAATTCATATTTAATTTAGGTTAATCAAATTATCATTTACCTAATTTGATTAGGGTTTGAGTCATGGTTGACTGAATCTATGCTAACCTAATCAGATTAGGGTTAATCTAAGAATTGATCAACTCAACTCAAATGAATGACAAATGATTGGCTTAAAGTTAATATTTGAGTCAAGAGTTGAACCCAAATCAAAAACCCTAAGATGAGTCCTATGCCCATATATTTAAACATCTTTGTTGACATGTGTATGAATGATATCACAATAAAAATAACATGAGTAGTTTGTTATAATATTTTATAATTATTATAAAATATATGTTAAGTTGTTATAGACTATGGTACATCTATATGATGGATGTTTGCATGAATGCTTCCATGTTGACTGATTATATAAATGCATCTACGAGAGTTGCAACAGGGGCTGTGTCCTTGATGCATTATATTATTAGCTGAACCTTTCCTTTCTATATTTCTAACTATTGATTGAGATTTTTACATATTGATGTAAAATAATAGAAAAAAATATTTGAGAATAGATAAAATTTATTTCTTTCTATTTTCAAATAAAGATCAAGCATTCATGGTAGTCTTCCTGATGATGAGACTAGACTACTAGGCTTTTGGAGAGCTGAGGCGCATTAAGACTGACCATGAGATAGTTCAATCTATGATGTACCTGGGTTAGACCCATAGATCATCTTGTGGCTCGGATGATTTTTTTAAAAGTCCATAACTATTTGTCTTCCTCTATATGCTCTTACTTGTGGGTAGTTAGGAATTAGAATTTACATAGCATATGATGTATATATATGTTTAGGATGTGCTTGAGATCTAAGTCCCTTATTCAAATTATATTAAGTCATAATGGCGAAGTGTTGAGAACACTACCCATGTCTTCCTTCATGCTAAGACTTTATTATGTCAAGAACCATAGTAGGCTTATTATGCTATCCATAAGGCTTGCTATCGAAGACTGATTTGATACTGTCTTGATTCATAATGAAGCTAATGGTACTTAGCTCATACTAGATTAATAGAGTATGTCAAAAATTATAGTAAGTTTGTTGCGCTATCCATAAGGTTTGTTATAGTGATTGATATGATGTTGACTTAGTGATGCTTATGACATATTCTGGTAGTGCTGCCTTGTTATGCTATCCACAAGGATAGTATTATTCAGGTATGACCATATAGGATTGAAGGATATGACTTAACTAAAATGCTATAGTTTATTATACTATCCATAAGGCTATAAGTATTTTAAAGACAAAAGTTATGTTGAGAGTTGCATGAGATGCAATTAGTAAAGTTACTTATCTTTGAACTCATAGGAGCTTGTTGTGCTATCCACGAGGCTTTTTATGAGGAATTAGAATCTCAACCCCATAAAAAAACTTTATGATAAGATTTTTGATTTCATACTTGAGAGCTATAAAATTTGTTAAAATAGTGAGAGACATAAATAGATAAAAATCTCGTCTAACTTGTGCATGTCATCATGAGTAGTCCTTGAATGTTCTTATATACACATATTCATCTTTACTATCACTGTATAGTAAATTTTTTAAATAGATCAAACATCATGGAATGGTTATGGAAAAGAAGGTGAAGAATATCTTCACTAAGGATATCTAATTTAGTATTATAGCAATAATGAATATTAGAATTAAATTATAAAATTTATCTTGCAAATGTGAAGCAATAGAAGAATGCAAAAGTTACATCTGCTAATAATTTATATGTGATACAAATTAATTATCATTGAGTATTTTCAGCTTTAAAATTTGGGTACGTGATACCTTATATAGGTTTCTCTTATGCAAAGTGTTGCTGGACCTATAAAGCTGAAGTGAGATGACTACTTGCCTTTTGGCATTAATAGATAGTCCATTCATACTGAGGTTTTAGGAATCTATATAACCTTCTAGTAAGATTTTAGAAATTAGTAGATCATTGTTATATATCTGAATTTATCAGAAACATTATTTCAAATCTTTTGCTAATGTAGCATAGTTTTGAAATTAATATAACGAGTTAAAGTTACTCTCATTCTAATAAATTTTAGGGCTATGATCTTATATTTCTGTCACTCAATGATGTTGTTCTTCATGTCGGTGAGAATAAGAAATAAATATATGATGGTCACATATCTCAAGGCTATCAAGGTATTAAGTCTTGAATATATGGATGTTCGAAGGCTAATAATATCTCAACCCGGAGATGGACATTTCATATGAGATATGATGTGTTCTTTAATATGCTTCACAAATTTTAATTCTCATTCTAGAAATATATCCTAAATTTGTTGTTTTGAATTAGATATCAATAAAATCTGTAACTAGTATTCTGTTGGGTTTGGTGGTACAGTGGAAGGGTTAGGTATTTAAAATTTTCATTCAAAATACCTAATGCACCGAAAGCCCTAATGCCCAGAAACTCTTGACTATAATAATCAAAGCATAATAAATATAAATGAGGATAAGAAGAATATCTGTAGTGCTAATCTCAATTTTCATAAGGTGTCCAAGTGTCCACCCTCCAATGGTGATCCACACAGAAATTAAACTAAAGATAGCGCTCCTTCTTCACCTTGCTTCAAGAGTTCTAGCCCCTAAAACTCGACTAGCCTCATATCGGTCAAGTTTCTTCAAGAACCTAACCTCACCCTCTTAGAACCTCCTCTGAACTTTTGATTCTCCTTCTTTAGGACCCTTACAACCCTTGTTAGGATCAAATAAGGCTTTGTCTTAAATTCCAAAGTCTTGTCCTAAAACTAAGATAAGTTGTAAGAAAGAAAGGAAAGCAACAGGAGAGAAATTGGAAACCCCTCTTAGATTCATCAGATACCCAGTGCCCTGGCCTATTTATAGCCACCAGAGGAATGCCAAAAGAGAGAGACATGTCTTATCCAAAAGGTATATCTGATTTGATTATCAGAGATAAGAGTTCCTTCAAGTAGAAGGACTCTTATCCATGATACGTCGATCAGCACCCTGGTCTGCGTATGTGCAACCAAAGAAGGGATGTTTTCACATCCCTTCTCAAATCAAAAAAATTCTCAAAAATCCATGTGGATTGAGAATTCAATCTAGATTTCAAAAAATTAAAAATGGTGATAAAATTCTCACAAAAGGATGCTATTTTCGAACCTCTTCATGCAAGTCCAGATCACCATGTGTGCAAGCATTAGGACCAACTTATGTCATCCATTCAGCATCCAGATATGTCTGGAAAAATTTTGTAAAATTATCAAAAATAGAGTATCAAATGTAGAATATTATCACCAAAAATCATTTCAATATAAAAGCATTTGATAGGGAGAAGGACTCTCCAAATCATAGAGAGATGTGATAATTTTGCACGCATGCGTGAGACATCCTTCTTTTTCCAATTTTTTCTCTTTTCCAAAAATTTTAGAAAAAATATATCTCATGCTTTGAGATATGTACCAGAGGATGGATGGTGATGTGAGCTACTATACATAATTTAATTCTACAAAAAAAATAAATTTTTTCTTCTGCCCATGCCAATACTTGTGGGCAGAACCTGTTTTACACCAAGAGTCTACCACAACTTGGACTCTTCATATTTGGAGTTAACATGGGATGTGGTGCCCCAATTTAGGCTTCTTCTAGGTATCATGATCTGACCCAAATGTCTACCAAATTGGGCTAGCTAATTAACAAGGAATTGGACCAAATTGGTCTCCAAAGGAGCAAGGGTTTCCACACATGCTAGCATGCTTACCGGAATCCTGATTGAATCCAAAATTTCAGTCAATCTTTTTCAAAAGGGTCCTTGGATAATTTCTATATGTGTATGACCCATTGAATTTCACATCTAGCTAGTAGTAGGTTCGGATATAAGTTGACTAAATTTGATTAGATTTCAATCTAATCGATTTAGATCCAATCGAGCTAACCCGAGTTCAACAATTAGAATCCTTTCTAATTAACGATCGAATTAAACTCTTTAATTTAATTAAAAAATTATAAGTCAAGATTAATATCTAGCAATATATCATGACTATCCAGAAGATGTAAAATTTGATAAAAATATCAAATATATCCTTCAGTGATAAATTACCATACAATTCAATCCTTCGATTATCCTTGCACCCTGAATATGTTCATAAGTATGGAATCATGTCAAACTCAAACACATATTCATATCGATTTTTAATTAACTAATGATGACTCTAATGAAGAAGCATTAGAAACTCTTTCTAATCTCCTTTTTGATTTTGACCAAAAGATTTTTTTGAGTCATCTAGGATTGAGAATACACAGGATGCGATCTCCTCTTATTAGGAGTGATCGATTCCATATTGACCTACTCACAACCTTCATCACACTCCACCATATCCAGAATATTTTGTACATATTTTAATACCATGTCTGGGTATGAACCAAAATATGAGTTCATGTGCATAAGATTCCATGATGGTTTCAGGTCCAAGGATCACTTACACAACTCACACTTAGAGAACTATCTTTGACATACAAATAAGACTTCCATAAGATGTTCTCTTTCTTCGAGTCAATTCAGTGAATTTATTTTTCAAATGAGCACCTACATTCTTGTATTAGTGTCTCACACAAGTGGCTAGTGAGATCTGCCATCCTCTCCATTGAGCATACATAGGATGTGCCAGTCTATCCAAAATATTGATCTTCGACTCAATGTTCCTACGATCAGGAATATTTAAGATTAGATTTTAGGATTTTAGGATTTTAGGTCTCACTAGCATGACCCATTCATGTCTCTTAAAATTATTGTCTTAATTTTTGGGGTTCATCATAATCTTAGACATAATAAGATGCAGCTAATATGATGAATCAATGCCTCAAATAATAATAAATATCATTTCATGAGTTGAAAAATTGTAAAGAAAGTTCCATCGCAACATACTTGCGATTGGCTTATAGGACACTTTTCTTTCAATCTCTGACTTGCACTAAAGCCAATCGTCTTTGTATCTCATACAATCATGATGATAATCATATAGCTGCTGTGGTATGGCCTTAGTGAATGGGTATGTTGTATTGTTCTTTCTGTCTACTCGTTTAAGGATAAATCTTGTCTCTAATGAGATGGAAACATCTGAGAATGTGCATGGATTTATAACGAGACCTAAGTTTCTTATCTTGAATAATGGCCCCAGTGTTATTACTCTAATGTGACACCGATCCTTCAATCTTAGGAATGACTCTTATTGGTGTAGAATTCCACCGACATCGAAGAAGCTGGAGTCGAGAGGATCGCAGTCGCCATCGAGAACTGCAAAGAAAGTTTAAATCAGAGTTGGGGGTGCTCTGGCAAGATCCTTTGATGCTCAAGTCAGTACTCTGCTTCAACAGAAATGGAGCACTCCCAACTCCGATTTAGACTTTCCTTGCAGGTCCCGACGACGGCCACGATCCTCTCGATTCCAACTTCTCCGACATCGATGAAATTCTGCACCAACAGAATTGACGCTAGAGGAAGGGCCCATGTCTTCGCAGAATCCTTATTCTTAAAGGAGTACTCAACGGGACTGTCTCCGATCATCTTCTTCAACATTTCTTCCTCTTCTCCTGCTAGATCCCCACCTGATGCCTCCCCGAAAGGAATCCACCAGGCGATCTACAGCCTCCGTGGCCAGATCTCAGTGAGATCCGCAAGCTCCGACCTCATCTCTAGTTTCTTAAGCTCCTCCTCCTTCGACAATGACAGTCGGCATGGAGCAGTTCGACCTACTGATTCAGTAGGTCAGGGGCCTCACCGAAGCAGTGCAGGCCATGTAGTAGCAGCAGCAGCAGTCGCAAGCATCTGTGCGGCTGGAAAGAGCATCGTCGGAGTTCCAAAATTCGATGATCGGATGGCTCACTTGGGCCAATCACCCTGTCTTCCCCGGAAAGGGGAAGCAGGAGGTGGAGAGCCCTCTGTCTGATCACGATTCCACCCCCGGAGGGTCCCTACCTCCGTTCTGTCAGAAGACCCTCGAGACTCGCAGTCGAGTGGATCTTCTGGATCAGAGATTTCAGGAGATAAACCAACGGATCGAAGAGCTTCGCCATGCTCCCCCTGCTTACGGTGAGGATATCTGTACTGACCCTCCTTTCTCTCAAATGATTATAAAGGAACTAATCCCATCGAATTTCAAGCTCCCCCAATTTGAGAGCTACGATGGGACCTCGGATCTGGTTGACCATTTGGAGGCTTTCTGGACAATGATGTTGCTCCATGGCACGCCAGACGTCATCCTGTGTCGAGCCTTCCCATCTACCTTGAAGAGAGCAGCAAGAAACTGGTACTCGACACTGAAGTCGGGTACTATCTTTTTCTTTGAACAGATGAGCCACCAGTTTGCTGCTCATTTCATCAGCAGCCGACATTTTCAGAGAGGTTCAGAGTCCCTCATCAACATCAAGCAAAAGGAGGGAGAATCTATCCGAACTTACGTCAACCGTTTTAATGCCGCCGCATTGGAGGTCCGAAACTTGGACCAATCAGTTGCAATGGCCGCCTTGAAGAGCGATCTTCAAAAGAACGATCTTCTATTTTCTCTGGAAAAGAAGTACCCCAGAGACTTCGCTGATTTGCTAGCTCGAGCTGAAGGATATGCCCGAGCAGAGGAAGCCTTCAAGCTGAAGGATGAGGAGGCTGCGAAAGAACGACAGGCGGGTGACTCCAGCAAGCCCGTAGCTGAAAAAAAGCCGAGTGAAGCTCGACCACATTCTCGAACTCTCCCTGGACTCAAGTGTGTCCGAACTCCTCCCCGAGCTCGTAGGTGGAGAAGTCTGGACCGCAGAGTTCGACGGAGCTCTCTCCCAGGAAGATTCCACAGCTATGCCCCTCTCAATGCTCCAAAAGCCCAAGTGCTAATAGAGGTCAGGGAGCAGCTACCAAGGTCAGAAAGGATGCGCACACACATCGAGAAGTGCAACCCTAACAAGTTCTGCCTCTATCATCGTGACCATGACCATGACATGGAGGAGTGTATTCAGCTCCGAGATGAGATCAAGGAGCTCATCAGATGAGATCGGCTCGACAGATTCATCCGACGTCGGTCTGAAGGTAGGGAGGATCGATCGACGGCCCTACCACATCCAGAGCCACCAAGAAGAGAAGAACAGCCTGAAGATCGGCCTTCAATCGGGATCATCAACACCATCTCTGGAGGACCCCGACGGGGAGCAGCTAGTGGATCGACCGGACTGCCCAAGCGGTAGAGGATTGAAGAATCTATAACCTTAATTGAAGAAGATGCCAAGGAGATTCAATTCTCCCATAATGGTACGGTTGTAGTTTCTTTAAATATTACTGACTATGATATACGCCACATTCTTGTTGATAGTGGAAGCTCTGTCGATATTTTATTTTATGATGCATTCTCAAAAATATCCATTCTGGATGGTCGATTAGGGTCGATAAGCTCTCCGTTGGTAGGGTTCACTGGCGATGCTGTGCCAGTGGAAGGAGTAATAACTTTAACCGTAGTTGCAGGTCGGTATCTGAGATAATCTATAGTGAAAGTGGATTTTTTGGTAGTAAGGGCGCCGTCTGCCTACAACGCAATACTCGGCCGACTTGACCTCAATGCCCTCCAAACTGTGGTATCGACCTACCATTTGAAATTGAAATTTTCTACTAGCCAAGGGGTCGGAGAGGTCAGAGGAGATTAAGTCCTAGCAAGACACTGCTATAACATAGCCCTAGAAAGAAATGGTCAGTCTGATCCTTGTCCGGTTGATGGACTAGACACCCACGACGACCTTGCTGAAGAATAGGGTGAGCCGATTGAAGATCTTGTCTCAATTCCTTTGAACGATGGGAATGAGGAGCATATGGTGAAGATCAACTCCAACCTGGGAGAAGAGGTATGGACACAGCTCATCAATTTTCTACAAAAGAATGTGGATGTTTTCACTTGGGTTCCGACGGCATGCCAGGGATTGATGCAGAAGTCATAGAACACCATCTAGCTGTTGATCCCAAACATCGGCCGATGAAGGAAAAAATCTGAGGCCATGCACCGAAAAGGCAGAAAGCAATAGCTGAGAAAGTTGATAAACTCCTGAAAGTCGGATTCATCAAAGAAGGCAACTATCCAAACTGGATCTCCAATGTGGTTCTCGTCAAGAAGATGAACGGCAAGTGGAAGATGTGTATAGACTTTAAAAAGCTAAACAAAGCCTGCTCGAAGGACAGTTACCCTCTGCCTAGAATTGATTAATTAGTGGATGCAATCTCGGGCCACGAGCTTCTCACTTTCATGGATGTATTTTTTGACTACAATCAAATCAGGATGGCACCAGAGGATGAAGAAAAAATTGCTTTTATTACTAACCATGGTCTTTATTGTTACAGGGTCATGCCTTTTGGCCTCAAAAATGCAGGAGCGACCTATCAACAGCTGGTGAACAAGATCTTCAAAGAGCAGATCGGCCGCAACATGGAGGTCTACATGGAAGACATGCTTGTAAAAAGTAAATCCTCAATGAACCACATCGCCGACCTTGAGGAGACCTTCAGTACCCTCCGAAAATACAAGATGAAGCTGAACCCAGCCAAGTGCACTTTTGGAGTAACCTCAAGGAAATTCTTGGGCTTTATGGTATCGGGGTGTGGGATCGAAGCAAATCTGAAAATGATTCATGCCATCCAGGAAATGACCGCCTCGAAGACAATAAAGGAAGTTCAGCACTGTTGGTGCAGAATTTCGCCGAAGCTGGAGAAGCTGGAGTCGGGATGACCGCGGCCGCCATCAGGACCTGCAAAGAAAGTCTAAACCGAAGTTGGGGGTGCTCCGGTAAGACCCTCCGACGCTCAAGTCAGTACTCTGCTTCAACAGAAATGGAGTGCTCGAGGAAAAATTTTAGCAGAGTTTCGAGATAGAGTTTTTAGCTTAGAGAATAATGCATCTAGGGGGTCCCTTTTATAGATGGGGGAGCGTAACTGATTGATAGCGATGTCTGTAATTGCCTGGTAGTGGACTGTTCAGAGTTTGTTGTGGAGAGTAGTGGTGTCAGTAGGCCATTCAGAGTTTATTGCAGAGAGTAGTGGCATCAGTAGGCCGTTCAGAGTTTGTTGTAGAGGGTAGTGGCGTCAGTAGGCTGTTCAGAGTTTGTTGCAGAGAGTGGAGTGGTGTCCGTTATCGTGACTTGTCAGAGAGTGGTGGGACCACGTGGGATCTATTACAGAGAGTGGAGTGGGGTAGTGGCCGTTGTCGTGACCTGCCAGAGAGTTTGGACCTGTCGGCTGAAGCTCGATTGGGACATCTGATGGAGCAGAATGGCTCTCGATCCCTACAATCTGGAAGAAGCTTGGATGCTCCTAAGGTTGTTGAGTGCCATTGGTGCTGCAGACGGGAGTCATCTGCTGTAGAAGCTCAGATAGGAACTACCAGTTGAAGAAGTCTGACTGAAATTTATATGATGTGGAAGCTCGTCTGAAGACTTGCCTACTGGAGAGGTTCGGTTGCACAAGGAATCCGACTGAAGGTCAGCCGATAGAAGAGTCTGGAAGGCATTATGGAAGTTTGTCCTCTGGAGGATCCTGTGGAAGTCTGGATGGCGTCGTTGAAGTCCTGCCGACGCTATTGGAGGTTGATGGCTGGAGAGGTTCGACAGACACCGGAGGTGATTGGTCGTTGTAGGAATCTGACTGCTAGAGTCCGTCGGTCGTAGAAGCTTGTTCGAAATCCATCTGCTATGGAAGTTCGGACGGAGTCTGATTCTTGTAGAAGGCCGAAAGGAGGTCGCTTATTTTAGAGGCTCGATCAAATATCGGTTGTCGTGGGAGCTCGGAGTAGTGACCAGGCCGGTGGAGCTTATCCTGTTGTAGAAGCTTGTCTGGGATCCATTCGCTGTAGGAGTTCGGCTGAAGTCTGTCTGTAATAGAAGTTCGAAAGAAATTTATTTACAGTAGAAGCTCGGATGGAATTCGCTTACAGTAGAGATTCGGAGTAGACCGCCTATAGTAGGAGTTCGGAGTAGACCGCTCGTAGTAGAAGTTCAGAGTAGACTGCTCGTAGTAGGAGTTCGGTTGAAATCCGATTCTCGTAGGAGCTCGGATGGAATCTGGAAGGTGGTCGACCACCGTAGAAGCTTGGACAAATCTGATTAATGTAGAAATCCCATTGTCAGAGAAGGTCGGATATTGACAAAATTCAGAAGAAGTTCAGAGTAGGGTCGTCCGCGGTCGAAAGAAGTCTGGAAGGGATTCGGAGAATAGTTGATCACTATAAAAGGTTGGCTGATAATGAAGCCTAAAGAGCCTTTGGAGCGGCCCGGTAGATGAATGGAGAAGCTCATTATCGGAGAAGTCTGAACGGTATTATGGAAGCTCGGACGGTCGAGGGGGTTCAGAGAGACGCCACATAAGGTCGGAAGCCAGAAAAGTCCTAGAAGGGTCGGTCTTTTACAAACTTCGATCGGGGGTATTTTATACCCAACACCAGTCCCCCTACTTTCGAGTTCAAATTTTGAATGAAGGAAGTACAGAAAAATTCTCACGATCGAAGTTGCCCCCCTCGATTTCTGCACTCGGTGGTTGCCAGATATTTTGGTGTTTGGTGCGTTGGTGCCGGAGTCTTTTCAAATCTGAGCAATCCAAAAAGATTTTTTTGGAATTCTCGCTGGAGCGCTGCCCTAGGTATGGTGCAATAATAGTTTTACCAACTGTCGGCCACCTTCAGCCGCTTGCCACGGTGACTGGGCCACGCGGCGGTTATAGACTGGCCAGAGGAGTCCTGCAGTCATTATTGCATCGGATGTCGTCACCTATTTAAACCCGCCTCCCCCCTTCGGGGATCTCACTTTGCACGAGAGTTTCTTCAGTCCCTCTTTCTTCCTGAGAGTTTCATCCTTCCTCAGCATCCTTCTCAACCCTAGGTGTTCTTCGAGTCATCCCCATCTCTGCACCTCTGTCTCCTTTGGACCAGCCTAGGTTAGTTCCAAAACTCCCTCTATTTTCGTGGCTCTATTTCTAAGCTGTGCCGATTTTCTTTCATTGCAGATATGGATGTGGATGCGGCTTGGATGCTAGCTAAGAGTCTCGAGGCCCACAAGAGGAAAGGCGCTGCAACTTCCGGATCGGCGAAGAAGGCGAGGGTAGAAGAGACAGATCCGGCCGTGCTTCGCCTTGATCGCCCAGAGCCTGCACTTGTGGTACATCTTCGACCGTGAGTACTTCCGATCTTATGGAAGGAGGAAGCTGAAGGGGGACTGGAAGAAGAAGTTAGAAAGAAGGAGAAACCCAATCTCAGGAAGAAGGTCATGCCTGCCGTCATTGTGAGGCAGCGGAAGCCATGGCGCGAAAAGGGTGGCGTCTACATGTACTTTGAAGATAATGCTGGAGTAATTGTTAATCCAAGGGGGGACTAGAAGAAGAAGTTAGATACTTAAAGCAATCCTCGATGATGGTTGGAATCGAGAGTTCGAAGTCAGAAAAAGCCAAGCTTCCTTAGAGCCCCTTTTTTTTTATCTTTCATCCTTCTATGTATTCTTTTTTTTTTCTTGTCATTTTTCTTTTTTGGCCTTCAAGGCTTTGTAATGTACACTTCATTAATGAAATGAAAAGGAAATTTTTTATTATCTTGTCCATTCTTGTATTAAGTTGTCGTTTACCAAACTTCTTTTGTCTTCCGTCTTGTTTGGCATCGGTGTTGTTTGTAATTCCTCATCTATTCTAGCTTTGAGTTGTTGTTCATCGAACTTCTTTTGTCTTTTATCTTATTCAATGTCGATGTTGTTTGAAGGTTTCTGATCACCGTTGTGTTGATTTGCCCCTTTTTGTTCATGATCGTAGGTCGTTTCGAGGCCATTTGAGTTTGACGCTTCCTCCTGGTGCTCGAGTTTGGGGAACCGAACTTCTCGTTACTTTGAGAAAGTCAATTTCTCTTCGGCCTATGTTGAGTTTTCTCTTAGCGACTGAGGATTTTTGATAGGATTATCCTTCCTCGTTGAGATAAGGTCCTTATGTCTTTGATGTAGTTTATTTTTCACTTATCGCTGGTGTAGTTCATCGCCTTCCCTTTTTATCTCCCTTTTTTTTTTATTTGGGCGAGGGTTTTCCCTTTAGGTGAGGGTTTTCCCTCTGCTCTTAGCGGGGATGTGGGGATGTAGAAGAGCCACTGAGGAGGCTTTTCTCCTCATCCGGTCTTGATCGATCAGGTCTTTGTTTGTGTTAGGGTGAGGTTCTCCTCCTGGCCCTGATATAGTCAATTTCAGCTTATGCTAGGATGAGGTCCTCCTCCTGTTCCTAACAAGGCTGTGGGGGCACATAAGGGCCGTTGCAAGGGCCTCTCCCCCCATCCGATCTTCAAGTAACCGGACCTTTAACTTTGCTCATGTTAGGATGAGGTTCTCCTCCTGTTCCTAACAAGACTGTGGGGGCACATAAGGGCCGTTGCAAGGGCCTCTCTCCCCATCCGGTCTTCAAGCAACCGGGCCTTCGACTTTGCTCATGTTAGGATGAGGTTCTCCTCCTGTTCCTAACAAGGCTGTGGGGGCACATAAGGGCCGCTGCAAGGGCCTCTCGTCCCATCCAGTCTTTAAGTAATCGGACCTTCGACCTTGCTCATGTTAGGATGAGGTTCTCCTCCTGTTCCTAACAAGACTGTGGGGGCACATAAGGGCCGTTGTAGGGGCCTCTCCCCCATCCGATCTTTAAGTAACCGGACCTTCGACTTTGCTCATGTTAGGATGAGGTTCTCCTCCTATTCCTAGCAAGGCTGTGGGGGCACATAAGGGCCGTTGTAAGAGCCTCTCCCCCCATCCGGTCTTTAAGTAATCGGGCCTTCGACTTTGCTCATGTTAGGACGAGGTCCTCCTCCTGTTCCTAACACGCTTAGTTTCGATTGTCGGAAGGAGCTACTTCTTATCGTCATGAGCTCATGCCAAAAGAAAAGATATGCAAATAGGAAAGAAACTTTTATTTAAAGTAAAGTTATTGGTAATACATCCGTAGATTTTTCGAATCTCATAGCCGTGGAAGGTCTGCTCCACGTTGGGGTCCTCCTGAGATGGAGTTGATAATCCCAATTGGAGGCCGATCTTCAGGCTGCTCCTCCCTCCTTGGCGGCTCTGGTTGCGGCAAGGCCCTCGGCCGATCTTCCCTACCTTCAGGTCGGCATCGAATGAATCTGTCGAGCCAACCTCATCTGATGAGCTCCTCGATTTCATCTCAGACCTGAATACACTCCTCCGTGTCATGGCCGTGGTCACGATGATAGAGGCAAAACTTGTTAGGGTTGCGCTTCCTGGGGTGTGTGTGCATCCTTTCCGACCTTGGCAGCTGCTCCCTAACCTTCATCAGCACTTGGGTTTTCAAAGCATTGAGATGGGCGTAGCTGTGGAATCTTTCCAGGGGAAGCCCCGCCAAACTCTACGGTCCGAACTTCTCTGTCTACGAGCCCAGGGAGGAGTCTGGACCCGCTTGTGTCCGGAGGAAGTTCGAGAACATGGTCGAGCTTCACTCGATCCTTTTTCAACTGCGGGCTTGCTGGAGTCTCCCGCCTGTCGCTCCTTCACGGCCTCCTCGTCCTTCATCTTGAAGGCTTCTTCTGCTCAGGCATATCCTTCGACCTGAGCCAGTAAATCAGCAAAGTCCCTAGGATACTTCTTTTTCAGGGAAAATAGAAGATCGTTCTTTTGAAGACCGCCCTTCAGGGCGGCCATCACGACCAATTGGTCTAAGATTCGAACCTCCAATGCGGTGATGTTAAAATGGTTGACGTAAGCTCGGATGGATTCTCCCTCCTTTTGCTTGATGTTGATGAGGGACTCCGAGCCTCTCCAGGGATGCTGGCTGCTGACGAAATGAGCAACGAACTGGTGGCTCATCTGATCAAAGAAAAAGATAGTACCCGACTTCAGTGCCGAGTATCAATTTTTTGCTGCTCCCTTCAAGGTAGATGGAAAAGCTCGGCACAGGATGGCGTCTGGCGCACCATGGAGCAGCATCATTGTCCGGAAGGCCTCCAGGTGGTCAACCGGATCTGAGGTCCCGTCGTAGCTATCAAATTGGGGGAGCTTGAAGTTTGACGGGATCGGTTCCTGCATGATCATTTAAGAGAAAGGAGGGTCAGTACAGATATCATCACCATAAGCAGGGGGAGCGTGGCGGAGCTCTTCGATCTGTCGGTTCATCTCCTGGAGCCTTTGATCCAGGAGGTCTTCTCGACTGCGAGTCTCGAGAATCTTCTGGCAGAATAGAGGTAGGGATCCTCCGGGGTGGAATTGTGATCAGACTGAGAGCTCTCCACCCTCGGATTCCCTTTTTCGGGGAAGACAGGGCGACTGGCCCAAGTGACCCACCCTACTGTCAGATTTTGGAACTCCGACGATGCTCTTTCCAATCGCACTGATGCCTGTGGCTGTTGCTGCTGCTGCTGTATGGCTTGCACTGCTTCGGTGAGGCCTCTGTCCTGCTGAACCAGTAGGTCAAACTGCTCCATGCTGACCGCCATTGCCGGAGGAGGAGGAGGAGCCTGAAAAACTGGAGACAAGGCCAGATCTTGCGGAGCTCGCTGAGATCTGGCCACGGAGGCTGTGGATCGCCTGGTGGATGCCTTTTGGGGAGGCATCAGGTGGAGATCTAGTAGGAGAAGGAGAAGAGGATGTTGGAGAAGATGATCAGAGACAGTCCCATTGAGCACTCCTTTAAGAACAAGGATACTGCGAAGACACACGCCCCTCCTTCTAGTGCTAATTCTGTTGGTGCAGAATTCCACCGAAGCCAGAAAAGCTGAAGTCGAGATGACCGCGGCCGCCACCGGGACCTGCAAGGGAAGTCTAAACCAGAGTTAGGGGTGCTCCGACAAGATCCTCCGATGCTCAAGTCAGTACTCTATTTCAACAGAAATGGAGTGCTCGAGGGAAAATTTTAGCAGAGTTTCGAGATAGAGTTTTTAGCTTAAAGAATAACATATCTGGGGGGTCCCTTTTATAGATGGGGGAGCGTAACTGATTGACAGTGATATCCCTAACCGCCTGGTAGTGGGCCATTCAGAGTTTATTGTGGAGAGTAGTGGCGTCAGTAGGCCATTCAGAGTTTGTTGCGGAGAGTAGTGACGTTAGTAGGCCGTTCAGAGTTTGTTGCGGAGAGTGGAGTGGTGTCCGTTGTCGCGACTTGCCAGAGAGTGGTGGGACCATGTGGGATCTGTTACAGAGAGTGGAGTGGGGTAGTGGCTGTTGTCATGACTTGCTAGAGAGTTCAGGCCTGTCGGCTGAAGCTCAGCTGGGATGTCTGATGGAGCGAAATGGCTCTCGGTCCCTGTAATCTGGGACAAGCTCGGATGCTCCCAAGATTGTTGAGTGCCATTGGTGCTGCAGACGGGAGTCATCTGCTGTAGAAGCTTGCACAGGAACCGCCAGTTGAAGAAGTTCGACTGAAATTTGTATGATGTGGAAGCTCGTCTGAAGACTTGCCTGCTGGAGAGGTTCGGTTGCACAAGGAATCCGGCTGAAGGTCAGCCGATAGAAGAGTCCAGAAGGCATTGTGGAAGTTCATCCTCTGGAGGATCCTGTGGAAGTCTGGATGGCATCATTGAAGTCCGACCAATGCTATTGGAGGTTGATGGCTGGGGAGGTTCGGCAGACACCAGAGGCGATCGACCATTGTAGGAATCTGACTGCTGGAGCCTATCGGTCGTAGAAGCTCGTCCGGAATCCATCCGCTATGGAAGTTCGGACGGAGTCTGATTCTTGTAGAAGGTCGAAAGGAGACCGCTTATTGTAGAGGCTCGATCGAAGATCGATTGTCATGGGAGCTCGGAGTAGTGACCAGACTGATGGAGCCTATCCTGTTGTAGAAGCTCGTCTGGGATCCGTCCGCTGTAGGAGCTCGGCTGAAGTCTGCCTGTAATAGAAGTTCGGAAGAAATTTATTTACAGTAGAAGCTCGGATGGAATTCACCTACAGTAGATATTCGAAGTAGACCGCCTGCAGTAGGAGTTCAGAGTAGACCGCTCGTAGTAGAAGTTCGGAGTAGACTACTCGTAGTAGAAGTTCGGAGTAGATCGCTCGTAGTAGGAGTTCGGCTGAAATCCGCTTCTCGTAGGAGCTCGGATGGAATCCGAAAGGTGGTCGATCATCGTAGAAGCTTGGACAGAATCTGGTTACTGTAGAAATCTCATTGTCGGAGAAGGTCGGATATTGATGAAATCCGAAAGAAGTTCGGAGTAGGGTCGTCCGTGGTCGGAAGAAGTCTAGAAGAGATTTGGAGAATAGTTGATCACTGTAGAAGGTTGGTTGATAGTGAAGCCTAAAGAGCCTTTAGAGCGGCCCAGTAGATGAATGGAGAAGCTCATTATCGGAGAAGTCCGGACGGTATTATGAAAGCTCAGACGGTCGAGGGGGTTCAGAGAGACGCCACACAAGGTCGGAAGTCAGAAAAATACTGGAAGGGTCGGTCTTTTACAAACTTTGGCTGGGGGGTATTTTATACCCAACAAGCACCTTACTGGGAGAGTAGCAGCTCTGAATCGCTTTGTCTCAAGGTCGGTCGAACGGTTCCTACCTTTCTTTCAGACTCTCAAGCAGCTGAAGAACTTCTGTTGGACCACTGAATGTTAGCAGGCGTTTGAAGAATTGAAGAACTACCTCGACTCACCTCCACTGTTGGCAAAGCCCAAACCCGAAGAGGAGTTATTCCTGTACCTGGCGGTCTCCTTTGTGGCTCTTGCAATAGTTCTGGTTAAGGAAGAAGCAAAAATTTAATGGTCGATCTACTACATAAGTCGAGTATTGAGAGACATCGAAATCAGGTATATTAAGTTAGAGAAACTAATTTACGCCTTGTTGATTGCAGCTCGAAGGCTCCGATCTTACTTTCAAGGGCACACCATAACACTGCTCACCGACCAGTCGATTAAGGCAGTTCTGCATCGAGCGGATGCTTCCGGAAGGATAGCGAAATGGATAGTCGAGCTCACAGAATTCGACATCAACTATCGACCTCGGGCGACAATAAAAGCCCAGATATTAGTAGACTTCATAGTGGATGTACTATCCCAGAAGAAGCTGAACTTGAGCGAGGTGAAACTGACAACCCAGGGCTCCAACTGAACTCCCCTAAAGAAAGAACAGATCTCCCCGATGGTTGTTGGGCCCTCTACATGGACGGTTCCTCCAACGTGTCAGGCATGGGCACGGGCCTGATCTTGATCAATCTAGAAGGAATTATCACGGAGTACGCACTGCGCTTTGAATTCCCTGCGATAAATAATGGAGCAAAATATGAAGCTCTGATTGCAGGACTGAGGATTGCCAAAGAGTTAGAAGTAGATCGGCTCCAAGTCTACAGTGACTCCTAATTGGTAGTGGGACAAGTCAGTGAAAACTATGAAGCTCGGGAGGACAGTATGGCCAAGTATCTCGAAAAGGTAAAAGAGATCATCCCCGCCTTTGGCAACTTTGACATCAGGCAGATTCCAAGAGCAAAAAATATCAGGGCCGATCTTCTCTCCAAGTTGGCTACATTGGCTCCGATTGAACTATCCAAGGAAGTCTTCTTCGAAGTTCTGAAGTATCCAAGTACGGAAGAACCGTAGCTTGTGATGGAGATTAGTCATGAACCCAGCTGGATTGACCCACTGGTTGCATACCTCAAGGACGGGATTCTTCCTCATGATGCAAAAGAAGCTTGGAAGCTTAGGAACCAGGCCTTCCAATATATCCTTTGTGAAGGCAAGCTGTACAAGAGGTCATACTCTTTTTCCCTCCTGAAATATCTCCGACCTTCTGAAGCCGACTTTGCCTTGTGGGAGGTACATGAAGGAGTCTGCAGAAGTCACCTAGGGGCCAGATCTTTATCCCACAAACTGCTCCAACAAGGTTATTACTGGCCTACAATGTACCACGACTCCATCAAATATGTCAGAAGGTGTGATCGGTGTCAGAGATATGCGAATATCCAAAGACAACCCACCTCCAAACTTACACCCTTGAGTGCCCCATAGCCGTTTGCACAATGGGGGATGGATATCCTCGGACCTTTTTTCATGGCATCCGGACAGCGGAAGTTCCTCTTGGTGGCAATTGACTACTTCACCAAGTGGGTCGAAGCTGAACCTTTGGCGAAAATCACAGAAGCTAAAGTGCAGGACTTCGTCTAGAAGTCAATTGTCTGTAGGTTCGACTTACCCAGAACTCTCATTACTGATAATGGGCGACAATTTGCTGAAGCAAGGTTTGCTGAATTTTGTGAGGACTTAAACATCTCCCATAACTTCACGACAGTAGCCCATCCGCAGGCAAACGGTGAAGCCAAGGTTACTAACAGGACTCTGTTGCAAGAATCAAGGCGAGACTTGAAAAAGCCAAGGGAACTTGGGCAGATGAGCTTTATCATGTGTTGTGGGCATACCGAACTACCCAAAGACTGCCCACAGGGGAGACCCCCTTTGCCTTAGCCTTCGGAACAGAAGCCGTGATCCCGATCAAACTCAAGCTTTCGTCGGTGCGAGTCGTGGCATTCGATGAGCAGCGCAACTCATAGGATCTCAAGGCTAACCTTGACTTGTTAGAAGAAAAGTGAAAGACAGCTCAAGTTCGGATGGCAGCCTACAAGCAGAAAGTAGCCTGCTACTACAACTCTCGGGTCAAGAGCAAAGCCTTCAGAGTGGGGGACTTAGTACTTCAGCGAGTCGCTGTTTCACAACCTCAGAACCAAGAAAAAATTGCCCCGAATTAGGAAGGCCCGTATGAAGTCAAGGAGGTAGTCTAGCCCAAAACATACTATCTAAAAGAGCTCGGAGGAGCAGACCTTCTGCGACCATGGAATTCAAAAAATCTACGAATGTATTACCGATAACTTTGCCTTAAATAAAAGTTTCATATTCGCATATCTTTACTTTTGGCATGAGCTTATAACGACAGGGAGTAGCTCCTTCAGACAATCAAAATTAAGTGTGTCAAGAATAAGAGGAGAACCTCATCCTGACACAAATGAAGGCCCGATTATTTAGAGACCGGATGGGGGGAGAGGCCCTTGCAACGGCCCTTATGCGCCCCCACAGTCATGTTAGGAACAGGAGGAGAACCTCATCCTAACATGAGCAAGGTCAAAGGTCCAGTTATTTAGAGACCGGATGGGGGGAGAGGCCCTTGCAACGGTCCTTATGCACCCCCACAGCCATGTTAGGAACAGGAGGAGAACCTCATCCTAACATGAGCAAGGTCGAAGGTCCGGTTATTTAGAGATCGAATGGGAGGAGAGGCCCTTGCAACGGCCCTTATACATCCCCACAGTCATGTTAGGAATAGGAGGAGAACCTCATCCTAACATGAGCAAGGTCGAAGGCTTGATTATTCAGAGATCGGATGGGGGGAGAGGCCCTTGCAATGGCCCTTACGTGCCCCCACAGCCCTGTTAGGAACAGGAAGAAAATCTCATCTTAACATGAGCTAAAATTGATTGTGTCAGAAACAGGAGGAGAACCTCGACCTGACACAAACGAAGATCTGGTCTTTTGAGACCGGATGAGGGGAGAAGCCCCTCAGTAGCTCCTCTACACCCCTACAATCCCGTTGGGAGCAGAAGAAAAACCCTTCCCAAACATAAAGGAAGGGGGAGAGAAAAAGAAAAAATGACGAGCTACACTAGAGATAAGAAAAAAATGAACTACATCTAAGACTCAAGGGACCTCGCCTCAATGAGAAAGAAAACCCTTGTCCAAAATCTTCAGTCTATAAGGGGGAGCCCAACACTAGCAGGAGAAAATAGACTTTCTCAAAGTAACGAGAAGTTCGGGCCCCAAGCTCGAACACCAGGAGAAAGCGTTAAACTCGAATGGCCTCAAAAAGACCTTCGATCATGAACAAAAAGGGTGAGTCAGCACAGCGATGACTAGGAACCTTCAAACAACATCGACATCGAATAAGACAAAAGACAAAAGAAGTTCGATAAATGACAACTCAGAGCAATAGTATACAAGGTGATGAGAAAATTCTATTTTATTTCATTAGTAAAGAATGCATTACAAAAGCATTTGAAGGCCAAAGAAAAAAAAAAAGAGGAAACAACCAGAAAAGAAAAGAATACATAGAACAAAAGGTAAAAAAGCTCTAAGGAAGCTCGGCTTCTTCAGACTTCGGACTCTCGATTTCAGCCATTGTCAAGGATTGCTTTAAGCTCTCAACTTCTTCTTCTAGTTCCTTCTTTCTTAAAAGCATCTTCCGATACATTTGGTGGAACCGCTGGCTTTCGCCCTCCGACTCCCGAAGCCTCCTCCTCAGAACATCGGACTCTACCTCGCATCCTTGACCGCTTGCTGCTCGTAAGCCAGTTGGATTTTCAGCCGCTGTAGTTCAGCCTTCTCCTACCCAAGGGCCATGGATAGTTCTTTCATGGTCCCCCTCAAAGAGCGAAGCTCATTGGAGCCTTGTATCATAACGGCCTGGGCTCTCTCGAACAACTACCTCTGAAGGCGGACAACCTCATCAGTCACCGTCTTGAGCTTCCTTCGGTAGTCATCTACTTGCCCGCACCAGCTGACTCGATAGGTATTGTAGTTCGCCTTGACGTCCTGCAACTGCTTCTAAAGGTCAGAGAATTTCTTCGACCAGTCCTGATCGTGGTCGGCCTGGGTTGTAAGCCAGGACGAGCTCCCTTCCAACTGGCCGATCTTCTCCCATGCGGTCGCCAACTCGATCTCAAGGGAGCTGATCTTGGAAGCCTGAGTCCAAGATCGGTCGCTGGCATATTTTTGGAGTTCCTCAATCTCCTTCACGAAGTCGGCCTTCTTCTGGGTGTAATCCATGAAGCCCTTTTTGTGGAGATTCCGAAAGTGAGTAGCCTCTGCAGTGGCTTCCGAATGGCTCTTCCTCAGCCTGTGAAGTTCATCGCCCATCTTCTTTGATTTCTTTGTTAGGTGACAAACTTTCCTTCTAAGATCCCAGATCATCGACTTCAGAGGTATCCCTTATGGTAGGAGAAGAGCTTCGGCAGGGCACTGTTGTTGAGAGACAAGAGCATCACAACACAAATCAGTGTAAGAAAATAAAAGAGAAGAAAAAGGATGCAGAGTAAGAAAAAGGAGCTCTTTGTAAAGAAGAATCTAATTTCATTGATTAAATAGTTATTAAGTACAAGAGAATGAGAAAAAATTGCAACAAAGGAAAAAAATATAAAATTAGAGATTTCGAACCTCTGGGGCAGAAGTGGAGGAGCTTGGCACCCCCGAAAGGTCGGTCACGATCGCTGCAGCATTCGAGGAAGTTTCAGCTGGAGGAAGACTGGCAGCGGCTTCAGAAGGTCCGGCTTCATCGTCGGACGCCTCATCCAGGAAGCCGAGGTAGAGTTCGAAAAACTTTCCGACCACCTTCTCCTGGCAGAGCTCGAAGCCCTTGATGAAGGCGGCTGGCCGAACTGGACCTTCAGATCTCTCATCTCGGAGGAGGTCTTAAACTCCTCCACTGCTCGGACCATTACCTCTGAGACCAGGGTCGGGATTGTGGGAAAATTCAGTGCAGGGGTAAAATGATAATTTTAAAACCTTTTCAAAATCACTATTTTACAACAAAAAATATTAATTAATCTAATTAATTAATAAGAATTTACCGTACACTAGGATCTAAATATGATATATAGCATGCATGCATTTAAATTTGAAATTCAAATTTGAACAGTAAACACTTTACTGTAATGTGTTAAGAACACAATACCTTTGTGCGGGTAGTAGATCGTCACAATCTGATTATCATCGGGAGAGTCTAATCATTGCGATGCAGCCACACAGCATGTCTGGCCTCTGTGGATCGTCCACACGAAGCTCCCGATCTGATCGACTCCTCACGAGTGCTAGCTCATTGTAGAGCCCTTTCGACGATCGATGCTGATCGAACTCTTTCGATCGATGTCTGCGATTCTTTAGATACTTTGAATTATTAGCAAACATGCTTGAGAGGATGTTGAAGATCTCTCTAAAATTTGGTGGGCTCATGACACTCGTAGCTCACCTTCTCACTTCCCGAACTCCAGGCTGAAACCCTGAAGAACTCGCTGAAACCCTGCGCACACTTTTTCTTTCTTTTCTTTCTTTTTCTCTCGGAAGGATATAGACCTTCACCTTGCACACAATGATTCCTCATGCCTAGATTTTCTCTCCAAAAATTTTTCTTGCACATGCCCCACTCTTCTCCTCCTTTTAAAACAACAACAAACATCTTATCCACGTGAGAGGATAAAGATGAGTAATTGCACATTTGAATTCAAATCAAATTTTGAATTCAAATGGAAACCAATTTATCCCTATCCACTAAGGGCATGAGAAGATAAGGGCATGGCTTAATTTGTGTGGGAGTGATTTCATGAGAAACATTTTCTCGTGTAATAAATGGGGCATTAAAAGAGGATAAGGTCAAGGCGCTAAGATTGATTGCTCATTCAAATTCAAACTTTATTTTGAATTTGAATGGCCAACCAATCATCTTTATCCACTCATTTGGCACACAAAAGTGGGGCGTGAGGAGGGCTTTGCGTGAGAAAAAATTCATGAGAAATTCCTTCTCGTGAATTCAAATAGGCGCAGTGGATGTGAGGTGGTGCAGGGAGTTTGGGTCAAGGGGGTTTCATTATTTAAACCAACCTAATTGAACCAAATAAGTTAGGCCCAATTAGACTAATTTAAACCCAACTAAATTAGGCTTAATTAGGCTCAATAAAATCCTAATCAAATCAAAAATTGATTAAGCCCAACCCCTGATCAAATCAGTGACTAAACCATCTCGATGATTAGGTCAACTCTTAACCTAATCGGGTCAAACCCAACTGAATCCAATTCAATTGGACTTGATCCAAAAATAATTACTCAATCAAATTGAGTTAATTAGCAATCAAATCATTAATTAAATCTCTCATAAATATTGAGTCCAAATCTGATGGGTAATCGGACATCAGAATTCATCGATATGTAACCCTGATCGAAGAGTCCCAAACCAGTGGGACTCTTGACCCCGATACCCAAAATGTGTGGGACTCATGATCAGAGAATCCTGATTCTCGATCACAGAGTCTCAGACATGTAGGACTCATATCCATGAGCATTAGGACTCTTCATCAGCCATCAGATCAGATAGGAATCTCTAATATGTGTGACCCTGCAGGTTCGACCTAAGCCGGTAGCACAGGAACCAATTCCTGTACTAATCGAAGTGACCATCTAGCAATGGTACCCGATGATCGGATAGGTCGAATAGTCACAATCGCAACACTCAGAACCTACGTGAATATGGTTACTGTATAATTCATCCTTTTGACCTCTGTGTTTAGGATGACTCAGGGTTAAACTGTCAACCCTGGTTAGATCATCCGAATCGTGCTCAACTCAAATAGTCCTATGACTCCTCACAAGGACTACCCTGGCCAAGATTTTGCTAAATTGAAATATGACTATACACAGCTCCTAAACTGGAGTGGTCAATCCCATCTTGACACATGCACCGACAAGTCAAGTACTTGACTACACCCAGTAGCCTTCCGTCACTGAATTAGAAATTCAAGTAGTCCAGTGCCTAAGTGCAGTGAGTTGCTTGCAAGTCACCGTGACGGTCTCAGGTCGGAGGGATATTTATACCCATATTCCATCGGAGCAAATCTTGACAGTAAAAATAGCTCCGGAGTCGGTCACGTTCAGTGCAGATGTACCCTTACATCTCACTTGTATACCATACCAGTGTCTCTACACTCATCGGTTAAGAGAAAAACCAATCTATATGGTACACAATGACCTATGCTTGATAAACATTATCGTCCTTGGTAACAACGTATCATTTGGTCGCAAACAGATTTAAGGACTAAACGATAAATCCTCCTTTGTCGAGTCTAAATAGTCCTAAGGACTTCACCACAACATAAGAGTTCATTAGAAAATAAAATATTTTGTGATGAAAAATATCAAAATAATTTTTATTAATTCATAATTCATATACATATATAAAAATGAGCACAACCGTCAACAGACTGATGATTGGCTTTGAGATACTATTCCCAACAATCTCCCACTTGACCTAAAGCCTATTGGTGCAGTATCTAATACCCATCTTCGAATTTTAGTCATCGAACTCTTTCACCACAATGGCTTTAGTGAATGGGTCGGCCAGGTTCTTCTTTCCGTCGATCTTCTGAAGGTCGACGTCACTTCGATCGATAATTTCTCGGATGAGATGGTAGCGGTGCAGAATATGCTTCGTCCGCTGGTGTGCCTTGGGTTCCTTCACCTGAGCAATGGCTCCAGAGCTGTCACAGTAGAGCAGAACTGGACCAATAAGAGAGGGTGCTACTCCGAGCTTGGTGATGAATTTCCTCAACCACACTACTTCTTTGGCAGCATTTGATGCAGCGACATACTCCACCTCGCAAACTGAATCAGCCACTGTGTGTTGCTTGGAACTCTTCCAGCAGATAGCCCCACCATTAAGGATAAAAATAAATCCCGACATACTTTTGCTGTCATCGTGATCAGACTGGAAACTAGAGTCTGTAAACCCTATAAGTCTCAAGTCCGATTCACCATAAACAAGCCACTGGTCCTTAGTATTTCTTAAATACTTCAGGATGGTTTTAACAACCTTCTAGTGATTCTCCCCTCGATCAGATTGGTATCTACTCACTACCCCTAGTGAGTATGCCATATTTGGTCATGTACATGTCATGGCGTACATGATAGATCCCACTGTCGAAGCATATGGAATTCTACTCATACGCTCTCTTTCTTGAGGTGTTGTTGGACAATCCCTCTTCGAGAGAAAAATTTCATGACCTATCGGTAGATAGCCTTTCTTGAAATTCTCCATGCTGAATCTCTTCAGCATAGTATCTATGTATGTAGACTGAGATAAACCAAGCAACCCTTTAGATCTATCCCTATAGATCCTCATCCCTAGGATGTAGGAAGCTTCTCTCAAATCCTTCATGGAGAACTGTGACGATAGCCAAATCTTTATTCCCTGTAATGCAGGGACATCATTCCTGATTAAGAGAATATCATCCACATACAATACAAAAAATATCACTACTGGACCATTAGCCCACTTATAAATACAGGGCTCTTCTCCGTTCTTAACAAAGCCATACGTCTTGATCATCCTATCAAAACATATGTTCCAACTCTGGGATGCTTGCTTAAGTTCATAAATGGACCTCTGTAGTCTGCACACCTTAGACTCATCAGTAGATGTGAATCCTTTAGGTTGTATCATATACACCTCTTCATCCAGCTCTCCATTTAGGAAAGCTGTCTTCACATCTATTTGTCAGATTTCATAGTCCAGATGGGCAGCTATCGCAAACATAATCCGAATGGATTTGAGCATTGCCACAGGAGAAAATGTCTCGTCATAGTCTATACCATAACGTTCACGATATCCCTTGGCAATCAGACGAGCTTTATAGGTTTCTACCTTTTCGTCTGCGCCCCTCTTCCTCTCGAAGACCCACTTACACCCTATGGGTTTTACTCCTTCAGGTGGGTCAACCAATGTCCACACATCGTTGACCTTCATGGACTCCATTTCAAATTTTATGGTCTCTAGCCATTTCTCAGAGTCGGGTCTCTGCATTGCATCCATGTAGGTGATCGGATCCTCATCATTTTCATCAAGTTTGAAAGGATCGTCGTTCCGAACTAAGAAACCATAGTATCTGTCTGGTTGACGTGGTACTCTACCAGATTGCCTTAAGAGTGCTTGAACAATGGGCTCCAGATATGATCTAATCAAATTCGGTTCAGGTTCAGCAACTTATGTCGATTTTTGTTGCCCAGCTATGCAACCCAAGAGGAGGGGGGGTGAATTGGGTTTCTAAAAATTTTAAGCTTAACTTATGACTTATAAAAAATATTTGACAATAGCTAAATAAATAGGGAGAATAAAGTTAATTCAAGGCTAATGGATAAAAGCAAGAATGCAAGAGAATAATGAAGAGTTAAAGAAGAGTAATTAGGCACACCACAAACAAAAAGATTTATAGTGGTTCGGTGTCAATCCTTGCACCTACATCCACTCCCCAAGCTCCTACTTGAGAATTTCAATCCACTAACTTGTATTCAACCCGAATACAAATGTCGGAAACTCTGACTCTAGCTATCCCAAGCTAGTCCACTTGTTCTCGGGTACAAGCCAACCCAATACACTCCGATTCAAAGTTCGGATCAACCTTCTCTTGTTTTGGAACCCTTCCAAAACAAAAATAGTAACTCAAGCAAAGTATAACAATAAATAGCACAAGTAAGTACAAAAAAAGCTCTTTAATGAGCGAATGAGACTTTAAATACATTTTACTCAAAGAGAAGAAGACTCTTTTTGATTTTCTCAAGGTGGTTGGTGACTTGAATGTGCACTTGAGGAGTTGGTGAGCTTGGATTAAAGGCTTCTTGAATGCTTTAAGTGAGCTCTTGCTTAGGGCTAAAAAGTTTGCTTGAAATCTCTTTTTCAAAAACTCTCTTCTTGATTCTTTTTTTTTGGTTCCCACCTTTTTGTCCCTTTTATAGCTTCAAGAAATAGTGAAAAATATTCTGGGCTGAAATAGAGCTGTTAGACCACAATAAATGAGCATTGAAAGCACTTAAAATGGATTAAAAACTAGTCATTGTGGAACAATCCCATCACAGGGGTCGACTCATGGGTCGACTCATGCCTGGGGGTCGACTCATGGGTCGATCTCTGTGGAAAAACAGCAGAAAATAAGATTTTGTAATTTTTGACCTAAAAACAGCAGGGGTCGACTCATGGGTCGACTCATGCCTTGGGGGTCGACTCATGGGTCGACTCACAGGTTGTGCCAAGCCAAAAAATCTGCGTGCCAAACAGCTTATTGTGCCATGAGTTGACTCATGGGTCGACTCATGATTTTCAAACATGCATATCTTTCAAAATACAAGTCCAAAAATAATAAAATTTTTATCAATGGATCACAAATCTTTTGTTCTATCATTTGATGCTTTCAAATCAGAGTTTTGATAAAATTATGATTTTACCCCTGAAAAGCAATAAGTCTTTTTCAAGCGAAAATCATTAGTATTCCTTCAAATACTTTGTAATCATCAAAATCAATCCAAGGAGCAACAATCTCCCCCTTTTTGATGATGACAAAATACTTGAACAAAAGCATATATATGAAACAATACGCATGAATTTCAAAAGAATGAAATGCATTATAGGTAGTTTGAAGATAATTAGGAAATTTACTACCAACTTGAAAAATTACTTATAAATGCATTTGCTTGAAAAGAAGATTGATTCTTTTGGCATGCGATACATGTACCCATAACAATTTGCCTATTGCTTAATAATTTGAAAATTTGCTCATTTGATTATGTGATTTTGGTATCAGAGCAGAAAATTTATTTTTGTTATCAGAGCAAAAAATTTATGTTTGTTATCAGAGCAAAGCAGAATTTGCCTAAGAAAATTGCTCATTTGAAAACATCTCATTTGCTGGTTTTTCAAATTGCTTAGCATCTTGAAAATTTGCTCATTCTCATTTGATTATTTAATTTTGGTACCAGAGCATGTCTAGAAATTAATTTTAAAGTTTGCTCATTTGCTTTTAATTCTTTTATTAATCTGCTTTTGATTCTTTCATCAATTTGCTCTTGATTCTTTCATCAATTTGCTTTTGATTCTTTAATTTCTCTCCCTTTTTGACATCATCAACAAAAGATTGTTTACTCCCCCTTTTTCTTTGAATACATTTCCTCTTTTTTCTTTGAATACATTTCCTCTTTTTCTTTCTTTTGATGGAAATAATTTTACTAATATTACTTCTTGAGCTTCTTGTACTAATCATTAATTTTACTAACATTAATGTTTACTCCCCTTGAATACAGCAATCATAAAAAATATACCATTAAGTATCATAGATATGAAATAGCAATTCATAGTATTTTAGACATGCACATAATTGAAAGGAACTCAATTTAAAGAACATACATTAAAAGTCAAAGAGTAGATATATAATCAAAAAGTGATTGATATCGCATAGTGGTTCCAATACAAACACCAAAATATAAAAGTTAATCAGTCAACATCATTACATGGCCCAAAAGATAGATCCTAGAAAAAGACAAAAGATAAGACTAACTACAAGGATCTAGTAGAGCTCATGACTGGATGGATCGGAATCAGATGTATTGGAGATAGGGTGGGGAGATGATGGATCATGACCAAGAACTCATCCTCTACCCCATCTTCCTCTGCCACGAGTGGAGGTGCTGGCACGAGTAGGTGGGCGAGATGATCCTGAAGGCTGAGAAGCAATAGACTAAACTGCAAGAGAGAGCCTGATGGTGTCAAGAAGGTTCAGAGCTCTCAAAACAGACTGAAGCAGTGTAGTGAACTGGGTGGATGCATGCTCACTAGAGCCTCTGATCTCTCTCCTCAGGAAATCAAATCCACTCTCCAATACTCCTCTAAGTCTGGCTGCCTCCATAGATAGGTCTGAGACCTCAGTAGTGCACTCCTGTGGCTGTGGATGGGCCAAAGCTAACACTTGCCCCTGTAGTACCCTCCCAGTCAGTCTCAAAATGTAACCCTCAAGCTGCTGAATCCGAACTGACTGATCTGAGATCATCTGAAATACAGTGGAGATGTGGGCGATCAAAGTCTGATCAGATGCATCTAATGATGTGGATCCCGGTGCAAAAGCTGAAGTGCCCCACTGTCGAGAAAGCAAGGAAGCCACACACTGAGAAATCAGCTCAATCTGGTCATCAGCCAATCTGATCTCTAAGGAAAATGCTCTGTTGTCCGGCTGCTGGACTGGGGTGTGCCTCCTAGTGGACTCTGAAGGGCCAGCCTCTGGATCTGAAACAAACTAGATGTCTGGAGATGCTGTCCTGATGTCATGGAGAGGTGATGAAGGACCTTCTTCCTCAGCTCTGTCCTCAGCTCTGTCCTCAACTCTCTCTTCTGCACCCTTAATCCATCCACCATCAGTCCTAGTGAATCCCATGCGGTGCAAAGTATGTTGGTTGATGGTGTCAGAGTGAGAAAGCCTAGCTGATGCCTCCCCCTCAAAACTAACTCCAAACCTCCTGAATACCAGGGTGAGGGCCATACCGAAAGGCAGATGAGCCTTGGATCTATTCAGTGTTTCTCTCATGGCCTCAATCATTAATGCTGGGAGGTTTAATGGGGTTTGGGTGATCACATGAAACATGATGCAGATGTCTCGGCCTGAAAGGAGGTCATGTCTACCACTTTTGGGGAAGAAAAGATTTGTTACCAATTGATGTAAAATCCTCATTTCAATGGACAGGATCTTGGCTTCTAGTTTATTCAGGCTTTCCGAGTAGGTTCCTCCTAAAATCATATTAATCCCTTCTTCCTTCACTGGGAGTTCCATGTTTGAATATCCCTCACAGGGCAAATGAAGAATCTCTCCCAAAATAACAGGATCTAAACAGATATCAACACCCTTAACAGTAGATGTTACTGTTCCATTCCCATAGCACAGATTCAGATAAAACTCTCTAACCAAATCTACATATGTAACTCTTTTAAGAGAACAGTAAAATCCCCAACCTTGGTTTTTGATCTTTGAACCAATGGAGAACCCCTCTTTTTCAAAAAATCTGAAGTCAACATTTTTCTCGGTTTCTACCTTTCTGACAGAGAGAGGAATTTTACTAGGGCTAAGAGGAGACTGAGAGGAACCTGGAGCAGATGCCGAAGTAGGAATGGAAGCAGAAGAGGTCTGAGAAGCTTGTCTTTTCCTGCGCATGCTCTCTTCCAACTCACGGACCGATTTTCTTCTTTGAGGGAGCTTCATTTTTGGAGCCATACTCACCACCAGAACAAGCAAAGAGACTTGGAAGATCAAATGTGTGAGGAGATAGAGGGTTATTAGGGGATGGAAAAGGATTTTTGGAGGAGAGAAACCTCGATTTGGAGGAGAATGGTGGAAGCTAGGGCACGCTCCAACCGCTCCAATCAAGGGAGAAGAATGGGAATAGGTCCTTTCTCAAGGGGCGATTTGAGGTGGAGAGGTGATGGGAGAAAGATCTTGGGCTTAGACATTGGATTTGGAGTGAAAGAAGAAGAGGACTATGGGTTTTGGAGGGAGAAAGATGAAGATGGAGAGGGTCGGCTCATGAACGGGGTTTTAACCAAAAAGAGAGGAATTCGTGGGGTTTTGGCCGAAAATTACAAGTATGCCCAACTCATGGGCACCCCCTCTTTCTTTTTCTTCCATGGACCACCAGCAAAGGGCACACAATATGTGCCATAAAAGTTATAAAAATCTCAAAAGAAATCTAGGTAAATTCAGTGCCACAAGGTAAGAGTTTTGGTTTCCTAAAATTCTATCTCATAGAATTTGAAATTCAAACTAATTTCTACTTTGACTTAGTCCACAACCACATTCCATATAAGAAAAAAGAGTGAAAAGCTTTGGATGTATGTGAAGGCCTGGGAGAGAAGATTTTGTCGCATAAAATAAGAGAGAGTGGGCATGGGGGGCTAAGGTGGCGCAAGGTGGAATCCTAGTCTTACTAGGATTCAATCTATGACTTGTTCAAATTTGATTTCTCAAACCAAATCATACCAAAACCAAATCAACTAATTAAAATAGATCTTAACCCAATTAAGAGTCTAATTTAATTAGATTAAATTAGATTTAAATATGATTTAATTTTTTAATTGAATTAGAAATTAGGTTGACTAAGTCCTAATTGAACTAGGACTAATTTTTTTCTTGCACTTGGCTTATCCAATAAATCAATTGAACTTGATCCAATTAAGTCCAAATCAAATCTAATTAAATTATATTTAATTAGACTTAATCTCAACCCATTGATTTAATCAAATTAAGCTAATTAGGAATCAATTGCTAATCAATCCTCCTACAACACTTGCACTAGATTAAATGTCAATCGTATTGATCGTTTAACCCTAGAACGAATTTTTATCGTTGATCAACCATCCGATCAGATCATGAACTCTAATGTGTGTGACCTCATAAGTTCAAACCTAAGTCGATAGTATAAAAATAAATTTTTGTACCAATCAAAGTGACCATCTAGCAATGATATCCGACAGTCGGATAGGTCGAATGTATAGAACAATATCCTTAGAACCCATGCAGATATAGTTTCCATATAATTCATCCCCTTGATCAAAATACTCATAGGATACCTTAGAGTTCAATTATCAATTCTGATCAGGTTGTCCACATTGTATTTCAAAATATCAAAACCATCTAATGGATTACCCTGGCCAAGATTTTGTTAAATTGAAATACAGCGACTCATTCTTCTCCAACTCTTGGAGTGGTCGATCCCATCTTGATCACACTCCGACTTCGCAAGTACTTGATTGTGCCCAAAAGCCTTCCATCACTGAATTAAAAATTCAGTTAGTCTAGTACCAAAGCACAGTGAGTTGCTTGCAAGTCACTGAGGCAATCTCAGGTCTAAGGGACACTTATACCTATATCCCATCAGAGACATTCTCGACAGCAAAATGCTCTGAAGTTGGTCACGTTCAATGATGATGTATCTTTACATCTCACCTGTATGCCATATCAGTGTCTCCACACTCTTTGGTTAAGAGGACAACCAACCCATATGGCCTACAGTGATCTATGCTCGATAGAAGCTGTCGTCCTTATTAACAGTCCATCATTTGGTCGTAAATAGTTTTAAGGACTAATCGATAAATTCTCTCTTTATCGAACCTAAATAGTCCTAAGGACTTCATCACAACAATGAAGTTCATTAGAAGATGAAAACTTATGATGAAAATACCAAAAATATATTTTATTTATTAATAAATCAATTACAATACTTAGTTGCTCAACCGTCAACAGGCTGACAATTGGCATTTGAGATATATTTTTCAACAACTTGCACTTATCCTAAAGCCACTTGGTATAGTATCTAATACCCATCTTCGACTTGTGGTTGTCAAACTTTTTTATTGCTAGGGCTTTAGTGAAAGGGTCGGCCAGGTTCTCCTTTCCGTCGATCTTCTGAAGATCGACGTCACCTCGATCCACGATCTTCCAGACCAAGTGGAAGTGGTGCAAAATATGGTTCGTCCGCTGGTGTGCTTTGGGTTCTTTTGCTTGAGTAATGACACCAGTGCTGTCGCAGTAGAGCAGGATCGAACCATCGATGGAGGGTGCTACTCCGAGCTTGGTGATGAATTTTTTTAGCTACACAACTTCTTTCGCGGCATCAGATGCTGCGATGTACTCCACCTGATAAATAGAGTCTGCCACAGTATACCGCTTGGAACTCTTCCAGTAGATGGCTCCACCATTCAGAATAAAGATATTACCTGATATGCTTCTGCTGTCATCATGGTTAGATTGAAAGCTGGAGTCTGTGAACCCCACAAGTTTCAGATCTGACTCGCCATAAACCAACCATTGGTCCTTAGTATTTCTCAAATACTTAAGGATGGCTTTAACCACTTTCCAATGATTTTCTCCAAGATCAGATTGGTATCTACCACTACTCCTAGTGAGTATGCCACATCTGACCTTGTACATGTCATGGAGTACATGATAGATCCCACGACCGAAGCATATGGACTCTACTCATATGCTCTCTCCCTTCAGAAGTTGTCGGACAATCCTTCTTAGAGAGAAAAATTCCATGACCTATCGGTAGATAGCCTTTCTTGAAATTTTTCATGCTGAACCTCTTCAGCACAGTGTCTATGTACGTGGACTGGGATAACCCAAGCATCTTTTTAGATCTATCCCTATAGATCTTCATCCCTAGGATGTAGGATGCTTCACCCAAGTCCTTCATGGAGAACTGCGATGACAATCAAATTTTTATTCCTTGTAGTGCAGAGATGTCATTCCCGATTAAGAGAATGTCATCCACGTACAAGACAAGGAATACCACAACTAGATCATTTGCCCATTTATAGATACAGGGCTCTTCTCCATTTTAACAAAGCCATATATTTTGATCACCTTATCAAAATGCATGTTTTAACATGGATCAGACCATGTCTAACAGAGTCTGATTTTTTCTTTCAGACACACCATTATACTGTGGTGTTCCTGGAGGAGTCCATTGAAAGAGAATCTCATTCTCTCCTAGATATGTGAGAAACTCACCAGAAAGGTATTCTCCTCCTCGATCAGACTGAAGAGTTTTAATACTCTTTCCAGTTTATTTTTTTACTTCACTTCAGAATCGTTTGAATATTTCAAATGAATCCGACTTATGTTTCATTAGATAGATATATCCATATCTGGATAGATCATCCGTGAAAGTGATGAAGTAGAAATATCCACCTCTAGCACTTGTACTCATGGGCCCGCATACATCAGTACGTACTAGGCCCAAGAGCTCAGTAGCTCTCTCACCTTTTTCAGTAAAAAGTGACTTGATCATTTTACCAAGAAGACAGGACTCACAGGTTGGAAGTGATTCACAATCACCGACTTCGAGGATTTTCTCTTGAGTCAACCTATTTATCCTGTTCTTATTTATATGACCTAGCCTACCGTGCCATAAGTAGATATCTGATACACTATCTAATCTAGGATGCTTGTCTGTAGAATAGACTACGTTAACAGGTTGTGATAACATATATACACCATTGTTCAGATATCCATAAAAAATAGTAATACCATTCATAATGATATTACAAACTTGTTTCTTTATTGAAATTTCATAATCATTTTTGGCCAGAAGGCCTACAGAAATAATATTTAAAAAAAAACTGGGACAGAAATGATAATCATTAAAAACAACGGTATGGGACTCAAATATAAGTTTCAAGATTTCTAATGCTAGAACTGGAATTGATCTTCTATCTCCAACGTTCAGGAACCTCTCACCTTGTTCGAATCTCCTACTGACCTGCAACCCCTGCAACGAATTACAAATATGGTAAGGACTATCGATATCCAATACCCAGTCAGTTATATCACAAATAGAGAAATTACAAAGAGTTATCATATAAATATCTTGCCCAGCAACAGCGTACTTCTTTCTCTGCCTGTTCGAATTCAGACAGGCAATATACTAAGGACAGTTCCTCTTTCAGTGCTCCTACTTCTTAGAAAAGAAGCATTCAGCTTGACTCTTATTGGGCTTGATCTTTCTGGTCTGGCCCTGCACTGATGTCCCAGCCTGAACTTGCACCTTCTTCACTTTCTTATTCTTATTCTTCTTCCCTTTCTCAAAAGGTCGAGAACCAGAAGACGAACCTCCCACTAAGTTCACCAACTCCTTGTGGAGTTGGTGATCCTTCTCAAAGTTCTGAAACAACCCCAGTAACCCATGGTAGTTTACTTCAGGCTTTATCATTATATAATGAGTGAGGAATGAGAGATAAGACTTGGGCAGCGAGTTCAGTATTACATCTTTCTCAAGCTGCTCATGCAAGAGAAAGCCGAGCTTACTCAAATGCTCCATCAGCTCAATCATGTACAATACATGATCAACACAGAGGCACCATTCATATTTTGGCATTGAAGATGGGACAACTAGTCTTGTGCCTCTTCACATCATCAGATGTGCCAAAGGCATCATCCAACACTTGAAACATGTTCTTTGGCTGAGCCGTCTCAAATCTATGACTGAACTCGTTGCTCATGGCAGCCAGCATAATGCAGTGCGCCATAGTCCGATCACTGAGCCACTTCTAGTAAGTGTCTCTGACTGTTTCATGTGCATTGGTAGCTGGCTCCACAGGTGCAGGATCCATTATCACATATAGGATCTATTCATGCTTCAAGACTATCTTCAACTTTCGGTACCAGCTATCGAAGTTGGGTCCCATCAACTTATCATTGTCCAATAATGATCAGAGCGATAGGAAAGTGGCCATATCTGTACAAAAAAAAAATCATAACCTAGTTAGTAATTGATTCAATAAACCTAAAGATTTAGACTTTAATTAAAAGATTTTTCCTATTATTTTATTTGAATTGGTAGCCTCTACCTCCAATTCGAGGAATTATCCTAATTCCTTAGTGGGTACTAGAATCCACTTAGACTGCACACAAGCCCAACTTTGGTTGGCCAACCCATGTACATCTAAGGATAGGTTCATAACCAATTATTTTTCTAAATAATTTTTAGTAATTTTAATTTTGCCCCAGTCCCTAATCAGTAGGCTTTGGCCTCCACTAAAAAGGTCTGGTTAGGTCCAACCATTAACATGACCATACTTGGCTCATCTAGTCAATGAATGATTAGACCCAACTTTGGTTGGCTAACCTAACCACCATTTAGAAAGATACAGTCAAGAAATCATATTATGAATGATAATTCCATCAGCCGATAAGCACCAAGCCTTTGGGCCTCCAATGATTATCCAACTGATGGATCCATTATCATCCACTTAATGGGAGGCTACGATTTAGTTATCACCATAACTATTTTATTTTAATAATTTTAGATGATTTAATTGATTTAGAGGAGGAGGTCAGATGAACCAGCTTATCACGATCCTCCCACTGGCTTTACCAAGTCAGCTTAAGGGAGACTATTAAAAGGGCTGGTCTAGGAGTACCTAAATCAGTCGCACTAATTTACCTAGTTGACATGGGTCAGCTCGAATAGTCAAGTGATCCGATCAAAATATAATTTCACTAAGAGGTCAGATAAGTTTGATCGGTGGGAGGGTCTGCCAAAGCTTGCCTTAGACACCATCAGAAATGACCAGATAAGCGGGCTGTCAATTAAAAATCACTGATCTGGTTTATCTTAGTCACCAACTAGTTTAATTAGTTTCGATTAGATCAACCTAACAGTTCGTGCTAGACCACTTAGCCAAAAATCAAGTCCATTTGATTCTCGTTAAAGACATGGACTTGACCAACTACAACTATTTTAATTGATCTAGAGAATCTTTGATCTAATTTAAGACAATAATTGATTATATTTAGTCAATTCTCTAATTATGTCTATCTTTAATCTAACCTTAGGTCTAACACAATTAATGGATCTAATTCCCACTAACCCATTAACCCAATGTGTTATTATATTTAGTCAATTCTCTAATTAAGTCCATCTTTATTCTAACCTTAGGTCTAACCCAATTAATGGACCTAATTCCCACTAACCCATTAACCCAATGTGTTACAGTTTGTGTCTTAGGTTCTTCAATTCACAATCTTAGAACCTAATCAAACAACTTCTTAATTCTCAATTAAGTTTTGGGCTGAGAGTTGGGGTTCGACTTTTCAAAAATAATTTTCATATTTGTAAAATATTTTTACAACATAGTTCTTACCAACCAAGTTGCATGTTTGATTCATAATCAAAATGCAAGTAAAATAAGTATGAAACTACTTTAAATCTAATCTAAACAGGTTCATGTAATTAAAATAATTTCAACTTTAAACTGCACAAATTTCCAAATAAATATATGATGGTTCTTTGCGTGAGAATTATTAACAAAGAGATTTTATTTTAGATTTAAATATCTTTTAAATCTAATAAATTATAAATTTAATCTAAATCATATCTAACAAATTTATGATTAAAGATAGATCTACATGAACTAGGACAACCTTTGCACTGTAAGGGGTAAACCTTACAACAGGACAACCTACAGTTTGTGATTGGTCTAAAAATTTTTATTTCAGATTTAACAATCAGATTATAAATTAGATCTAATCTAAAAAATAATCTAAGCATGTATAAATAATCATGTAATAAATAATCTAGGCTCTGATACCAATTGATGAAACTAGATCTAGGATTTCAGGATTAGATCTTGAAACTTTTTTAAGATTAGGCAGTGAAAGACTAAAATAAATTAAAATTTATCTTATTAAAATTAGAGAATCCTTATATCTAAAATCTTATTACATGATTATTATATAGTATTAAATCAAAAATTAAAATATAAAGAGCAAGAACTACATGTTGATCATATCAACATATTTCTATACTACATCTAATGTATGTAAAATATAATAGATCAGATCTATTACCTTGAAAGTTAGACATTCTAACTTTACTGATTCAGGCTTGAGGATGATGTTGCAAGCCACACATGCATCTGACCTCTAGGAGTCATCCACACGAGTCCACGAATCACGATAAGAAGTTATGGTCCAGAAAATCAGCACAGTATGCTAGTATTGCGCTGATCCTTCTTCGATGGTCGATCAGATACCTCCTTCTTCTTGATTTGGACTCTTCTAAAGATGAGAAGTAGGAGAAGAAGTTTTAGATGAGACACTCTTAAAAAACTTACAGATGAAAGAAGAAAGGGATGAACCCAGCAACTCTAGAAGAAGACCCTCTTCTTCTTCTCTTTGCTCTAACCCAGACACCTAGTTTGTGTCTATTAGATCTCCATGCCCTAAGACTCTTTCTCCTTAATTTTTGGATGCCCCAAAGGTCTCTCAATGCTCTATGTTTCACAAAAATTTCATAAATAAATTTATTTTAAATAGAGAGATATGAAGAGTCCTTTTCTAGGTCAAACACCTAGTCAAGGATTATCCAAACAAGGCAAGACAAGGGGCGCCCAACTCTTGGGCGTCCCCTCCTTTCTACCATGGACCAACAGCAAAAGGTGCATATTATGTGCCATAAAAGTAACAAAAATTTAAAAAAAAAAAAGTAAAATCAGTGCCATAAGGAAAGAGTTTTAATTTTTTAAAACTCTATCTCATAGAATTTGAAATCCAAACTAAATCCTACTTTGACTTGATCCACAACCACATTTCATGTAAGAGAGAAAGAGAGAAAAGTTTGGAGCATGCGTAAAGACCTAGGAGAGAGAGTTTTATCACATAAAATAAGAGAGAGTGGGTGTGGGGTAAGAGAGAGTGGGAATGGGGGGCTAAGGTGGTGCAAGGTGGAATCCTAGTCTTACTAGGATTCAATCTATGACTTGTTCAAATTTGATTTCTCAAACCAAATCAAACCAAAATCAAATCAACTTAATTAAAATAAATCTTAACCCAATTAAAAAACTAATTTAATCAGATTAAATTAGATTTAAATCTGATTTAATTTTTTAATCAAATTAGAAATTAGGTTGACCCAAGTCTTAATTAAACTAGGACTAGTTTTTTTCTTGCACTTGGCTTATCCAATAAACCAATTGGACTTGATCCAATCAAGCTCAAATCAAATCTAATTAAATCATATTCAATTAGATTTAATCTTAACCCATTGTCTTAATCAAATTAAGTCAATTAGCAAATGAGTTGCTAATCGATCCTCCTGCAACACTTGCACTAGGTTAAATATCAATCGTATTGATCGTTTAACCCTAGAACGATTCTTAATCATTGATCAACCATCTGATTGGATCATGAACTCTAATGTGTGTGACCTCATAGGTCTGAATCTAAGTCAGTAGCATAAGAATAAATTTTTATACCAATCAAAGTGACCATCTAGCAATGGTACCCGACGGTCGGATAGGTCGAATGTGTAGAACAACATCCTTAGAACCCATACGGATATAGTTTTCATATAATTCATCCCCTTGACCAAAATGCTCATAGGATACCTCAGAGTTCAACTGTCAATTTTGATCAGGTTGTCCACATTGTATTTCAAAATATCAAATCCATCTGATGGATTATCCTATCCAAGGTTTTGCTATATTAAAATACAGCGACTCATTCTTCTCCAACTCTTGGACTGGTCAATCCTATCTTGATCACACTCTGACTTCATAAGTACTTGACTGTGCCTAGAAGCCTTCTGTCACTGAATTAAAAATTCAGTTAGTCCAGTATCAAAGCACAGTGAGTTACTTGCAAGTCACTGAGGCGATCTCAGATCTAAGGGACACTTATACCTATATCCCATTAGAGACATTCTCTACAGTAGAATGCTCTGGAGTTGATCACGTTCCATGATGATGTACCCTTACATCTCACCTGTATGCCATACCAGTGTCTCCACACTCCTTGGTTAAGACGACAACCAACTCATATGGCCTTCAGTGATCTATGCTCGATAGAAGCTGTCGTCCTTATTAACAGCCCATCATTTGGTCGTGAACAATTTTAAGGACTAATCGATAAATCCTCTCTTTATCGAACCTAAATAGTCCTAAGGACTTCATCACAACAATGGAGTTCATTAGAAGATGAAAACTTGTGATGAAAATGCTAAAAATATATTTTATTTATTAACAAATCAATTACAATACTTGATTGCTCAACCGTCAACAGGTTGACGATTGGTATTTGAGACATATTTCCCTACATAGAGTCCTACTCATTTGGGACTCTAGAATTCAACCAATTGGATTTCTTTCAAATCCAATCCAATTAGACTCAAATAAAATATGATGAACCTAATCTAATTAGGCTCTTATAATCTCAATTAAATTTGATCAAATCAATAAATTAATTGAGCCATAGATTCGATCAAATTAGGATCATTTCTTTCTTATCGGTTAGGTCATCTCATAACCTAATCAGACTTGATCTGATTGAATCAAATTCAATCAGACTTGATCAAGACTTTAATGCTTAATCAAATTAAGCTAATTAGTAATCTAATCACTAATTAATCCTTCATTAATGATAGAGTCTAAGTTTAGTGGGACTCTTCTCTAGAGTCTCCATCCAGTGGGACTCTTCAGCAGAGTCTCCATCAAGTGGGACTCTTCACCAGAGTCCCCATTGATTGGGACTCTTCAGATTAGCCATGTGATCAGAAAGTAACTTCTAATGTGTGTGACCCCATAGATTCAAACCTAAGTCGGTAGCACAGGAACTAATTCTTATACCAATTGGAGTAACGATCTAGCAATGGTATCCGATGTCCGAATAGACTGAAAGTATACTAAGCAACACTCAAGAACCTACTTGAATATAGTTACTATTGGGTATAAAATACCCCCAGCCGAAGTTTGTAAAAGGCCGACCCTTCCAGGGCTTTTTTGGCTTCCAGCTTTATGTGGCATCTTTCTGAATTCCCTCGACCGTCCGAGCTTCCATAATACCATCCGGACTTCTCCGATAATGAGCTCCCCCATTCATCTATCGGACTGCTCCAAATACTTTCTGAGCTTCATTATCAGCCGACTTTCCACAGTGATTGGCTACCCTCTGAATCTCTTCCAGACTTCCTCCTGTCACGAGCAACTCTACTCCGAACTTCTTCTAGACTTCATCAATATCTGAGTTTCTCCAATAGTAAGACGTCTACAGTAATCAGACTCCATCCAAGTTTCTATGACGGTCGACCACCTTTCAAATTTCATCCGAGCTTCTACAAGAGCCGGATCTCTACACCAAACTTCTATTGCAAGTAGACTTCATCCGAGCTCCTATAAGAGTCAGACTCCATTCGAACTTCTACAGTGGATGGATCACAGATGAACTCCTACAATGGACAGGCTCCACCAGCCGAATTTCTACTCCAATTTCTTCTGGACTTTGTCAATGATCGAGCTTCTCCAGTAGTAGGACTTCTACAGTAAGAAGTCTCCACCCGAGCTTCCATGACAACTGGTCTTCATCCGAGCTTCTACAATAAGCAGACTCCTTTCAGACTCCTACAAAAGCTGGAATACAGCAGAATTGAATCCTGAATTCCTCCAATGTTCGACCTTGCACAGTGTTCGCAAGACTCCTCCAGCGAACAAACCTCCACAATGCCATCCAAACTCCACTGTCGGACGATCCCCTGCCGGATTCCCCATGAAACTGGATCTCTCCGCGGACAACCTTCAGAGAGCTTCCATATCAGGCAAATCCCAGACAAAGTTCTCTGGCAATCGAACTTCTACCGAACTTCACCAATAGAAAGTCTCCATCCGAGCTTCTATAGCAGATGACTACCGCTTGTAGCATCAGCACCCAAGGCATCCGACAACAGTAGACTGGTTAGCAATCTTGAAAATATCCGAGCTTCTCCTGAATTGCTGAGACAGAGAGCCATTCCACTCCATCAGATGTCCCAGTCGAGCTTCAGCCGTTAGGCCCAAACTCTCTGGCAACTCACGACAATGGTCACTACCCTACTCCACTCTCTGTAACAGATTCCATGCGGCCCCACTACTCTCTGGCAAGTCGCGACAACAAACACCACTCCACTCTCCATAACAAACTTTACGTGGCCCTGAGCGGCCTCCTGACGCCACTACTCTCAGTAACAAACTCCGCGTGGCCCCAAATGGCCCGCTACCAGGCGGTTACAGACATCGCTGTCAATCAGTTACGCTCTCTATCTATAAAAAGGGACCTCCAGATACATTCTTCTCTAAGCTCTAAATTCTATCTCGAAACTCTGCTAAAATCTTATTTGAGTACTCCATTTCTATTGAGGCAGAGCACTGACTTGAGCGTCGGAGGATCTTATCGGGGTACCCCCAACTCTGGTTTAGACTTCCCTTGCAGGTCCCGATGGTGGATGCAATCCCCTCGACTCCAGCTTCTCCGGCATAGACGAAATTCTGCACCAACAGAATTGGTACTAGAGGAAGGGTTCCTGTGTCTTTGCAGTACCCTTGTTCTTAAAGGAGTACTCAACGAGACTGTCTTTGGTCATTTTCTCCGACATCCTCTTCTCCTTCTCCTGCCAGATCTCCACCTGATGCCTCCCCGAAAGGCATCCACCAGGCGATCCATAGCCTCCACGGCCAGATCCCAACGAGATCCACAAGCTCTGACCTCGTCTCCAATTTTCAGGCTCCTCCTCCTCCGGCAACGGCAGTCGGTATTGAGCAGTTCGACTTGTTAGTTCAACAGATCAAGGGCCTTACCGAAGCAGTGCGGGCCATGCAGCAGCAGCTGCAGTAGCCGCAGGCATCAGTGCAGCTGGAAAGAGCATCGTCGGAGTTCCAGAATCCGATGATCGAGTGGGCCACTTGGGCCAGTCGCCTTGTCTTCCCTGGAAAGGAGAAGCAGAAGGCGGAGAGCCCTCCATTCGATCATGATTCCACCCTCGGAGGGTCCCTACTTCCATTCCACCAGAAGGCCCTCGAGACTTGCAGTCGAGAGGACCTCCTGATCAAAGATTCTAGGAAATGAATCGGTGGATCGAAGAGCTCCATCATGCTCCCACTGCTTACGATGAGGACATCTGCACTGACCCTCCTTTCTCTCAAATGATTACGCAAGAACCAATCCCGCCGAACTTCAAGCTCCCCCAATTCGAGAGCTACGATGGGACCTCAGATTCGGTTGACCACTTAGAGGCCTTTCGAACAATGATGCTGCTCCATGGCACGCCAGACGCTACCTGTGTCGAGCTTTCCCATCTACCTTGAAGGGAGCAGTAAGAAATTGATACTCGACACTGAAGTCAGGTACTATCTTCTCCTTTGATCAGATGAGCCACTAGTTTGTTGCTCATTTCGTCAGCAGTCGGTGTCCCCGAAGAGGTTCAGAGTCCCTCATCAACATCAAGCAAAAGGAGAGAGAATCCATCCAAACTTACGTCAACCATTTTAACACCGTCGTGTTGGAGGTCCAGAACTTGGACCAATCGGTTGTAATGGCCACCCTGAAGAGCGGTCTTCAAAAGAACGATCTTCTATTCTCCTTGAAAAAAAAGTATCCCAGGAACTTCGCTGATCTACTGGCTCAGGCCGAAGGATATGCCCGAGTAGAGGAAGCCTTCAAACTGAAGGACGAGGAGGTCGCAAAGGAGCAGCAGGTGGGCGACTCCAGCAAGCTCACAGTTGAAAAAGGGCCAAGTGAAGCTCGACCATGTTTTCGAACTCTCCCGGATACAAGCATGTCCGCACTCCTCCCCGAGCTCGTAGACAGAGGAACCCAGACTGCAGGGTTTGGCAAAGCTCTCCCCTAGGAAGATTCCACAGCTACGCCCCCCTCAATGCTCCAAAAGCTCAAGTGCTGATGGAGGTCAGGGAGCAACTGCCAAGGCTAGAAAGGATGCGCACACATCCCAGAAAGTGCAACACTAACAAGTTCTGCCTCTATCATCGTGACCACGGCCACGACATGGAGGAGTGCATTCAGCTCCAAGATGAGACGAGGAGCTCATCAGACGAGGTCGGCTTGACAGATTTATTCGACACCGGCCTGAAGGTAGGGAAGATCGGCTGAGGGCCCTGCCACAATCGGAGCCACCAAGGAGGGAGGAGCAGCCTGAAGATCGGCCTCCAATCGGGATCATCAACTCCATCTCTGGAAGACCTCGATGGGGAGCAGGCTTTTCACGACTATGGGATTCGAAAAATCTATGAATGATGGGGGGAGAGGTCCTTGCAACGGCCCTTATGCGCCCCCACAGTCATGTTAGGAACAGGAAGAGAACCTCATCCTAACATGAGCAAAGTCGAAGGTCCAATTATTTAGAGATCAGATGGGGGGAGAGGCCCTTGCAACAGCCCTTATGCGCCCCCACAGTCATATTAGAAATAGGAGGAGAACCTCATCCTAACATGAGCAAAGTCGAAGGTCCGATTATTTAAAGACCGGATAGGAGGAGAGGCCCTTGCAATGGCCCTTATGCGCCCCCACAGCCATATTAGGAATAGGAGGAGAACCTCATCCTAACATGAGCAAAGTCGAAGGCCCGATTATTTAAAGATCGGATAGAGAGAGAGGCCCTTGCAATGGCCCTTATGCACCCCCACAACCATGTTAGGAACAGGAGGAGAACCTCATCCTAACATGAGCAAAGTCGAAGGCCCGATTATTTAAAGAACGGATGGGAGGAGAGGTCCTTGCAATGGCCCTTATGCACCCGCACAACCATGTTAGGAACAGGAGGAGAACCTCATCCTAACATGAGCAAAGTCAAAGGCCTAATTATTTAGAGATCGGATGGGGGACAGGCCCTTGCAACGGCCCTTATGCGCCCCCACAGCCATGTTAGGAATAGGAGGAGAATCTCATCCTAACATGGGCAAAGTCGAAGGCCCGATTTTTAAAGATCAGATGGAGGGAGAGGCCCTTGCAACGGTCCTTATGCGCCCCCATAGCCATGTTAGGAACAGGAGGAGAACCACATCCTAACATGAGCAAAGTCGAAGGCCCAATTATTTAGAGATCGGATGGAGGGAGAGGCCCTTGCAACAGTCCTTACGTGCCCCCACAGCCCTATTAGGAATAGGAGGAGAACCTCGTTCTAACATGAGCTGAAATTGACTGCGTCGAAAATAGGAGGAGAATCTCGTCTTGACATAAACGAAGATCCGATCATTCAAGATCGGATAAAGAGGAAAGCCTCCTCAACAGCTCCTCTATACTCTTACAACCCTATTAAGAGTAGAGAGAAAACCCTCACTCGAACACAAAAGAAAGAGGGGGAAGAGAAAAAGGGAAGCGACGAGCCACGTCAGTGATAAGAAAAAAACAAACTACATCAAAGACACAGGGAACCTCATCTCAACGAGGAAGGAGGCTCTTATCAAAAACCCTCAGTCTCTAAGAAGGAACCCAACACGGATAGGAGAAAATCAACTTTCTTGAGGTAACAAAAGTTCGGGGCCCCAAGCTCGAGCACCGGAAGGAAGCGTCAAACTCGAGTGGCCTTGAAAAGACCTTCGATCATGAATAAAAGAGGCAAATCAACACGACGACGATCAGGAACCTTCAAACAACGTCGACATCAAACAAGACAAAAGTCAAAAGAAGTTTGATAAACGACAACTTAATGCAAGAATGGACAAGGTAATAGAAAATTTTCTTTTCATTTCATTAGTGAAGTGTACATTACAAAGCCTTTGAAGGCCAAAAAAGAAAAATGACAAGAAAAGAAAAGAATACATAGAGTAAAAGGTAAAGAAGCTCTAAGGAAGCTCGGCTTCTTCAGACTTTGAACTCTCAGTTCCAGCCATCATTGAGGATTGCTTTAAGTTTTTGACTTCTTCTTCCAGTTCTTTCTTTCTTAACAACATCTCCCGATATATTTGTGGAACCACCGACTCTCGCCCTCTGACTCTCGAAGCCTCTTCCTCAGAACTTCGGACTCCGCCTTGGTATCCTTGACCGCCTGCTGCTCGTAGGCCAGCTGAATTTTCAGCCACTGTAGTTTGGCCTTCTCCTGCCCAAGGGCCATGGATAGTTCTTCCATGGTTTCCCTCAAGGAGCGGAGCTCATCGGAGCCTTGTGTAGAGACGGTCTGGACACTCTCAAACAACTGCCTCTGAAGGCGGGCAACCTCATCGGTCGCCGTCTTAAGCTTCCTTTGGTAGTCATCTACTTGCCCACACCAACCGACTCGGTAGGCATTGTAGTTTGCCTCGACATCTTGCAGCTGCTTCTGAAGGTTGGAGAATTTTTTCGATCAGTTTTGGTCGCGATCGGCCTGAGTTGTGAGCCAGGATGAGCTCCTTTCCAACTGACCGATCTTCTCCCACGCAGCCATCAGCTCGACCTCGAGGGAGCTGAACTTGGAAACCTGAGTCCAAGATCAATCGCTGGCACATTTTTGGAGTTCCTCAAGCTCCTTCACGAAGTCAGCCTTCCTCCGGGTGCAGTCTATGAAGCCCTTTTTATAGAGGTCTCGAAAGCGAGCAGCCTCCATCGTGACTTCCGAATTACTCTTCCTCAGTCAGTGAAGTTCGTCATCCAGCTTCTTTGATTTCTTCGTCAGGTGATGAACCTCCCTTCTGAGGTCTCGGACCATCGATTTTAGAGGAATCCCCTGTGGTAGGGGGAGAGCTTCGATAGGGCACTGTCGTTGGAAGACAAGAGTGCCACAACACAAATCAGTGTCAGAAAACAAAAAAGAAGAAAAAGAATGCAGAGTAAAAAAGAGGGTCCCTCTATAAAGAAGAACCCGATTTCATTGATTAAATAGTTCTTAAGTACAAGAAAATGAGGAAAAGTTGCAACAATAAAAAAAAAGAGAGAATACAAAATTAGAGGTTTTGGACCTCTGGGGTAGAAGTGGGGGAGCTCGGCACCCCCGGAAGGTCGGCCGCGACAGCCGTGACAGTCGAGAAAGTCTCGACTGGAGGAAGATCGGTAGCAGCTTCAGAAGGTCCGACTTCATCATCAGACGCCTCATCTAGGAAGCTGAGGTCCAGCTCGAAAAACTTTCCGACCACCTTCTCTTAGCAGAGTTCAAAGCCCTTGATGAAGGCGGCCTGGCCGAACTCGACCTTCAGATCCCTCATCTCAAAGGAGGTATTGAACTCCTCCACTGCCCGGACCATTACCTCCGAAACCAGGGTCGGGATCTGTGCCTTCAACTCAGAGACCTCGGCCTCTGCTTTCTTTCTTTCCTCCTCCAAGGTGGCCCTCAAGTCTGTCAAGGTCTGCTCCTCCTTTTGCATCACCTTTTGGAGACTCGCGACTTCGGCGATCTTCTCCTTGAGGCGGGCGGCCTCGGCCAGACGACCTTCCTCCACTTGGGCGGCCTCCTTCCTAGCATTGTTCATCGCCTCGATGTTGGCGATGAGCTGGTGTCCAATCTACAAGAGCGGCCAGGGAGTTAATATAAAAGCTGAGGAATAAGCTAAGCAAAGAGGTGAGAAGAAGAAAGAAGTAAATTGACCTACCTCGAGAAAGGACCCCAGAGAGTTCTAGGCCCGCTACTCAGGGTCGGCGTGAATGGTCCTATGGATGACCTCAGGCAGGATGCACCCGTCGACCAATCTCTATATTATATCCTTATTGTTGAAGGGATTTTCCCCTGGATCTTCTTCGGAGCCATCGGCCTCCTCGATGGCAGCCCTGCTGCTGCGGCTCTTGTGGGCCAATGTCTTCTTTCTCCTTCTCCATTCGGCTCCCGGTGCCTCCTCGGGCCGGGCCTCTGGAGTAGAAACCTCGGCTGGGGGGCTCCTTAAAGAGGCTCGGGGGACTGCGAGCTTGGCGTCGGAGGGAGAGTCGATGGCAATGGCTGCCTGGGCAGGCACGATCGAGCTGGTCTCTTCTGTCCTTGCCCTCTTCGCCACCCCCGAGGATGCTGCGCCTTTCCTCTTGTGGATCTTGAGACCCTGGGCTAACAGTCGAGCTGCGTCAGCATCCATATCTGCAGTGAATGAGGATCGACATAGCTTAACAAAAGAACAAGAAGAAAGGGGAAGTAAAAAAAAGAAAATATACCGACAGGGTTGAGAGGGCTTAGGCCGATGTTAAACAAGAGTTGTTCCTTCAGAAGGTTGGAGAGAAGAGGGGCTGGAAAAGCCTCGAGTTTATTGGAGGCTTCAAGGTCATCTTGTCCCAGGCTAAAAGCCCGACGGACGGAATCCCTCAGGAAGCCCCAGGGGGGGCAACCCCAGCTCCAAGGTTGGGCATCGGACGTAGAAGTACCTCTCTTTCCAGTTGTGGATAGAAGAGGGGGCACCTTTCAGCAATCTTTTTCTGTCACGCCCCCGACCCGAGATCGTGAATCGAGGGTCGCGGCAACCACCGCATACTCATGAAGAACTCTCTCCATAAGCATGCAAGGCATCTCATCACGATATCAATGCATCACAGCGGAATAAATTCAAATAATTATTATTCAACTGTAATTCAAGTAATTGAATCAATATCTTACATCCAATAAAATTTTTGCTAACAATAAAACAATAGATCTAAGTTCAATGAAGTTGACAATGCTAATCTCACTTCTAAAAGCTCTGTCCCAATATTTCTTCCCACGCTCGAAATTAATTATCTGAATCTGAAAAATAGAAAGAAAGATAATGAGTTAGACAGCCCAGTAAGTAACAAGTATCTCTACCAGATATTTCAGATATTATATAATTTTCAAGAATAATGCTGCAAATAAACATAAAAATAAATTTCATGCTGATTTAATGCAAATCCAATAATTTCAAATATTCACATATAATATAATTATAAATCCGATTCGATTCAAAAACTCGTAACTCAACAGCCTCGACTATGACCAACGTTTAACCCCCATTGGCGGGGTCCACATAATACCAGCGCACAACCCCCACTGGCAGGGTCCACAAATACCAGCGCACAACCCCCACTGGCAGGGTCCACAAACACCAGCGCACAACCCCCACTGGTAGGTCCACAAATACCAGCGCACAACCCCCACTGGCAGGGTCCACAGAAACATAGTTAGGCTGAGAGCATAAATCCGATCTATATCAAAACACTTAGTACCATAATATATATCATAATCCTGTATCAAAATACTTTGTATCATAGTATATCATAATTTTTCACTGAACATGTGCATAAATCGACGTACCATAATATTTCAAAAGCACTTTTCTTTACAAAACATAATTTCATAATTCATGCATAATTTCAAAGAATAATTATTTATTTTCAGAATAAATATGAAATATCTCGAGAAGATGATTCATTACTTACTTTTCACGGAGCACTGAATGAACGGATCGACTAACTTCTAGGAGATTCTTCCGTACCTATTATCCAAAATTATATTTTTACATTAATTTTAATTCAAAATTAAATCTAAAAAATTCCAAAATCAAAATCTCGCTTAAAATCAGACTCGTCTCTAAACTCGATCAGAATCATCAGATGAAGCCTTCCCCTATGCTAATCTTAGAAGGATAACTTTAGAGAGAGAAATCCATCAAGAGAGAGAAACAATCTAGAGAGAGAAAATTCTAGAGAGATAAAATAGAGAGAGAAAGTCCAATTTCAGAGAGAGAAAGTCAGGGTTCAGACTGAAAAGAAGAGAGAGAGAAACTCTCTCTCTCATCAATTTCAATTTTTTTTTTTTATTTATTTATTTATTTATTTATATATATAAATAATATATATATTTATTTATTTTTATTATTGTTATTATTTTTTTTCTTTTCTTTTCTTTTCTTTTCTTTTCTTTTTCTTCTTTTTTTTTCTTTTTTCTTTCCTTTTCTTTTTCTCTTTTTCCTTCTTTCTCTTTTCTTTTTTTTTCTTCTTTTTCTTTTCTTCTTTTCTTCTTTTTCTTGGTTCTTCCCGTGCCGGAACAGGGGACCCTTGGTCCTCCGACCTTGATCGGCCGTTCGGGCCGCGACCGCCACGGCGGAGGCCGGCGGTAGACGGGGACCACCCCCCGATCACGGAGGAGCGTGGCCGACGATCAATTCCGATCGCCGGCGCCGGAAAATCCAAAGAAAAAAGCTCAAAAACAGGGTCTCTTTCCCGTTCGGAAATCGGCGACTCTCGTCGCCGACAGCCGCGCACAGGAGCATGGGAGGAAGGAGAAGGAGGGAAAGAAGAAGGAGACTCACCTCAGCCTCCGGAGACCTCGTCGGCGGCAATCACGGTGAGAAATCAAACGATGTCCGCAGCCTTCGATCGAGAAAGATGGAGAGAAAGAGAGAGGGAAGAGGCCAATGTTCGGTCCTCAAGGGAGAGGGGTTTTCTTATAGGAAATCCTAGGACTCCGAGGGGTCCTAGGAGTCCGATTTTGCCTGGGTTTCGTCGGAGAAGAAGACTCCTACCGGGAGTCTTCTTTCCGATTTGATCCCCTATTTTTTTTTTCGTTTTGGGCTTGGGTCTGTTAATCTAGCTTGGGCTTGGGCTATAACATTCTTCACTCCTAAAAAAAATTTCATCCTCGAAATTTTTCATACCTGTCACTATTATATTGGAAGCCTGTGGATTCTGTTGAGTAAGCGCATAAACTCTTCCCTGGGTTTTAGAAATCTGTCCACCACCCTTATGTTATCCTTCATGAGTTCTTTTGCCAGCTTGATTTTCGGTATTTAGCGGGCAGCTAGCAATTTTATGATCCATCTGACCACATTTGAAACAAGCACCTGTATTCCAATAGCAATCCTTGTCTGCATGATTTTTGCCACATCTGGAGCACGGCTCACCATCAATCTGTTGAGTCTTATTGTCTACTATTCCCTTAGCTGATCTTTTGATGTTTTTATTATTCTGCCCTTATTTATCATTTGATTTTGCTCTCTTTCTTTGCCTTCTTTTCCTTTTCATGCGTTCTTCATTGACTTCCCTTTCAATTATCAGTGCTTTGTTTACCACATCTGCATAAGTTGTCAATTCATATGGAACCACTTATTTTCGAATCTCAGTTCTCAGTCCCATCTCAAACTTGTGAACACGTTCTTGCTCACCATCCACTAATCTCAGAGCAAATTTTGCTAACTCTGTAAATTTTGCTTCATATTCAGTCACACTCATACCCTTTTGCTTCAAATAAATAAACTCTTGCTCTTTCTGGATCCTTATACTCTGAGAAAAATACTGATCATAGAATGCAATTCGAAATCTTTCTCAGGTAAGTATTTCGCCGTCTTGTTCATGCTTGCGCTGTAGTCGCTGACACCAGTTGTATGCTTCTCCTTGTAGTAAATAAGCTGCATATCGAATCTTTTCTTCATCAAGACACTCTTGGACAGCGAAAGCCTTCTCCATCTCCATTATCCAGTTGTCAGCCTCCAAAGGTTCAGTAGTCCCCTTGAAAGCTGGAGGAGCAAGCTTTTTAAATTCTGAAATATTGCTCCATTGTACTGGTTGCTCTCCATGTTGTGGTGGTGGATACTGATGTTGTTGTGTATCTCGTTGTATCTACTGTTGTTCAAACATTTGCTGCTGTATTTGTTGTTGCGCTTGTACCATCTTGATTAGGGTCTGCATTAACTGAGCCATATCTGGTTCCTGATGTGTTCTCGAAGCACTCCCATTAAGATCTACGACTTCCTCCTCCTGAGGGGTGCCACTGATCAGATGGGGAGTGCTACCATCCCGTGGTTGTGATGTCTCTCTTGCAATTCCTTGAGTAGTTCTTGTCATTCTACGGGGAGGCATGATAATCTTATAGTAGTAAAACCTTATTAGATTCATTGATCTATTTGTTAGGATCGTTTATTATGATGCTCATACTCTAACGTCCCAATATTCCTAATGTCTACCCACCTACACTCATACTATGTCTAATTTTATGTGTCATAATTTATCCACTTATGCTCTGATACCATATTAATTATCACGCCCCCGACCCAAGATCGTGAATCGAGGGTCGCGGCAACCGCCGCATACTCATGAAGAACTCTCTCCATAAGCATGCAAGGCATCTCATCACGATATCAATGCATCACAGCGGAATAAATTCAAATAATTATTATTCAACTGTAATTCAAGTAATTGAATCAATATCTTACATCCAATAAAATTTTTGCTAACAATAAAACAATAGATCTAAGTTCAATGAAGTTGACAATGCTAATCTCGCTTCTAAAAGCTCTGTCCCAATATTTCTTCCCACGCTCGAAATAATTATCTGAATCTGAAAAATAGAAAGAAAGGTAATGAGCTAGACAGCCCAGTAAGTAACAAGTATCTCTACCAGATATTTCAGATATTATATAATTTTCAAGAATAATGCTGCAAATAAACATAAAAATAAATTTCATGCTGATTTAATGCAAATTCAATAATTTTAAATATTCACATATAATATAATTATAAATTCGATTCGATTCAAAACACTCGTAACTCAACAGCCTCGACTATGACCAACGTTTAACCCCCATTGGCGGAGTCCATAGAATACCAGCGCACAACCCCCACTGGCAGGGTCCACAAATACCAGCGCACAACCCCCACTGACAGGGTCCACAAACACCAGCGCACAACCCCCACTGGTAGGGTCCACAAATACCAGCGCACAACCCCCACTGGCAGGGTCCACAGAAACATAGTTAGGCTGAGAGCATAAATCCGATCTATATCAAAACACTTAGTACCACAATATATATCATAATCCTGTATCAAAACACTTTGTATCATAGTATATCATAATTTTTCACTGAACATGTGCATAAATCGACGTACCATAATATTTCAAAAGTACTTTTCTTTACAAAACATAATTTCATAATTCATGCATAATTTCAAAGAATAATTATTTATTTTCAGAATAAATATGAAATATCTCGAGAAGATGATTCATTACTTACTTTTCACGGAGCACTGAATGAACGGATCGACTAACTTCTAGGAGATTCTTCCGTGCCTATTATCCAAAATTATATTTTTACATTAATTTTAATTCAAAATTAAATCTAAAAAATTCCAAAATCAAAATCTCGCTTAAAATCAGACTCGTCTCTAAACTCGATCAGAATCATCAGATGAAGCCTTCCCCTATGCTAATCTTAGAAGGATAACTTTAGAGAGAGAAATTCATCAAGAAGAGAAACAAGCTAGAGAGAGAAAATTCTAGAGAGAGAAAGTAGAGAGAGAAAGTCCAATTTCAGAGAGAGAAAGTCAGGGTTCAGACTGAAAAGAAGAGAGAGAAGAGAGAGAAACTCTCTCTCTCATCAATTTCAATTTTTTATTTATTTATTTATTTATTTATTTACTTACTTATATATATATATATAAATATATATATATATTTATTTATTTTTATTATTGTTATTATTTTTTTTCTTTTCTTTTCTTTTCTTTTCTTTTCTTTTTCTTCTTTTTTTTTTCTTTTTTTCTTTCCTTTTCTTTTTCTCTTTTTCCTTCTTTCTCTTTTCTTTTTTTTTCTTCTTTTTCTTTTCTTCTTTTTCTTCTTTTTCTTCTTTTCTTCTTTTTCTTGGTTCTTCCCGTGCCGGAACAGGGGACCCTTGGTCCTCCGACCTTGATCGGCTGTTTGGGCCGCGGCCGCCACGACGGAGGCCGGTGGCAGACGGGGACCACCCCCCGATCACGGAGGAGCGTGGCCGGCGATCAATTTCGATCGCCGGCGTCGAAAAATCCAAAGAAAAAAGCTCAAAAATAGGGTCTCTTTCCCGTTCGAAAATTGGTGACTCTCATCGCCGACAGCCGCGCCAGGAGTATGGGAGGAAGGAGAAGAAGGAGGGAAAGAAGAAGGAGACTCACCTCAGCCTCCGGAGACCTCGTCGAAAGCAATCACGGCGAGAAATCAAACAATGTCCGCGGCCTTCGATCGAGAAAGACGGAGAGAAAGAGAGAGGGAAGAGGCCGATGTTCGGTCCTCAAGGGAGAGGGGTTTTCTTATAGGAAATCCTAGGACTCCGAGGGGTCCTAGGAGTCCGATTTTGCCTGGATTTCGCCGGAGAAGAAGACTCCTACCGGGAGTCTTCTTCCCGATTTGATCCCCTATTTTTTTTTTTTTTTCGTTTTGGGCTTGGGTCTGTTAATCTAGCTTGGGCTTGGGCTATAACACTTTCTATCGACTGAGGAAAAAAGTACCACCAGTCTTTCATCGAGGGATGACGCTTGAAGGTATAGAAATTTCTAAACAAAGAAAGAGTTGGCCGAACTTCAGTTAAACTACAGAGGGAAAGAAATCCTATCAGAACCTAAAGGAGTTCGACGCTACAAAAACTAAAGAAATGTTTAAGAAGCGGAAGAGAGCAATAACAAAAGGTGGAAGCGAAAGTCGAAGCCCGACGCGGAAAGCTTCTTGGTATAAACAAAAGCAGCCGGGGGGAGGAGCGCTAGCCCGGCCAGTCGGCCCTGGAAGCTCTAGCTCGTACTCCGGAGGAACCCCATACTGAATCTTAATCAGTGAGAGTTCCTCTGAAGTTAGAGAGCTGGGGATGGTGTCTGGTACAAAGATCGGAAGAGGTTCATCTACAGAGCTAAGATTTTGGGGGGTTGGAACGGACGAACTCCTAGAACTGCTAGAGGAGGAAGTGCTGGAGGATATTTTGAATCGGATGAAAATCTTAAAAATTCTGAAAAATTTGGAAAAAATAAGGAACGGGACGTTCGTGGAAAATCGAACAGGTGGAATGTAAAGGAAGAAAATCGGAAGAAGAACAGCAAGAGAAAAAAAAAGAGGGTAGTTCTGGAACTAACCTAGGCTGGTCCGAAGGATGTAGAGATGCAGAGATGGGGACGACTCGAAGAATGCCTAAGGCCGAAAAGGATGCTGGGGAAGAATGGAACTCTCAAAAAGAAGGAGGGACCGAAGAAACTTCCAGGCAAAGTGAAACCCCTGAAGGAGGGAGGTGGGTTTAAATAGGCGACGAGGTCCGATGGAATAATGATCGCGGATCTCCTCTGGCCGATTTACAACCGCCACGTGTCCCACTCATCATGGCAGGCGGCTGAAAGTGGCTGACAACTGACAGAACCATTATTGGACCGTACCTAGAGCAACGCTCCAGCAAAAATCTCGAAAAAATCTTTTTGGATCGTCTCGATTCAAAAAGGCTCTAGCACCAGTGTGCCAAACGCCAAAATATCTGGAAATAATCGAGTACGAAAATCAAGGAAGGCAACTTCGGCTGTAAAAATTTTCTGTACTTTTTTTCATTCGAAATCCAAACTCGAAAGTAGGGGGACTGGTGTTGGGTATAAAATATCCCTAGCCGAAGTTTGTAAAAGGCCGATCCTTCCAGGGCTCTTCCGACTTCCGACCTTGTGTAGCATCTTTCTGAACACCCTCAACTGTCCGAGCTTCCATAATACCATCCGAACTTCTCCGATAATGAGCTCCCCCATTCATCTACCAGACTGTTCTAAATGCTCTCTGGGCTTCATTATCAGCCAACTTTCTACAGTGATTGGCTACCCTCTAAATCTCTTCCAGACTTCCTCCTGTCACGAGCAACTCTACCCCGAACTTCTTTCGGACTTCATCAATGTTCGAGCTTCTCCAACAGCAAGACGTCTATAGTAACCAAACTCCATCCAAGTTTCTACAGCGGTCGACCGCCTTTCGGATTTCGTCGAGCTTCTACAAGAGTCGGATCTTTACTCCGAACTTCTATTGCAAGTGAACTTCATTCGAGCTCCTACAAGAGTTGGACTCCATCCGAACTTCTACAGTGGATGGATCACAGACGAACTCCTACAACAGACAGGCTCCACTAGCCAGATTTCTACTCCGAACTTCTTTCGAACTTTGTCAATGATCGAGCTTCTCCAGCAGCGGGACTTCTACAATAAGAAGTCTCCACCCGAGCTTCCACGACAACTGGTCTTTGTTCGAGCTTCTACAATAAGTGGACTCCTTTCAGACTCCTACAAAAGCTAGAATACAGTAGAATTGAATCTCGAATTCCTTCAACGTTTGACCTTCCACAGTGTCCTCAAGACTCCTCCAACGGACAAACCTCCACATGGCCATCCAAACTCCACTGTCGGACGACCCCCTGCCGGATTCCCCATGAAACTAGACCTCTCCGACGGACAACCTTCAAACGAGCTTCCACATCAGGCAAATCCCAGATGGACTTCTCTGGCAATCAGACTTCTACCGAACTTCACCAACAGAAAGTCCCCATCCGAGCTTCTACAGCAGATGACTCCCGCTGTAGCATCAGCACCCAAGGCATCCGACAATAGTAGACTCGTCAGCAACCTCAGAAACATCCGAGCTTCTCCTGGATTGCTGAGACAGAGAGCCATTCCGCTCCATCAGATGTCCCAGCCGAGCTTCAGCCATCAGGTCCAAACTCTCCGGTAAGTCATGACAATGGCCACTACCCTACTCCACTCTCTGTAACAGTTCCATGCGACCCCACTACTCTCTGACAAGTCGCGACAACAGACACCACTCCACTCTCCATAACAAACTCCACGTGGCCCTGAGCGGCCCCCTGACGCCACTACCCTCAGTAACAAACTCCGCATGGCCCCGAACAGCCCACTACCAGGCAGTTACAGACGTCACTGTCAATCAGTTACGCTCTCCGTCTATAAAAAGGGACCCCCAGATACGTTCTTCTCTAAGCTCTAAATTCTATCTTAAAACTCTGCTAAAATCTCATTTGAGTGCTCCATTTCTGTTGAGGCAGAGTACTGACTTGAGCATCGGAGGATCTTGCTGGAGCACCTCCAGTTCTGGTTTAGACTTCCCTTGCAGGTCCCGATGGCGGACGTGATCCCCTCGACTCCAGCTTCTCTGACGTCAGTGGAATTCTACACCAACAGTTACCATATAATTCATCCCTTTAATCCAAATGCTCAAGGTGACCTAGAATTTAATTGCCAACCCTGATATGGTTATCCATATTATATTTTAATTTTTAAAATTCATTACATGGATTACTCCGGTCAAAGTTTTACTGAATTGAAACACACTGATACATTAACTCCTACTTATTTGGAGGGGTCAATTCCATTTTGACTCACATACTGACTTCATAAGTACTTGACTATGCCCAAAAATCTTTTATCATTGAATTAAAAATTTAAATAGTCCGACACCAAAGCATAGTGAGTTGCTTGCAAGTCATCGTGATGATCTCAGGTCAGAGGGACACTTATACCTATATTCCTTCGGAGTGACTCTTGGCAGCAGAGTGCTCTGAAGTTGGTCACGTTCAGTGAAATGTACTCGTATATTTCACCTGCATACTATACCAACATCTCTACGCTCCGTGGTTAAGAGGACAATCAATCTATATGGCACACAATGACCTATACTTGATATGTCTATCATCCTGATAATAGCATATCATTTGATCACGAACTCATTTAAGGACTAAACGATATATCCTCCTATATTGAATCAAATAGTCCTAAGGACTTCATCACATAACAGGAGTTCAAAATGAGATGTACATAGTGATGAAAAAATCAAATAATATTTATTAATTCAATAATTCATATACAATTACAATGATAAGCTCAACCATCAACAGGCTGACGATTGGCTTTGGGACATAATTTCCAATAAAAAAATAACTTAAGTTATACAACTTTCTTTAGAAAATCTTTTAGATGTCAACTCTTGGAGCCCTTGTATCCACAAAATCATACCCCAAAATGTACCCAAGGGATGCCCCAATAAGGATCCATAAGTCCTCTAAAGATGGGACACACCCAACTTGATCAAATCAAGTGGCACCCCATCTAAACTATCAAGGAAATAAATTAAGGACTTGCACCCTTAATTCAATTGATTCAAAATTTTAGACACCCAACAATTGGAGTCTAATGAATCTAATTCATTTAGGTTATTAGTAGGTAATTAAGTTTGAATTATCTTATCAAATAAGAAAATCAAATATGAAGAGAAAATTAGGTCCAACCATGTGCCAGCAAGGTTACCTTGAACCCAATCAAGTTTCTCTAAACCTAATTAAGACTTCATAAGCTCAATTACTTATTTCAGATTTAATTTCTTTGTTGTGTAATCTTATAGGTTCAATTTTATCTGATAGTGAGATATACAATGATCTCTATCAAAGTATCATTGAAACTCTTTTTAATGGATCAGAATAATTTCACTCTAACTCATCAAAGATTGTCGATCCAGAACAACCCTAGTGAGCTCTCACAATCCACCAGTGACAATTAGCAGTATGCAGTGGCAGTCTAGTAGAATTGAAATGAACCTCAAAGTGTAGTTAACGTATAATTCAGTCCCTCTATCGTGAGTCCTGATTAGATGACAAGTCATGGATAAATCATCAAATCTCAACATCAGTCATATGATAGATTCGATCAGCTTAAGTCCAATTATAATTTTTATGAAAATTTTTTTCTATCAATCACACTACTGTGGTCACAGATTATCAAACTTAGCTTTTCAAATCTCATAGGACTACTCCTCTCTATCAAGATCGATAGATCCTATTTGAAAGGAAGGAAATAATTTTCCTTCAGAATGCCCAGGTTGCATCTAAATTTTTTTTTAATATTCTACTTATTTAAGGATCAAATCATTACCTGAATTATAGCAGAATCAAAGATCAAATTTCAAATTATTTGATATAAATCTTTGTGGAGGTCTGGATGTGTAGACCCTCTACTTCGCATGCACGTCAGATGCCTCAGGAAAGCAAAATGAACTCCAATCCAATTAGCTTAGCAACTTAATCAATCGAGGGATGAGATGTGCTGGTATGACTTCTCAAACTAGTAGGTAAGACACCCAAAGAGACCCCACGCCCAAAGGAAGAGGGGCGGCAACAAGGGGAGAGGCCAAAGGGAGGAAGGGACCTCTCTCTCTTCTCACACCTCTCTCTCTCTTTCTCTCTTCTCTTAATCTAATCTGTTTGCTATTTGCCATTGCTATTCATCCATACATAGAGACCCTCTCTATTTATAGATGATTCTCATGATCCAATAAGAGTAGGACTCCTAACTCAAATCTGATTTGAATTGATCCAATACTCTTGAAAGAAGGATTCCTATATGAAATAGAATTGTAATCACTTATGACATCCACTTTGCACCCACTCCCACACCCACTTGGGATGCCCCAAATAAGCACCAAACTAGATTTTGGTCATCCTTCATGAGGGGGTATTCTCAGTGCAAGTAGGAATACTCGTATCTCATCCAAAATAAGTCTGATTCGAATCTGATTCGAAGCTGGTTCGAAATAATTTCGAAAGGCTGTCAATCCCAAACACTTTAGGACTTTTGTACCAAATCTAACTTAGATTTTAAACCTATTTAAGTCCAATTAATTTAGATCTAATCTAAAATTAATTAGTACTTAAATCTAATTTTTCATATATTCCATGAATCATAGATCAGAAATTATTCATTCTCGAGATCGAACCTGAACATCATGTGTAGTACTAGCTAGACATAGTCAACTCATCAATTTCGTTTGATCCATAACTTAATTCTCAATCAAGTTAGCTTATATGTTTAATCAAGTCAAGTACTTCCAAATTGAACATATAAATATTGATCAATTCCTTCCTACTTTGTTTGACTTGTGTGCGTGACTCCATAGGTTCAAACACTAAGCCAGTAGCATAGGAATCAATAACTGCACTAATCGAGATACCATCTAGTAATGGTTTCCGATGTCCAGATAGGTCGAATTATCACAAAAAAATATTTTAGAATCCATACACATGGTTACTGCATAATTCATCCTTTTGATCTTGGATGCTCTAGGATGGTCTCAGGTTAACTGTCAATCGAGATTGCTTCATCCGCATTGTATTTCAACCTTTCAAATCCATCTCATAGATTACTCTGGCCAAGACTTTACTAAATTAAAATACAGTGATACATCAACTCCAATAATCTAGAGGGGTCAATCCCATATTGATCCACACACAGACTTCGCAAGTACTTGACTATATCCAGTAGCCTTCCATCACTGCATTAGAAATTCAGATAGTCCGACACCAAAGTACAGTAAGTTGCTTGCAAGTCACTATGGTGATCTCAGGTCTGAAGGATACTTATACCCATGTGTTTCACGAGCAGCTCTTGATAGCCCATATGGCACACAACGACCTCCACTCGATAAATGTCATTATCCCATAATGACGTATCATTTGATCGCAAATATGTTTAAGAACTATATAATAAATCCTCTCTTTATCATGTACTAGCGTAGTTCTAGGGACTTCATCACAGTACAAGAGTTCAAAGAAGATATCACTTTGTGATGAAAAATATCAGAATAACTATTATTCAATTAATCAATAATTCATATACAAGGATAAACTCAATCATCATACAATTGGTTTTAGGACACAATTCCCAACAACTCTCACTTGGACTAAAGCCAATCAGGGCAATATCTTATACCAATCTTCCATTTGAAGTTATCGAACTCTTTGATCTCAAGAGCTTTAGTGCAGGGGTCAGCTAGGTTCTCCTTTCTGTCAGTCTTCTGAAGCTCGATGTCATCTCAATTCATGATCTCTCGCACCAGGTGATAACGGTGCAGAACATGCTTGGTGCGATGGTGCGATTTGGGTTCTTTCACTTGAGCTATGGCACTGGAGCTATCACAGTACAACAGGACAGGACCATCAATGGAAGGTATAACTTCCAGCTCGATGATAAATATTCGCAACCACACCACCTCCTTGCAGCATCTGATGCAGTAATATACTGCACTTCGCATACAGAATCGACCACAGTATGTTGCTTGAAACTCTTCTAGCAAATAGCTCCTCCATTCAAGGTAAATACATAGCCCGACACGCTTTGCTGTCATCACAATCTGACTAAAAATTGAAATCAATATATCCCACAAATTTCAGATCAGAGTAACCACAGATAAGCCATTGGTCTTTAGTATTTCTAAATGCTTAAGAATTGCTTTTGCAATCTTTCAATGCTTTTCATCCAGATCTGACTGGTACCTACTTACTAACTCACTACCCTTAGTGAATAGGCCACATCCGACCTCGTACATATCACAGCATACATGATAGATCTCACTATCGAAGCATATGATATCTACTCATGCGCTCTCTCTTTTCAGGAGTTGTCAGACAATCTTTCTAGGAAGGAGTAATTCTATGGCCTATTGGAAGATAGACTTTTTTGAAATTATTCATGTTGAACTGCTTCAACAAGACGTCAATGTACGTGGATTGGGACAATCCAAGTAACCTTCTGGATCTATCTCTATAGATCTTCGTCTCTAGAATGTAGGATGCTTCTCCCAAGTCTTTCATGGAGAACTATGATGATAACCACAGCTTCACACTCTACAAAACTGAGATGTCATTTTCTAGTAACAGTATGTCATCCACATACAGCACAAGAAAAATGACCACAGAATCAGAAGTCCACTTATAGATGTAAGGTTCTTCTCCATTCCTAACGAAGCCATATATTTTGATCATCTTATCAAAATGCATGTTCCAACTTCTAGATGCCTACTTAAGTCCATAAATAGACCTTTTTAGCTTGCACACTTTTGACTTATCTGTGGATGTGAACCCTTCAGGTTGTATCATATACACCTCTTCTTCTAGCTCCCCATTAAGAAAAGTGGTTTTGACATCCATCTGTCAGATCTCATAATCTAAGTGTACAGTGATAGCAAGCATAATCTGAATGGACTTGAGCATTGCCATAGGAGAAAATATATTGTCATAGTCAATACCATAATGCTGACGGTAACCCTTGGCAACTAGACAGGCTTTATAGGTCTCTACCTTTCCATTCGCTCCTCTTTTCCTCTTGAAAATCTATTTACACTCTATGGATTTTATCCCTTCAGGTGGATCAACTAGTATCCATACACTATTGATCTACATGGACTCCATCTCGGACTTCATAGCCTCAAGCCATTTCTGAGAGTCAGGCCTTTGCATGGCCTCCATATAGGTGATCGGATCCTCATCGTTCTCATCAAGTTCAATGGGGTCACCATCCCAGATCAGAAAATCATAGTATCTATCCGGCTGACGCGCTACTCTATCGGATCTCCTTAATAGTGTCTCTACCAGTTTCAGATTCGATTCACCAATCGAATCAAATTCTATATGTATCGATCCTTCCACCTCATGAACTTCATCAATTTTAATTTTACAGGTATTAGCTCCTTTACCAAGGAACTCTTTTTTCAAAAAGACTGTCCGACTGCTAACAAACACCTTTTATTCTGCAGTGAGGTAGAAGTAGTACCCTTTAGTTTTCTTTGGGTACCTTACAAACAAGCATCTATTAGACTTCGATCCAAGCTTATGTCTTTAAATGCTTAATATGCTGGACACCCCCCGACCCTAAGGTGTGAGAGCATTGGTTTACACCCAGTCCATATCTCATATGGAGTTTTATCAACAAACTTGCTGGACATCTTATTCAAAATATAGTAGGCAGCCTCTAAAGCATATCCCCAAAAGGAGATTGATAGACTGAAAAAGTCCATCATGGATCGGATCATGTCTAACAAGGTTCGAATTTTTCTCTTGGACATACCATTATGCTGTGGTATTCCAAGAGGGATCCACTATGAGAAAATTTTATTCTCTTTAGATATGTCAGGAACTTACTGGTGAGGTATTCACCTCCTCGATCTGATCGAAAGATCTTAATACTCTTTCCAGTTTGTTTCTCTACTTCAGCACAGAATCATTTGAATATTTCAAATGATTCTAACTTATGCTTCATAAGATAGACATACCCATACCTCGATAGGTCGTCTGTAAACGTAATGAAGTAGCAGTATTCTCCTCTGACACTTATGTTCATAGGCCTGCATACATCAGTATGTATTAGACCTAACACATCGTTGGCTCTTTCACCTTTTCTCTTAAAAGAAAACTTAGTCATCTTACCAAGTAGACAGGACTCACAGGTAAGCAATGATTCACAATCATCTATCTCAAAGACACGTTCTTTGATTAACCTGTCAATCCTATTTTTGTTCACATGACCAAGCCTACATTGCCAAAGTTAGGATTCACTGACATTATCTATTTTGAGACATTTACTAAGTATGTACATTATACTAACAAACAATAATATTGTGTATATGCCATGTTTCAATTATCCACGCATAATTATAGTATCATTCATAATGATATCACAAAAATTATCCTTTATTATAAACTTGTAACCAAGTTTGGTCAAAAAGCCTACAGAGATGACATTCATCATAAAGGAGGGACAATAATGACAATCATCCAACATGACACTACTGGACTCGAAGACAAGCAGCAAAGTTTCCAAGGCTAAAACTGGAATAAGGCTTCCATCTCCAACATTAAGGAACCGCTCGTCCTCTTAAAATTTTCTACTTATCTATAATCTCTGTAATGAATTGCATATATTAATAAGACTTTCGGTATCCAATACCCAGGTAGTAGTATCACAAATAGAGAAATTATAAGGTATTATCATATAGATACCTTGTGAAGCAATCACTTGCCTCTTTCTCTTGTTCTTGGGCCTGTTTGGGTTAAGGATGGCTATATAAGCAGGATAATTTCTTTTCCAATGATCCAGCTTTTTAAAGAAGAAGTACTCTACCTGACTCTTGTCAACTTTTGATGTTTTGCTCTACTTGGCATCGACGGCACAGGATTTTTGTACTTTTTTCTTCTTTTCTCTCCTAGAGGATCGATGCCCTGTAGATGAACCTCTCACTAAATTCATTGGCTCTTTCTGGAGCTGATGATCCTTCTCAAAAATCTATAATAACCCTAGCAAACCATGGTAGTTTACCACAGATTTCATCATTTTATAATGATTGAGAATGGATAGGTAGGATTTCGGTAGCGAATTGAGGATAGCATCCTTGCCTAACTGTTCATGCAACAGAAAGTCAAGTTTGCTAAGACGTTCAATCTGCTCAATCATATACAATACACGATCGGTGACTGAAGCTCCCTCTCGCATATGGATATTGAACATTGTGCAGGAGGTATTATGTCTCTCCGCATCCTCAAAGGTGCTGAAAGACTCATTCAACATTTGAATCATCTCCTCAAGCAGTACATCCTCGAACTTATGACTAAGTTCATCGTTCATAGCTACCCTCATCATGCAACGCACAGTCATGCAGTTATTGAGCCACTTCATGTAAGTGTCTCTCGCAGTACGAGGAGCATTGGCTATAGGTTCTTCAGGTGCTTGATCCGTAAGGACATATAAAATTCTTTCATGCTCTAACATGATCTTTAACTTTTGATACCAGCTATCGAAGTTGGGTCCGATGAGCTTGTCGCTATCCAACAACGAATAGAGAGATAGTGTGTTGGCCATAATTGAAAAGAGAAAATACTAGCTTATTAGTGTGTGAATTATTTTTAATCCTAAAGATATAGATTTTAGTCTAAAAGTTCTCTCACTATTTTTAACAAATTGGTAGCCTCTACCTCCAACTCGAGAAATTACATTAATTCTTTAGTGGGTACTAGAATCCATACGGACTGCATTCGGGCCCGAGTGTAGCTTGGCCAACACTAGTGCATCCATAGGTAGGTTCATAACTAATTATTTCTCCAAACAACTTCTAGCAATGGGTTCTTCCCTAGGTGTCCCTTCAGCAAGCGTGTGGCACCTTCACTGAAAATCTTGATTAGGTCCAGCCATTAACATGATACACCAAGTGCATCCAACAAATGGATGTCCAGACCCGAGTGTGGCTCGGCCAACCTGAGCATTGATCTAAAGGTACATCATGATGGTCATATGATGAATGATAATTTTAATATATAATAGACACCAAGCATGTGGCATCTCCAATACCAATTTGGAATATTGGACTCATTATCACACACCTTCATGGGAGGCAATGACCAAGTTATCTCATAACTTTATCACTTTATGAACCTAATAATTTAGAAGATTTGATTTAATTGATTTGAGAATAAGAGAAGAAGTTGATCCTGCAAGCTACAAATCCTCCTACTGACTTCACCAAGTCATGTAAAGGATTAAGCATAAGCTGGTCTAAAGATACCTAAATCAGTCACACTGATTCACCTTAATGACATAGGTCTGCATGACTCGACTAGTGATCTAATCAAAGTATAATCTACCATATTGGCCAGATAAGTGAGATCAGCGGGAGGGATCTGTCCTTAACTCACCGTAGACACATCTAGGTGAATAGCTCCCAATTAAAAATTATTTGATCGAATCTGCCAAATTTATCTTAGACACCAACTGGTTAATTAGTTTTGATTGGGCACACCAGAAGATTCAGGCTCAACCATGGAGCCATGATCATGGTCCATTTATTAGGGTCAAATACATGGACTTGATCAAACTTCAACTATTAAGATTGATTTAGAGAAATACTTACCTAATCTAATTCAACACTTGATAGATTTAATCAATTTCTCTACTTGGTCCATATGTGTTTCTAACCCTAGGTCTAACCCATTAGAAAGACCTGATTCATGCTAACCTATTGCCCATCATATTATGTGATATCTTAATGATCTTTAATTCTTAAATCTAGATCATTCAAAATTTAATTTAAAATTAAGTATGTAAAATGTGTGTTTCAGTTTGTAAAACTATTCTATAAGGATTTCAGGTGAAACATACCATATGTTTTAACATATAAAAATAATTTTTATAATATGTTTCATAATTAAACATATATAGGTATGATCTAAACTTCATTCATACATCTCATGTATTATGACAACTTTTAGATCAATATCAATTACATCATATGCAACATGTAATTCAGATCTAAAATAATTTTATATCTAAATTTTATCTTATTATAATGAATCATAAATCATTTTAGATCTAATATGATCAAAATAATATATAAAAATTTATTCACTTTTCTTCTTCTTGAAATTGGATCACAATGATACCCTACACGTCATAAGAAAACCCATCAAATAGGTAAAAGAGAGATTAATCTCTTCAATCTCTTATAACCGGACGGTCTGGTGATCTCATCAATCCAAGAATTAGGCTACTAGGATTTGAAATCTAATTTTATATATAATTATATCAATATTAATTATTGACAAAACTATTTTGTGTTATGAACATATTCTTGATCTTATCAATTATGTTTTTCATCTAATCCAATTAGATTTGATGCATCATATGCATCATATCAAATATGAAATATATCTTATACTGATTATAAAATATTAATTTTAGATATGATATTAAATAAAAAATTAATTAGATGCAAATATGAATGCATAAAGAATTAATTTTTGATAAAATTTATTTTCGTGCAGTGCTGAATTATGATAGGATTCAGATCTAAATATCTATCGAAATGGATTCAATTTAAATCTGAAATAAACTTCACTTCATAAAAAAAATAATAATATTAAAATTTTATGAAAATAAATTTTAATTTATATTATTTTTTCATAAAAAATTCAGTAACAACAGAATTATGTTATAACATATTTATAACAATCTCAATCAACTATTGATTAGGCACCTCTAATCCAATCAAAATCAGATCAGAAATTTTACATAAATAGATTTAAATAAGATTTAATATCTTACAAAAATCTTAATTATATCAAAAATTCTATAAATAATTTCAAAAAATTTTATTTTACATGCATATATTTCAGGCCTACTCTGATACCAGTTGAAGGGAAGGAAACAATTTACTTCCAGAATGCTCAGATTGCATCTAAATTTTTTTTTAATATTCTAGTTATTTAAGAATCAAATTTTTACCTAAATTGTAGCAAAATCAAAGATCAAATCTCAAATTATCTGATATAAATCTTTGCGGAGGCCTGGATGTGCAAATCCTCTACTTCGCATACACGTCAGACGCCGCAAGAAAGTAGGATAAACTCTAATCCAATTAGCTTAACAACTCAATCAATCGAGGGATGAGATGTGCTAGTGTGACTCCTCAAACCAGCAGATGGGACACCCAAAGAGACCCCACACCCAATGGAAGAGGGGCGGCAACAAGGGGAGAGGCCAAAGGGGGGAAGGGACCTCTCTCTCTTCTCATGCCCCTCTCTCTCTTTCTCTCTTCTCTCAATCTAATTTGTTTGCTATTTGCTATTGCTATTCATCTATAGGTAGAGATCCTCTCTATGTATAGATGATTCTCATGACCCAATGAGAGTAGGACTCCTAACTCAAATCTGATTTGAATTGATTCAATACTCATGAAAGAAAGATTTCTACATGAGATAGAATTACCATCACTTATGAAATCCACTTTGCACCCACTCCCACTGAAGTGAAATTTGCTGCAGGGGTAAAACGATAACTTTAAAACTTTTTTTTATAATTTTATAATGAAAATTATTAATTAATCTAATTAATTAACATGTATTAACCCTACACAAGGATCTAAATATGATATATATAGCATGTATTTAAATTTGAAATTCAAACTTCTACAGTAAATATTTTACTGTTATATGTTCAGAACACATTACCTTCGTGTGGATAGTCAATCACCGTAATCTGATCATCATCGGAAGGGTCTGATCATCGCAATACAGTCACACAGTGTGTCTGGCCTCTGCGGATCATCCACACAATGCTTCCGATTTGATCGGCTCCTCATGAATGCTAGTTCGTTGCAGAACCCTTTCGACGACTGATGTTGATCAAACTCCTTCGATCTTGATCTACCGACTTCTTGGATGCTTTGGATCATCAGTAAATGTACTTGAGAGGTTGATGAAGTTCTCCCTAAAATCTTGTGGGCTCACGACACTCGTAGCTCACTTTCTCATTTCCCGAACCCTAGGCAGAAATCCTAGAGTACTCTCAGAAAAGCCTGCGCCCACTCTGATTCTTTTCTTTTCTCTCGAAATTTTTGAACTATTCAAAATCATGCAGAAAGCTTCCTCATGCCCACTTTTCTTTTTCAAAAATCTCGTACGCATGCCCCACCTTCTTCTCACTTTTAAAACAATGCAAGACGCATCTTAAACGCGTGAGAGGATAAAGATAGGTGGTTGCTCATTTGAATTCAAATTGAATTTTAATTCAAATGCTAACCAACCCATCCTTATCCACTCTTGGCATGAGAAGAGAAGGGTGTGGGCTCCCTTGTGCATGGAGAGTTTACAAAAGAAACTCTTTCTCATGTAAAGCAAATGGCGCACAAATGGATAAAGATAGGTGGCGCATGGATTAGTTGCCCATTCAAATTCAAACTTCATTTGAATTTGAATGGCCAACCAACCATCTTTATCCACCCAAATGGTGCACAAATGGAGGGGCATGGAAGGCTTCTTCGTGGGAGAAAATTCATGAGAAGTTGTTTCTCATGAATTCAAATGGGTGCAGATGAGTGAGGTGGCGTAGGGAGAGAATTCAAAAGGTGGTTTCAACCTAATTGAACCAACCTAATCAAAATAGGTTAGGCACAATTAGACTAAGTTAAACCCAACTTAATTAGGCTTAATTAGGATCAATAAAATCCTAATCAAATCAATAATTGACTAAGCCCAAATCTTGATCAGATCAGGGACCAAACCACCTTGGCGATTAGGTCAACACTTAACCTAATCGGGTCAAACCCAACTGAATCCAATTCAATTGGACTTGATCCAAAAATAATTACTTAATCAAATTGAGTTAATTAGTGATCAAATTACTAATTAAACTTTTAATAAATACTGAGTCCATATCTGATGGGCAATCGGGCATCAGAGCCCATCGATATGAAACCCTAATCAAAAAGTCCCAAACCAGTAGGACTCTTGATCTGGGTACCCAAAATGTGTGGAACTCATGATTTGAGAATCTTGATTCTCGATCACAGAGTTCCAGACACGTAGGACTCAAAGTCCATGAGCATTAGGACTCTTCACCAGCCATCAGATCAGATAGGAACCTCTAATGTGCGTGACCCCACAGGTTCGAACCTAAGCCGGTAGCACAGGAACCAATTCCTGTACTAATCGAAGTGACCATCTAGCAATGATACCCGACATCTGGATAGGTCGAATAGTCGCAATCGCAACACTCAAAACCTACATGAATATGGTTATTGTATAATTCATCCTTTTGACCCATGTGTTTAGGACGACTCAGGGTTAAACTGTTAACCCTGATTAGATCATCCGTATCGTGCTCAACTCAAACAGTCCTGTGACTCCTCACTAGGACTACCCTAGCCAAGGTTTTGCTAAATTGAAACACGACTGTACATAGCTCCTGAACTGGAGTGGTCAATCCCATCTTGACACACGCACCGACAAGTCAAGTACTTGACTACACCCAGCAGCCTTCCGTCACTGAATTAGAAATTCAGGTAGTCCAGTGCCTAAGTGCAGTGAGTTGCTTGAAAGTCACCATGGCAGTCTCAGGTCGAGGGATAGTTATACCCATATCCCATCGGAGCAAATCTTGACAGCAGAAAATACTTCAGAGTCGGTCACGTTCAGTGCAGATGTACCCTTACATCTCACCTGTATGCCATACCAGTGTCTCCACACTCCTTGGTTAAGAGGACAACCAACCCATATGATACACAACAACCTATACTTGATAAACATTGTTGTTCTTGGTAACAACGTATCATTTGGTCGCGAACAGGTTTAAGGACTAAACGACAAATCTTCCTTTGTCGAGTCTAAATAGTCCTAAGGACTTCACCACAACACAAGAGTTCATTAGAAGATGAAACAATTTATAATAAAAAATACTAAAATAACTTTTATTTATATATAATTTATATACTAATACAAGAAAGAGCACAATCGTCAACAGGCTGACGATTGGCTTTGGGACACTATTCGCAACACCCACACCCACTTAGGGCACCCCAAATAAGCACCAAACTAAGTTTTAGTCATCCTTCATGAGGAAATATTCTCAGTGCAAGTAGGAATACTCATATCTCATCCAAAATAGATCTAATTCAAATCCGATTCGAAGCTGGTTCAAAATAATTTCAAAAAACTATCAATCCCAAACTCTTTAAGAATTTTGTACCAAATCTAACCTAAATTTTAGATCTATTTAAGTCCAATTAATTTAGATCTAATCTAAAATTAATTAGTACTTAACTCCAATCTTTCATATGTTCTATGAATCATAGATCAAAAACTGTTAATCCTCGAGATCGAACCTGAACCTCGTGTGTAGTGCTAGCTAGACATAGTTAACTCTTCAATCCTATTTGATCCATAACTTATTTCTCAATCAAGTTAGCTTATATGTTCAATCAAGTCAAGTACTTTCAAATTGGATATATAAATATAGGTCAATTCCTTCCTACATTATCTGACTTGTGTGTGTGACTCCATAGGTTCAAACACTAAGCCGGTAGCACAAAAACCAATTTCTGCACTAATCAAGATACCATCTAGCAATGGTTTCCAATATCCAGATAGATCGAATTATTGTAATAAAATATTTCAGAACCCATACACATGGTTACTGTATAATTTATCTTTTTGACCCTGGATACTTTAGGATGGTCTCAGGTTAACTATCAATCGAGATTGCTTCATCCGCATTGTATTTCAACCTTTTAAATTTATCTCATATATTATTCTAGCCAAGGCTTTACTAAATTGAAATACAGTGATACATCAACTTCAATAATCTGGAGGGGTCAATCCCATCTTGATCCACACATAGACTTCGCAAATACTTGACGTACCCAGTAGCCTTCCGTCACTATATTAAAAATCTAGATAGTCCGACAACAAAGCACAGTGAGTTGCTTGCTAGTCACTATGGTGATCTCAGGTCTGAAGAATACTTATACCTATGTGTTTCACGAGTAGCTTTTGATAGTAAAATGCTCAGCAGATGAGTCACTTATTCAGTGACGATGTACCCCTATATCTCACCTGTTTGCCATTCTAGTGTCACCACACTCCTTGATTAAGAGGACAACCAACTCATATGGCACACAACGACCTCCACGCGATAAACGTCATTATCCCGTAATGACGTATTATTTGATCGCGAACATGTTTAAGAACTATACGATAATTTTCTCTTTATCGTACACTAGCATAGTTCTAGGGACTTCATCATAGTTCAAGGAAGATATCACTTTGTGATAAAAATATCAGAATAACTATTATTCAATTGATCAATAATTTATATACAAAAATAAACTCAATCATCATATGATTGATTTTAGGACACAACTCTCAATACTATCTTGATATGTACCTTACTCCTACAGTGGATCAACTGTCGCCAACACCCACTACAAGGGCTCATTGGGATCTATATTTATGTGTCAGTCAAACTCTAACAACCTTATTATGAGCAGTCGTACCATCTCAGATTAAAGGATCATTCACACAACTACAGCATCGAGACAAGCACTGATGATTGAATAGAAATCTAAGTGATCTCTCATATGGTCACGCTCAGTACTAGTTATTCTCTAATAACTATCTGCACTTATCATACAGTATCTCTATACTATAGACTAGAGACTCATCTATCTTAAGAAAAGTGATCTGTGCGTCGATCTATCCGGATTGATCACCATCCTCATGATGATCCTATGATCAGGAGTATTTAGGAATTAAATACATATCTGTAATTTTTAACACTTTAAGAATATGTATCGAAAGTTAATTTCATTGATGATTCAAGGACACATCACACTTGAATGAAAAATAAACTTATCCTTTTATTAATCAAATCAATAAATTAAGTATAAAATTATGTCCTAGATTTATTACAATATGTCAGTCATATTAACTTCTAGGACATACATCTAACAGGTTAATCATCAATCGAATTGATGATTAAATCCTTGAATGATTTTCAATCGTTGATCAGTCACATGATCAGTCAGAAACTTCTTTTGAGTGTGACCCTATAGGTTCGAACTTAAGCTGGTAGCACAGAAATAAATTTCTGAATCAATCAATGTAACCATCTAGCAATGGTGACCCGACGTCCAGATAGGTCGAATGATGGTGAAGCAACATTCAAGAACCTATTGGCGTATGGTTACCGTATAATTCATTCCTTTAACCCTAATACTCAAGGATGACTTAAGATTTAACTGTCAATCCTAGATAAGTCATCCACGTTATATTTCAATCTTTCAAATCTATCACATGAATTATCCGGGCTTAGATTTTGCTAAATTAAAATATATTGATACATTAACTCCTACTAATTTGAAGGGATCAATCCCATCTAGACTCACACACCGACTTGTCAAGTACTTATCTGCAACCAGAAATCTTTCATCACTGAATTAGAAACTCAATTAGTCTGGCATCAAAGTACAATGAGTTGCTTGCAAATCACTGTGGTGATCTCAGGTCAGAGGGATACTTATATCCATACCCCTCGTAAGCTACCCTTGATAGCAGAGTGTTTCGTAGTTGGTCACGTTCAGTGACGATGTACTCCTACATCTCACCTGCATGACATACCAGTATCTTCACACTATTTGGTTATGTGTATTGGAGCATGATCCTGACTCCTCCCATGGACCTTAGGTGCAGCAGAACCAACAATGAATAGATCTGGAGTCGTCTGGACACGATTCAAGGTCCTTGACGAAATCAGCCTGGTTGCTGTCTTCTTCGTCAGCCTTTCGTTCCAGATGAAGAACGCCTCTGAAACTACCTCTAAAAAATCCAAGATCTGGTACCCAACTAGATCAGACCTGGACTGAGGTATTTCAATTCATAGATCTCAAATTGGAGTATTCTAGATGGGAAAAAAGATAGATGGAGACAGACCTCACAGATCTGTCCTGCTGCAGCCTTTCCTGTAGATCTATTGAAGGAGGTCTCACCCGTGCCTCAAACGACCTCAGATTAACTCCAGATCTAAAAGAAACTTGTACCAACCTCTTTTCAAGAGATTTTAGGTCTTGGACCTAGTGTTTGGGTGCCTGAAGAGAGGGAGAGAAGAAATGGCTGGTGGCTGCAAAAGGGGGAAGGGGCTAGCGCCTCCCTTCCTCTCTTTCCTTTTATGGACTGGCAGCAAGAAACCTTAGGGTTTCTTGCTCCTGGGGCATGGAAGATGGTTGGAGAGAGAGGGAGAAGAGAGAGAGAGACTTGGGAGAAAGAGTTGTCTATTTTCTTGGCTTAATCAAACCTATACAAGTACATGTCACATCCCGACTAATGATGACCTTCTTTTCCAAGGGATCCCACAGCCTGTATCCCTTGACTCCTCGTGGATAGTCTAGAAACACCGCCTTGCGTGATTTGGCGTCTAGCTTGCTCCACTCACCAGCTCCAATGTGCACATAGGCCGTACACCCAAATACCCATAGATGGCCCAGTCCAACTGGTCCTCCCAGACCACACCTCCTCTAGAAGCCTACCATCCAACCTGGTGTGAGGTGACCGATTGACCAAGTAATCCGCTGCGTCAACTGTGTCAACCTAGAACTCCTTTGGAAGCCCTGCTGTAGCCTCATGCATCGTGCCTTTTCCAAAAGTATTATGTTCATCCTCTCGGCCACCCCATTCTGCTGTGGAGTCCCCCTAACTGAGAAGTGTCTCCTGATCCCACACTCCTCACAGTAGTCCTGGAACTCTCTACTGGTGTACTCCCCGCCATTGTCTGACCGCAGACACTTCACGCTCCTCCCTGCTCCTTCTCCACCTCCGCTCTCTAGATCTTGAACTTGATGAAGACCTCTGACTTCTCTCTCATGAAGTAAATCAGAGTTTTCTTGAGAAATCATCAATAAGGGTCATGAAGTATCTGGCCCCATTCCTAGCTAAATTGGGGCTGGTTCCCACACATCTGTGTGTACTAACTCCAAAGGGGCTGCACTGTGGGCTGTACTGATGTTGAACTGCTCTGCTTTCCCATCTGGCAAGGCTCACAGATCTCCCCTGTAGCACCATCCTCCAGATCAGAGATGAGTCCTCTCCTACTCAACTCCCTCAGCCCCCTGTCACCCATGTGGCCTAGGCGGTAGTGCCACATCCTGTAAGTCCCCTACTGGTCCTGTGCTGCAGCTACTGCATCAGACTCTCTAGTCACCACAGATCCCTCCATGCGATAGAGATTATTGTCCAACCTCTTGCCTCTCATCACTACCATAGCTCCATTGGAGATGTTCAGTACTCCGCTTCTAGCCCTACTGCTGAAGCTATATCCACTGCGCTCCAAGTAGCCTAGTGACACCAGATTCTTTTCCAGCTCCGGGATATGCTTTACATTTGTCAATGTCCTCACAATCCCATCAAACATCCTCACCCTGACTGTCCCTATCCCAGCCACCTTGCAAGGATGATTGTCGCCTAGAGTCACTGATCCCTCATCTGTCTTGGTGTATGTAGCAAACCAAGACCTGTGTGGTGTGTAGTGATGTGAGCACGCAGAATCTAGTGTCCACTCCTCTGTGTACTGCCTGTGACCATCTGATACCACAAGTAGATCATCCTCCACCTGCTGCCCAGCAACTGCACTCACTGATTCTGAGCCACTTCTTTCTTCTTTCTTGCTCTTCAATAGTGGACATTCTCGCTTGAAGTGCCCGAACTCGTTGCACTTGAAGCATTTCACCTCTTTCTTTCCCTTCCTGGACTTGGACTGCCCCTTGGACTTGCTTCTGCCTCTGCCTCTACCTGTCCTCTCCCCTACTGCCAAACCCTCCTGGGGAGCCCGATCTCTGATCAACTTTTCCCTCTGCTCATTCGACCTCAGTACCGAGATCATGTCCTCATACTCCAGAGTCTCCTGACCGTAGAGCAATGTAGTCACCAAAGAATCATATGATCCGGGCAGCGAACATAGAAGCAATAGAGACTTGTCCTCCTCATCCAGCTTCACCCCGATATTCACCAACTCCGTGCACAACTGGTCAAACCTCTGAATGTGGCCAATCACATCAGATCCCTCCTGCATCCGAAGACTGTACAATCTCTTCTTCAGCATCAGCTTGTTGCACATATTCTTCCCCATGTACATGATGTGCAACTTCAACCAAAGGCCCTTCGGGGTCTTTTCTTCCAGCACCGAATACAATGCGCATCTGCCAAACATCCTCTGATCACCGAGCATGCTTTCTTCTCCAACGATGCCCACTGTCTATTTGTCATTCCCTTAGGCTTCTCATCCAAAGCCTGATCCAGATCTGCTTGCACCAGAAGATCCTCCACCCGAATTTTTCACATGAAAAAATTCTTCTTGCCATCAAACTTCTCAAAATCGACTTTCATATTGCTGCCCATGACTGGATCCAAGCCAAACAAGTAATATAAAATCGAGAAGTGTAGAATATACCTTGATGGTACCTTGCTGAAAATTTTTAGCACTTGGGATCTTCAACTTCTCGCACTTGGAACCGCTTCCTCACCACTGTGGCTCTGATACCAATTGTTGGAGCATGATCCCAGCTCCTCCCATGGACCTTGGGTGTAGCAGAACCAGCAACGAATAGATCTGGAGTCATCTGGACATGATTCAAGGTCCTTGACGAAATCAGCCTGGTTGCTGTCTTCTTCATCAGCCTTTCGTTCCAGATGAAGAACGCCTCTGAAACTACCTTTAAAAAATTCAACATCTTCTACCCAACCAGATCAGAGCTGGACTGAGGTCTTCCAATTCATAGATCTCAAATTGAGGTGTTCTAGATAGGAAAGAAGATAGATGGAGATAGACCTCGTAGATCTGTCCTGCTGCAGCCTTTCCTGTAGATCTGTTGAAGGAGATCTCACCAGCACCTCAAACGACCTCAGATCAACTCCAGATCTGAGAGCAATTTATACCAACCTCTTCTCAAGAGATTCCAAGTCCTGGACCTTTGTTTGGGTGCCTGCAAGAGAGGAGGGAGAAGAAATGGCTGGCGGCTACAAAAGGGGAAGGGGCTAGCGCCTCCCTTTCTTTCTTTCCTTTTATGGACTGGCGGCAAGAAACCCTAGGGTTTCTTGCTCCTGGGGTATGGAAGATGGCTGGAGAGAGAGGGAGAAGAAAGAGAAAGACTTGGGAGAAAGAGTTATCTATTTTCTTATCTTAATCAAACTTATACAAGTACATGTATATATAAACACCGGGTCAAGTGACCCAAACCCAAAACTCCTTTGACCAACTCTATGGGAGATTAGGTTAACCCAAGCCCATGTACACCCATGATTTGACCTAATCTCACCTCTCCTGGGCTCAAACCTGGCCCATAAAGAGTTGGTCCCTTGAGGCCCACATAACCTAGACCTCAAGAACTCGAAAGGCCCACAACCTTTCAACCTAGGGCCCAACTAGCCCTAGAGCCTCCATGAAGCCCTCATGAATGATGGACCTTGGCCTTAGCCTTGATCCCCTGGGCCTTGGGCACACCACCTGGATCATAAAAACGTGGACAACCAACGCATATGGCACACAACAACCTATACTTGATATCACTATTGTCCTAATAATAGCGTATCATTTGGTCACGAATCAATTTAAGGACTATGCGATAAATCCTCTTTTATCGATCAAAGTAGTCCTAAGGACTTCATCACAATATAGAAGTTCGTACGAAGACATAATCTTGTGATAAAAAAAATTGAATAATTTTTATTATTTATCATTTCATATATATTTATAATTAGCACAATCATGAAACGATTGGATTTAAGACATATTTTTCAATAAATCTCACTTGGACTAAAGCCAATCAGTATAGTATCATATACTGATCTTTGATTTATCATCTCAGAACTCCTAGATACCAAGGCTTTAGTAAATGAGTTGGTCAAGTACTCCTTTCTGTTGATCTTCTAAAGATTGACGTTATCTTAACAGATTTCTTGAATAAGGTGGTAGCAATGCAAAATACTTGGTAAGCTAATGGGACTTTGGCTCTTTGGCATAAGCTATAGCTCCAGTGCTGTACAAAATAGTGGGACCATCATCAGAGGGTGCCACTCCTAGCTTGTCAGTGAACCTGTACAATCACATAGCTTCTTTGTAAGCAATGAATGCTACAATGCATTCTGCTTTGCAATTTGAATTTGGCTATGATTTTTCTACTTGAAACTTTTTCAGAAGATTACTCAATTATTTAGGGTAAGGATATATTCCAACACGTTCTTGCTATTATTGTGGAAATTTCAGTGCAGAGGTAAAAGGATAATTTTAAAACTTTTTTAAAATTATAATTTTACAGTGAAAATTATTAATTAATCTAATTAATTAATATATATTAACCCTACATAAGGATCTAAATATGATATATATAGCATGCATTTAAATTTGAAATTTTGAATTCTACAGTAAATATTTTACTGTTATGTGTTCAGAACACATTACCTTCATGCAGGTAGTCGATCACCGCAGTTTGATCACCGTCAGGATGGTCTAATATTACAATGCAGTCACACAGTATGTCTGACCTCCGTGGATCATCCACACGAAGCTCTCAGTCTGATCGGCTCCTCCTGAATGCTAGTTCGTTGCAGAATCTTTTCGACGGTCGATGCTGATCGAACTCCTTCGATCGATGTCTGTCGACTCCTCAAATGCTCCGAATTATCAGCAAAGGTACTTGAGAGGTTGATGAAGCTATTCCTAAAGTTTGGTGGGCTCACGACACTCATAGCTCATCTTCTCACTTCCCGAACTCTAGGCAGAAATCCTAGGGTACTCACAGATGACCCTGCGCCCTTTCTCTCTTCTTTTCTTTTCTCTTCTTTTCTTTTCTTTTCTCACACAGAGGCCCTTTCTCATGCCACCCTTTCTCCCTAAGAAAGTCATGTGCATGCCCCACCTTCTCTTTCCTTTTTAAAATAGTGCAAGACCGCATCTTTACCGCATCTTCACCGCGTGAGAGGATAAAGCTAGATGGTTGCTCACTTGAATTCAAATCAAATGTGAATTCAAATGCCAACCAACCTATCCTTATCCACTCAAGATGAGAGAAGAGAGGGGCGTGGGCTTTTTGTGCATGGAGAGTCTACATGAGAAACATTTTCTCGTGTAGAGCAAGGGGCACAAAAATAAATAAGGTGGCGCATGGGTTAGTTGCCCATTCAAATTCAAACATCATTTGAATTTGAATGGCCAACCAACCAATCTTTATCCACCCAAATGGTGCATAAGGGAGGGGCATGGGAAGACTTCTGCGTGGGAAAAATTCATGAGAACTTGTTTCTCATGAATTCAAATAGGTGCAGGTGAGGTGAGGTGGTGCAGAGAGATAAGTCAAAGGTGGTTCCAAACCTAATTGAACCAACCTTATTAAAATAGGTTAGGCATAATTAGACTAAATTAAATCCAATACAATTAGGCTTAATTAGACTCAATAAAATTTTAATCAAATCAAGAATTGACTAAGCCCAACCCTTGATCAGATCAGGGATCAAACCACCTTGGCGATTAGGTCAACTCTTAACCTAATCGGGTCAAACCCAACTGAATCTAATTCAATTGGACTTGATCCAAAAATAATTACTCAATCAAATTAAGTTAATTAGTGATTAAATCACTAATTAAACCTCTCATAAATACTAAGTCCAAATCCGATGGGCAATCAGGCATCAAAGTCCATCGATATGAAACCTTGATCGAAGAGTCCCAAACCAGTGGGACTCTTGACCCCGATACCCAAAATGTGTGGAACTCATGATCAGAGAATCCTGATTATCGATCATAGAGTCCCAGACATGTAGGACTCAGAGTCTTTGAGCATTAGGACTCTTGGTCGAAGAGTCTCAGTCCAGTGGGACTCTTCAACTGCCATCAGATCATATAGAAATCTCTAATGTGTGTGACCCTGCAGATTCGAATCTAAGCTGGTAGCACAGGAACCAATTTCTGTACTAATCGAAGTGACTATCTAGCAATAGTACCCGATATCTGGATAGATGGAATAGTCACAATCACAATATTCAAAACCTACGCAAATATGGTTACTGTATAATTCATCCCTTTTGACCCCTGTGTATAGGACGACTCAGGGTTAAACTGTCAACCCTGATCAGATCATCCGAATCGTGCTCAACTCAAATAGTCCTGTGACTACTCACTAGGACTACCCTAGCCAAGATTTTGCTAAATTGAAACATGACTGTACACAGCTCCTGAACTGGAGTGGTCAATCCCATCTTGACACATGCACCGACAAGTCAAGTACTTGACTACACCCAATAGCCTTCCGTCACTGAATTAGAAATTTAGGTAGTCCAGTGCCTAAGTGCAGAGTTGCTTGCAAGTCACTGTGGCAATCTCAGGTCGGAGGGACAGTTATACCCATATCCCATCAGAGCAAATCTTGATAGCAGAAAAAGCTCCGGAGTCGGTCACGTTCAGCGCAGATGTACCCTTATATCTCATCTATATGCCATACTAGTGTCTTCACACTCTTTGGTTAAGAGGATAACCAACCCATATGGCACACAACGACCTATGCTTGATAAACATTATTGTCCTTGGTAATAACGTATCATTTGGTCACGAACAGGTTTAAGGACTAAACGACAAATCCTCCTTTGTCGAGTCTAAATAGTCCTAAGGACTTCACCACAACACAGGAGTTTATTAGAAGATAAAATAATTTGTGATGAAAAATATCAAAATAACTTTTATTTATTTATAATTCAAATACTAATACAAGAAAGAGCACAACTGTCAATAGGCTGACGATTGACTTTGGGATACTATTCCCAACAATCTCTCACTTGGCCTAAAGCCAATCGGTGCAGTATCTAATACCCATCTTTGACTTGAAGTCGTTAAACTCCTTCACCGCAATGGCTTTAGTGAATGGATCGGCCAGGTTCTCCTTTCCGTCGATCTTCTGAAGGTTGACGTCACCTCTATCCATGATTTCTCGGATGAGATGGTAGCGGCGCAGAATATGCTTCGTCTGCTGGTGTGCCTTTGGTTCCTTCGCCTGAGCAATGGCTCCAGAGCTATCACAATAGAAAAGAACTGGACCAACAAGGGAGGGTGCTACTCCGAGCTCGGTGATGAATTTCCTCAGCCACATCGCTTCTTTGGTAGCATCTGATGCAGTGACATATTCTACTTCGCAAACTGAATCAGCCACAGTGTGCTGCTTGAAACTCTTCCAGCAAACAGCCCCACCATTAAGGGTAAAAACAAATCCCGATACACTCTTACTGTCATCATGATCAGACTGAAAATTGGAGTCTGTAAACCCCATAAGTCTCAAGTCCGATTCACCATAAACAAGCCACTGGTCTTTAGTATTTCTTAAATACTTAAGGATGGTTTTAACAACCTTCTAGTGATTCTCCTCTGGATCAAATTGGTATCTACTCACTACCCCTATTGAGTATGCCACATCTGGTCGTGTACATGTCATGGCGTACATAATAGATCCCACTGTCGAAGCATATAGAATTCTACCCATACGCTCTCTCTGTTGAGGTGTTGTCGGACAATCCCTCTTCGAGAGAGAAATTTCATGGCCTATCGATAGATAGCCTTTCTTGAAATTCTCCATGCTGAACCTCTTCAGCATAGTATCAATGTACGTGGACTGGGATAAGCCAAGTAACCTTTTAGATCTATCCCTATAGATCTTCATCCCTAGGATGTAGGAAGCTTCTCCCATATCCTTCATGGAGAACTTTGACGACAGCCAAATCATTATTCCTTATAATGCAGGGACATCATTTCCGATTAAGAGAATGTCATCCACATACAATACAAGAAATACCACTATTGGACCATTAGCCCACTTATAAATGCAGGGCTCTTCTCCATTCTTAACGAAGCCATACGTCTTGATCGTCCTATCAAAACGTATGTTCCAACTCCGGGATGCCTGCTTAAGTCCATAAATGGACCTCTGTAGCCTACACACCTTAGACTCATCTGTGGATGTGAACCCTTCAGGTTGTATCATATACACCTCTTCGTCTAGCTCTCCGTTTAGGAAAGCTGTCTTCACATCCATCTGCCAGATTTCATAGTCCAGATGGGTCGCTATCGCAAGCATAATCCGAATAGATTTGAGCATTGCCACAGGAGAAAACATCTCATCATAGTCTATACGATAACGTTGACAATATCCCTTGGCAACCAGATGGACTTTATAGGTCTCCACCTTTCCGTCTGCACCCTTTTTCCTCTTGAAGACCCACTTACACCCTATGAGTTTTACTCCTTCGGGTGGGTCAACCAATATCCACACATCGTTGACTTTCATGGACTCCATTTTAGATTTCATGGCCTCTAACCATTTTTCAGAGTCAGGTCTCTACATTGCATCCATGTAGGTGATCGGATCCTCATCGTTTTCATCAAGTTCGACAGGATCGCCGTCTCGGACCAAGAAACCATAGTATCTGTCCGGTTGATGTGGTACTCTATCAGACCGCCTTAAGGGTGCAGGAACAATGGGCTCCGAATCTGATCTAACCAAATTCGGTTCAGGTTCAGCAACTTGTGTCGATTTTTCCACCTACCGAACTTTCTCAAGTTCGACCTTAGAGGCAACAGTCCCTTCACCAAGGAACTCCTTTTCCAAAAAGATTGCCTTAAGGCTGACAAACACCTTTTGTTCATCAGCTAGGTAGAAATAATACCTTTTGGTCTCTTTTGGGTACCCTATGAAATAACACTTGTCAGACCTAGGTCCAAGCTTGTCCGTAATTAAACATTTAACATAAGCCGGATACCCCCAAATCCTAAGGTGCGAGAGTACTGGCTTACGTCCTATCCATATCTCATATGGCATTTTGGTTATAGACTTACTTGAAATCCTATTTAGAAGGTAACAAGCCGATTCGAGCGCATATCTCCAAAGAAAGATCGACAGACCAGCAAACCCCATCATGGATCGAACCATGTCCAATAAGGTCCGATTCCTCCTTTCAGACACACCATGATGCTGTGGTGTTCCAGGAGGAGTCCACTGAGAGAGAATCCCATTCTCTCCAAGATATGTCAGAAACTCATTGGAAAGGTATTCACCTCCCCGATCAGATCGAAGAGTTTTAATACACTTTCTAGTTTGTTTTTCTACCCCATTTCGGAATAGTTTGAATATTTCAAACGACTCCGACTTATGCTTCATTAAGTAGACATATCCATACCTCGATAGGTCGTCTGTGAAGGTTATGAAGTAGAAATATCCACCTCTTGCACTTGAGCTCATGGGTCCACATACATCAGAATGTACCAGACCCAAGAGTTCACTGGCTCACTCACCTTTTTCAGTAAAAGGTGACTTGGTCATCTTCCAAGAAGACAGGACTCACAGGTTGGAAGTGATTCACAATCATCAACTTCAAAAATTCCTTCTTGAGCCAACCTGTTTATCCTATTTTTATTAATATGATCTAGCCTACAGTACCAAAGGTAGACTTCTGACATATTATCCATTCTAGGGCATTTACCGAAGGTTTAAACTATATTAATAGGCTATGATAGTAAGTAAATTCTATTATTTAGTTATCCAATAAATATTATAACACCATTCAAAATGATATTGTAAATATTTTTTTTTATTAAAAATTCATAACTGTACATGACCAAAAGGCCTACAGAAATAATATTTAATAAAAAACTTGGACAATAGTGACATTCACTCAGAATTACATTACGAGAGTTGATTACAAGGTTCATGATTCCTAAAGCTAGAACTGAAACTTAGCTTCCATCTTCAATGTTCAGGAACCTCTCACCTTCATCAAATCTTCTACTGACCTACAGACCCTGTATCGAATTGCAGATATGATAAGGGCTTCCAGTATCCAATACCCAGGCAGTGGTATCACAAATGAAAAAGTTGCAAGGTGTTATCATATAATTACCTTGCTTCTTCTTTGCCTGTTCGGGTCCAGGGAGGCAATGTATAGAGGACAGTTCCTCTTCTAGTGCCCCTGCTTCTTACAAAAGAAGCACTTCGCCTGGCTCAAGTCGGGCTTGCGCATCTTGATCTGACCCTGTGCAGACGTCCCAGCATGTGCTGCACCTTCTTATTCTTCTTCTTCTTATTCTTCTTCCCTTTCTTAAAGGGTTGACGATCAGAAGAAGATCCTCCCACAACATTCACCAACTCCTTATGGAGCTGGTGGTCCTTCTCAAAGTTTTGTAGCAACCCCAACAGGCTGTGGTAGTTCATTGTAAGTTTTGTCATCTGAAAATGAGTAAGGAAGGAGAGGAAGGACTTGGGCAAAGAATTAAGGATCGCATCCTTACCGAGCTGCTCATGCAAGGAAAAGCCCAGTTTACTTAGGCGCTCAATCATTTCAATCTGTACAGTACATGATCGGTGACTGAGGCTCCATCCCTCATCCGAGTATTGAAAATGGCATAACTAGTTTTGTGCCTTTCAACGTCGTTAGGCATGCTAAAGGAGTCGTTCAATATTTGAAGCATCTTCTGTGGCTGGGCATTTTCAAACTTGCGGCTAAACTCATCATTCATTGCCACCAGCATTATGCACCGAACGGTGGTGTGGTCATTGAGCCACTTCTGGTAAGTATCTCAGACCGTCCCTCTAGCATTCGAGGCTGGCTCCTCAGGTGTCGGATCCATTACTACATAAAGGATCCACTCATGCTCAAAGATGATTTTCAATTTTTGATACCAGCTATCAAAATTAGGTCCCATGAGCTTGTCATTATCTAATAATGATCGGAGCAATAGGGTAGTAGCCATAGCTACATAAAAAAAAATCATACCTTTATTAGTACATAAATTATAAATACTAAAGACTTGGACTTTAGTCTAAAGTTTCTCCCAGTATTTTTACGAACTGATAGCCTCAACCTCCAATTCGAAGAATTATTTTAATTCTTTAGTGGTTACTAGAATCCACACAGACCACACACGAGCCCAACTTTGGTTGGTCAACCCATATGCATCTATGGGTAGGTTCATAACCAGTTGTTTCTCTAAACAACTTCTAGTAATTAATTTTGCCCCAGAACCTAATCAGTCAGCTTTGGCCTCCACTGAAAAGATCTGGTTAGGTCCAACCATTAACATGACTTGATTTGGTGAATCGGACCAATAAATGATCAGGCCTGACTTTGGCCGGCCAATCTGACCACCATCAGAAAGACTCAACCAAATTATCATATTATGAATGATAATTCCATTAGTCAATAAGCACCAGGCCTTTGGGCCTCTAGTGATTATTAAACTAATGGACTCATTATCACTCACTTAATGGGAGGCTATGACTTAGTTATCACTATAACTTAATCATTTTTAGGGACCTAATAATTTTTGAGGATTTTATTAAAGGATAGAAGAGAAAAAATTAACCAGCCAATTTCAATCCTCTCATTGACTTCACCAAGTCAGATTAAAAAGGATTTAATTAAAGCCGACATTAGGAGCACCTAAATCAGTCACACTGATTTACCTAATGACATGGGTGAGCCCTAATCACCAAGTGATCTAAACAAAACCTAACTCACTAGGTTGGCCAGGTAAGTGAGATCAGTGGAAGGGATGTGCCATTAACTCATCAGAGATCGAATCAATGCGAGTAGCTCCCAGTTAAAAATCACTGGTCAAACTGCCAAACTTATTTTAGATACCAACCGGTTCATTAGTTTTAATTTGATCAACTTAGTAAATAGGATTCCACCGTGTAGCCATGAATTAAGTCCATCTTGGTCTAGTTAAAGACATTGACCCATTCAACTACAACTATTAAAGTTGAGTCTAGAGTGTCCTTGACCTAATCTAATTCAACTTTTGATTAGATTTGACCAATTACTCTAATTTAGTCCATTTCTTTAAGCTAACCTTAGGTCTAACCCAATTATGAACCTAATCCATCTAACCCATTGACCCACAAGTTTATGCAATTGTCTTAGGTCTTAATTCATAATTCTAGACCAATTAGACAATACTTAATTCTTTTAATTAAGTATTTGGGCTGATGGGTCAGGGTTTGGCATTTTGAAAATAATTTTTAAATTTGAAAGATTTTATTTTCTGTTCACCAAATGTGTTGATTCATTTCACAAACGGATCAGCACATTTCATAAACAGCAATCCTATTGCTAATTACATAACAGAAAATAACTCAATCAAAATAAATCATGAATATTCCTTTAGATCTAATCTAATACATTCATGATAAATTTCACAATTGAACCTTTACAATAAAGTCCTTTCGCTGCTTCATCTGCATGGGATATAATCGCTCGGCACCCCTACCGCCATAGGAGAACCCCATCGAATGAGAGAAGAGGACCTTTAAACCCTACTTTTCTCCTATGACCGGACGACCATGCCAACCAACCTAATTAGGCTACTTACTACTTGGATCAAGTATATCTAAATATACCAATTTCAAAATTTAAATTTTAAATTTTAAATTTTAAATTTTGGATTTCATATTTCAAACAAATTTCAAATTTCAAATTTTAAATTTTTGAATTTTAAATTTTAAATTTTAAATTTTAAATTTTAAATTTTAAATTTTAAATTTCAAATAAATTTTAAATTTCAAATTTTGAATTTTGAATTTCAAATTTTTAAATTTTGAATTTTAAATTTTAAATTTTAAATTTTAAATTTTAAATTTAAACTTTTAGATTACTACTTAATGCATGTAAATGTATATCATATTTTAGAACCTGCTCTGATACCATTTCTAGAAATTTTAGTGCAGGGGTAAAACGATAATTTTAAATTTTTTTTAAAATTATAATTTTATAGTAGAAATTGTTAATTAATCTAATTAATTGACATGTATTAACCCTACACAAGGATCTAAATATGATATATATAGCATGCATTTAAATTTAAAATTTCAAATTCTATAGTAAATATTTTACTGTTATGTGTTCAGAACATATTACCTTCGTGCAGGTAGTCGATCGTCGCAGTCTGATCACCATCGGAATAGTCTGATCATCATAATGCAGCCACACAGTATGTCTGGCCTCCACAGATCATCCACACGAAGCTTTCGGTCTGATCGGCTCCTCCCGAATACTAGTTCATTACAGAACCCTTTCGACGGTCGATGCTGATCGAACTCCTTCGATCGATGTCTGCCAACTCCTTGGATACTCTAGATTATCAGCAAACATGCTTGAGAGGTTGATGAAGCTCTTCCTGAAGTTTGATGGGCTCACGACCCTCGTAGCTCACCTTCTCACTTCCCGAACCCTAGAAAGAAACCCTAAGGTACTCACAGATGACCCTGCACCCTTTCTCTCTTCTTTTCTTTTCTCTTCTTTTCTTTTCTTTTCTCACACAGAGGCCCTTTCTCATGCCACCCTTTCTCTCTAAGAAAGTCATGTGCATGCCCCACCTTCTCTTCCCTTTTTAAAACAGTGCAAGACTGCATCTTTACCACATCTTCACCACATGAGAGGATAAAGCTAGGTGGTTGCTCACTTGAATTCAAATCAAATTTGAATTCAAATACCAACCAACCTATCCTTATCCACTCAAAGTGAGAGAAGAGAGGGGCATGGGCTCTTTGTGCGTGGAGAGTCTACATGAGAAATATTTTCTCGTGTAGAGCAAGGGGTGCACAAATAGATAAGGTGGCGCATGGGTTAGTTGCCCATTCAAATTCAAACATCATTTGAATTTGAATGGCCAACCAACCAATCTTTATCCACCCAAATGGCGCATAAGGGAGGGGTGTGGGAAGGCTTCTGCATGGGAAAAATTCATGAGAACTTGTTTTTCATGAATTCAAATAGGCGCAAGTGAGGTGAGGTGGCGTAGGGAGATAAGTCAAAGGTGGTTTCAAACCTAATTGAACCAACCTTATTAAAATAGGTTAGGCATAATTTGACTAAATTAAACCCAACACAATTAGGTTTAATTAGGCTCAATAAAATTCTAATCAAATTAGAAATTGACTAAGTCCAACCCTTGATTAGATCAGGGACCAAACCACCTTGGCGATTAGGTCAACTCTTAACCTAATCGGGTCAAACCCAACTGAATCTAATTCAATTGGACTTGATCCAAAAATAATTACTCAATCAAATTAAGTTAATTAGTGATCAAATCACTAATTAAACCTCTCATAAATACTGAATCCAAATTCGATGGGCAATCGGGCATCCAAGTCCATCGATATGAAACCTTGATCGAAGAGTCCCAAACCAGTGGGACTCTTGACCCCGGTACCCAAAATATATGGAACTCATGATCAGAGAATCTTGATTCTCGATCACAGAGTCTCAAATACATAGGACTCAGAGTCTCTGAGCATTAGGACTCTTGGTTGAAGAGTCCCAGTCTAGTGGGACTCTTCACCAGCCATCAGATCAGATAGGAACCTCTAATGTGTGTGACCTCACAGGTTCGAACCTAAGTCGGTAGCATAGGAATCAATTTTTGTACTAATCGAAGTGACCATCTAGCAATGGTACCCGATGTTTGGATAGATCGAATAGTCGCAATCGCAACATTCAGAACCTACGCGAATATGGTTACTGTATAATTCATCCCTTTTGACCCCTGTGTATAGGATGACTCAGGGTTAAACTTTCAACTCTAATCAGATCATCCAAATCGTGCTCAAACAGTCCTGTGACTCCTCACTAGGACTACCCTGGTCAAGATTTTACTAAATTGAAATACAACTGTACACAGCTCCTGAACTGGAGTGGTCAATCCCATCTTGACACACGCACCGACAAGTCAAGTACTTGACTACACCCAGCAGCCTTCCATCACTGAATTAGAAATTTAGGTAGTCCAGTGCCTAAGTGCAGTGAGTTATTTGCAAGTCACTGTGGCAGTCTCAGGTCGGAGGGACAGTTATACCCATATCCCATCGGAGCAAATCTTGACAGTAGAAAAAGCTCCGGAGATGGTCACGTTCAGTGCAGATGTACCCTTACATCTCACCTGTATGTTATACCAATATCTCCACACTCTTTGATTAAGAGGACAACCATCCCATATGTCACACAACGACCTATGCTTGATAAACATTGTTGTCCTTGGTAACAACGTATCATTTGGTCGCGAACAGATTTAAAGACTAAATGATAAATCCTCCTTTGTCGAGTCTAAATAGTCCTAAGGACTTCACTACAACGCAGGAGTTCATTAGAAGATAAAATAATTTGTGATGAAAAATATCAAAATAACTTTTATTTATTTATAATTCATATACTAATACAAGAAAGAGCACAACCGTCAAAGGCTGACAATTGACTTTGGGATACTATTCTCAATAATTATTATGTCCAACTAAAAATTGAAGTCATACTCTACAAGTTTTAAGTCAGATTCTCCATAATCGAATCACCAATCCTTAGTATTTCTTAAATACCTAAGGATGACCTTTCAGTGATTCTCATTCGGATCTTGTAGGTATCCACTCACTATCCTAGTGAGTATACCATATCCAGTCTTATACATAGTATATATGATAGAATAAATTCTACTCATAAATACCCTATGTATGCTAGACTAAAAAAACTCAAGCAGCCTCTTAGATCTATCTCTATAGATTTTCATCCTTAGGAAGAGAGATGCTTTTCCAAAGTCCTTTATAGAGAACTATGATAATAGCAAAATCTTTATTCCCTAATATAAGGAATGTCATTTCTGATTAAAAAAATTTCATTCACACATAAAATAAAAAATATATTCATAGAACTATTACCCTATTTATATTTGCAAGGTTCTTCATCGTTCTCAATGAAGCCATGCATTTTGATCACTTATCAAAATGCATGTTCCAATTCCAAAATATTTCAGCAGTGCCATAGGAGAAATTATCTCATTATGGTTAATACCATAATATTGACAATATCCTTAGACAACCAGACGAACTTTGTAGGTCTCTACCTTCTTATCTGTACTCTCTAATCCTATTGAAGATCTATTTACACTCTATGGGCTTTACTCCTTCGAATGGATCAACGAGTGTCCATATACCGTTGATCTTCATGAACTTCATTTCGGACTTTATGGCTCCAAGCCACTAATTAGTATCGGACCTCTGCATGGTATCTATGTAGGTGATCAGATTCTTGTTATTCTCATCGAGTTTTATTGGAAATTATGTTCTAAAGCTAATCATTTGATGATTGTGTTGATTATAAATATATATGACTTGATAAATAATAAAAACCATTTGATATTTTTTATCACAAAGATACATCTTCTAATGAACTTCTATATTGTGATGAAGTCCTGAGAACTACTTTGATCGATAAAGGAGGATTTATCACATAGTCCTTAAACTGGTTCGCGACCAAATGATACGCTATTACTAGGATGATAGGATATCAAGTGTAGGTCGTTGTGTGCCATATGCGTTGGTTATCCTTGAAATCAAATGGTGTGGAGACACTGGTATGACATGCAGATGAGATGTACGAGTACATCATCACTGAATATGATCAACTACGAAGTACTCTGTTGTCGAGGATAGCTTGTGAAGGGTATGGGTATAAATGTCCCTCCGACTTGAGATCACTATGGTGACTTGCAAGTAACTCACTGTACTTTGATGCTGCGCTAATTGAGTTTCTAATTTAGTGATGGAAGATTTCTGGGTGCAGTCAAGTACTTATCAAGTCGGTGCGTGAGTCAAGAAGGGATTTACCCCTCCAAATTAGTAAGAGATATGCATCAGTATATTTCAATTTAACAAAATTTGAGCCCAGATAATCCATGTGATAGATTTAAAAAAGATTAAAATATAATATAGATGACTTATGTAGATTGACAGTTAAATTCTAGCTCATCTTCAAGTATTAGGGTCAAAGAAATGAATTATACGATAATCATATATCAATAGGTTCTTGAATGTTGCTTCATCTTCATTCGACCTATCCGGATGTCGGATCATCATTGCTAAATGATTACATCGATTGGTTCAAAAAGTTATTCCTGTCCTACCAGTTTAGGTTCAAACCTATGGAGTCACACTCAAAAAAAATTCTGACTGATTATGTGGCTGATCAACGATTCAGAATCATTCAAGGGCTTAATTATCAATTCGATTGATGGTTAACCTTATGCAAAAGTTACAATAAATTAATTCATCAAGTGTTAGTAAAGTAATGAAGGATTAATTAGCAATTAGATTGTGATTAACCTAATTTGATTGAGCAAAGAAGATTAAATAAAATCTAATAGAATTGGATTCAGTAGGTTTGACCCAATTAGGTTATAAGATGACCTAATAGTTAAGAGAGAATTATCCCTGATTTGATTAAGAATTTGGTTCAATCAATTCTTAATTTGATTGAGATTTGATTAAAAATTTATAAACTTAATTAGATTGGATTTCATATATTTTATTTGGGCTAAACTAGATGTGATTTGATTTGGATTCAAATAAGAAAATTAAGAGTTCTTATTGGAATAGGACTCTTCTCCCTTGCGCTAACCCAGTTTGCATGCCATATATCTCCACACACAAAATTATTTTGTGTGAGATTTTTTACACCAAAGAGTCTTTTCCCTTCTCTATGTCACGTCCAAATCTAATTTTATTTAGATAAAATGAAGGTTCTAAAATTAGATTTCAAAATATTTCTTATCAGGAGAATCTTTTCTTATCCAGATCAACCTCTCCATGCCAATAAATTTTTTTCTCCTTATATGTGTGATATTTTTAAGATATTTTCCATGGAAGATCAATTGGAGAACTGATTTACTATAAAAAAAATATGAGAAAGGACATCCCAAATTTTTTTAGTATGTTTTGGGATGTGAAATTATGAAGGGAGACAGAATCCTATAAGAGTCCAAGATCACTAGGACTCTTCATCCCACCTCCTTACACGCCTGTAAAAGAGGCTTTTGTAGTTTCTTTTATGCGTGTTGTTGAGAATTGTGTTTCAAAGCCAATCATCAGTCTGTTGACGGTTGTGCTTATCATTATAATTGTATATAAATTAATAAATTAATAAATATTATTTTAATTTTCTCATCACTGTGTATATCTCATTTTGAACTCCTATTATGTATAAAGTCGTTAGAACTATTTAATTTGATATAGGAGGATATATCATTTAGTCCTTAAACCTTAAGTTCATGACCAAATGATATACTATTATTAGGACGATAGCTATATCAGGTATAGATCATTGTATGTCATGTATATTGATTGTCCTCTTAATCAAGGAGTGTGAAGATACTGGCATGGCATGCAAATATGACATAAGAGTACATCTCACTGAATGTGATCAATTGCTAAGCACTCTACTGTCAAGAGTAGCTCGTGAAGGATATGGGTATAAGTATCTCTCTGACATGAGATCACCATGGTGACTTGCAAGCAACTCACTATGCTTTGGTGCAAGACTACTTGAATTTCTAATTCAGTGATGAAAGATTTTTGGACATAGTTAAGTACTTGCAAAGTCAGTGTATGAGTCAATATCAAATTGACCCCTCCGAATAAGTAGGAGTTAATGTATCAGTGTGTATCAGTGTGTTTAAAAATTAAAATACAATGTGGATGACCATATCAGGGTTGGTAGTTAAATCTAGATCCCTTGAGCATTTGGGTCAAAGAGATGAATTATACAGTAACCATATGCCAATAGATTCATGAATGATGCTTTGCAATCTTTCGACCTATTTGGATGTCGGGTATCATTGCTAGATGGTCACTTTGATTGGTATAGAAAGATTATTTTCATACTACTAGCTTATATTTGAACCTATGGGGTCACACTCAGAAGAAATTTTTAACTGATCATATGGCTAATCAACGATTAAGAATCATTCTAGGGTAAAACAGTCAATTTGTTTGATGATTAATCCTATGCAAAAATTATAATAAATCAATTCACTAATTATTGATGAATTATGGGAGGATTGATTAGTAATTAGATTGCTAATTAATTTAATTTGATTGAATATTAAGGTTTGGGTCGAATCTAATTGAATTGGATTCAATTTGGTTTGACCCGATTAGGTTATAAGATGACTTAATCGCTAAGGGTGTTCGATTCCTGATATGATCAGGACTTGAGCTCGATTAATTTTTGATTTGATTATAATTTAATTAAAATTATTTACTATCTAATTAGATTGGGTTTAATGATCCAATTAGGTTTAACCTAATTTGGTTGGATTAAGAATCTAATTGGATGAGAAAAATAATTCTAATTCGAATCCCTTGCACCTCCTTTATCTGCACCCTCTTATTCTTCACATGAGAAATATTTTATGTAATTTTTTTATACTCAAAAATCTATCTCACATTTTCATCTAAGTCTTTTTGAATTAGAAATTGATTGGTTTAAATTTAAATTCAAATTAGTTTGAATTTGAATAAAAATCTAGAGTCTAAATTGAGTTGGACTCTTCTCTTCATGCCACCACATTTCTCCACGCATAAAGTATTTTTGTGTGAGATCTTTTATACTATTTTGATGTTGGTCAACCTCTCTCTGAGTTTATAAGATAAAGACAAAATTTGATTCAAAATTTAATTCAAATTTAACTTAAATGGTGATAAGGATCAACCAATACTTAATTTGAACCGAAACTATCTTATTCTTATCCTTATCTTCCATGGGATGCCAACCTTAAAAGGAGATTAGTTTTGTATGAGATTAGAAGTAATTTTTGGTGTGAGAAATCTGAGAAAGGGGACATAAAATGTTGAGAGTGGGTTGGGCTTTCGTGCGTGAGAAATAGAGGAAGTGTTCTTCCTCTCAGGCGTGAGATGTGGGTTCTAGGGTTTCATCTCTAGATTTTGTGAGAAGAAAAATATAAGAGTGAGTCTTGTCCAATCTTCCACACCACCACCTTATCATAAAGCTTCATCTTCTAATCTAGAGAACTCTGAGAGATCTGAAGAAAGGAGCTTGGATCAGCCATCCAGAGCCTTCGATGCGAGCTAGCACTCCCGTAAATGAAGATCCGATCAGAGCTTCGAGTGGATGATCTATAGAGGTCGAATGATCTGTATGGCTACTCGACATTAGTGAGAGCTTTATACCATACTTATCAGTAGTAGAGATCATTGACCCACAAAAAGGTGATGAGTTCTGAACTCTACCGACATAATCTAAAAGTTAGATCAGATTCAGAGCATCGATGTGATCGATGCAGTTTTTTATTTTTTATTAGATTTTATATATAAATTTTTCAAGTCATAGATCCTTAATGATAGTTTAGATCTGATCTAAGGCATATTTAAAAGATTAAAATATTTAATCTTTTATTATTCTGTTATAAAATTTTAAAAATACATACTTTGAACTATCCATTTTTTTTTCAGATGGTATCAGAACCAGATTTCTTATGACATAATTTTTTTATATATAATCTAATTTTAATTATTTAAATTAGATCTAAATAATTAATTTTGAATCTGAGTAGTATAGTAATCTGATTGGATAGATCTTCATAGCCGTCTGGTCATAGGACAAATCAGGATTTTACTATCCTATTTACCCATTCGGTGAGATCTCCTATGGCATATAGAGGTGCTGTGCGGTCTTTTTCATGATGATGAATAATGAAAAAAAATTTAAAATTTTATTTTGGATCTGAAATAATATATATTAGATCTAAAATTAGAGTCTTGATCATTAGATGATGGATTGAAAAAATATTTTATAAAATTGAAAATAATTTTCAAACACTGAACCCGAACCCATATCAGTCCAAAACTTAATTAAGAATTAAGCAATCTAGATTTAAGAATCAAAGATCTAAGGTATTAATTTCATAACTCTTGGGTTAATGGGTTAGCTCGAGTCAAGTCCATTTAACTGGATTAGACTTAGGATTAGAAATCATTGATAATGGACCATGTTAGTAATTGATCAAATCTAATTAAAAATTAATTCTGATTGGATCAATTTTTTCTCTTGATCAATTTCAATATATGTAGTTGGTCAAGTCCATATTTTTTATTAGACCAATATTGACTTTGATCATAGCTCCATGGTCGAATCTAGATCTATAAGTTGATCAAATTGAAAATGACTAACCAGTTGGTGTTTAAGGTAAGTATGGCAGCTTTGATCGGTGGTCATTAATTAGAAGCTACTTGCATAGATTGAGTCTATATCGAGTTAATGGCATATCCTCCCATCGATCTCACTTACCATGGCCAACATGATAAATTATATTTTGATTAGATCACTCAATGATTGGAGTTGACCCATGCTAACTAAGAAATTAGTTTGACTGATTTAGGTGCCCCTAGTTCGACTTATCTTGAGTCCTCTTCATGACTTGGTGAAGTCAGTGGAAGGATTTATGACTGATTGTCTGGACCAATTTTTACCTAATCTTCTTTAATCTGACTTGGTGAAGTCAAGGGGAGGATTAAGATTAACTGGTCAAGTCTTTTCTTATCTTTCAATTAACTAATTAAATCTTTTAAAATTATTAGGTCCCTAAAAATGAAATAGTTATGATGATAACTAGATCATAGCCTTCCATTAAATTGGATGATAATGAGTCCAACGGTTTAGATGATCATTGGAGGTGCTACACGTCTAGTGCTCATTTGGCTGTCGAAATTATCATTCATAATATGGCCACCACCTTGTCGCTCCGATCACTATTAGATAGTGATAAATTGATGGGATCAAATTTTGATAGCTGGTATCAAAAGCTCAAAATTATCTTAGAGCATGAATAGATCTTGTATGTGTTAACTAATCCGACATTTGAGGAGCCAGCTCCAAATGAACGTAGCTCGATCAGAGACACTTATCAAAAGTGGCTCAATGATCAGACTATGGTTCGTTGTATTATACTGACAGTGATGAATGATGAGTTTAGCCTTCATTTCGAGAATACACAGTCACAGAATATGTTGTAAATGTTGAACAAGTCTGTTGGCATACCCGACGATGTTGAGAGGCATAATCTAGTTGTGCCATCTTCAACGCTCAAATGAGGGAAGGAGCATCAGTCATTGATCATGTATTGTACATGATTGAGATGATTGAGTGCCTAAGCAAGCTCAGCTTTCTCTTGCATGAGCAGTTGGAGAAAGATGCTATTCTGAACTCTCTGCCTAAGTCCTACCTCCCTTTCTTTACTCATTTTCGAATGACAAAGCTTACAGTTAACTACCATGATTTGCTGATGTTACTGCAAAACTTTGAGAAGGATCACCAGCTCCAAAAGGAGTCGGTGAATGTTGTGGGTGGGTCTTCTTCTGGATGTTGACCCTTTAAGAAAGAAAAGAAGAGAAAGAAGAACAAGAAAAGAGCGCAAAGTGCTGGGGCACCCAAGCTCAGTCAGATCAAGAAATTCAAGTCCAATCAGAGTCAGGCGGAATGCTTCTACTGTAAAAAGTAGGGGCATTGAAAAAAAAATTATTTTCAATACATTACCTTCTTGGATCCGAACAGACCGAGAAAGATGTAAATTGTTGCTGGACAAGGTAATTATATGATAACACCTTGTAATTACTCAATTTATGATTCTACTATCTAGGTATTAGATACTGAAAGTCCTTTTAATATTTGCAATTCATTACAAGGTCTGCAGGTCAGTAGGAGATTTGAAGAAGATGAGAGGTTCCTTAATGTTGAAGATGAAAGATCAGTTCCAGTTCTAACGTTAGGGACTATTAAGTTTGTATTTAAGTCTAGTATAATTGTTCTAAGTGAATATCACTTTTGTCCTTCTTTTTTATTGAATATTATTTCTATAGGCCTTTTGGTCATATACGATTATGAAATTTTAATAAAAAAAATAATTTTAATATCATTATGAATGATGTTAATGTGATGAATGGACAGCTGAACAATGGTATTTACATATTGTTACAGTCTGTTAGTGTAATATACACATCCAACAAATGCCCTAGAATTGGTGATGTCTCTGATATTTAATTTAGCATTGTAGGTTAGGTCATATTAATAAGAACAGAATAAATAGGTTGACACAAGAGAGAATCTTTGAAGTCAGTGATTATGAATCACTCTCAACCTGTGAGTTCTATCTTCTTGAAAAAATAACCAAATCATCTTTTACTGAAAAAGATGAGCGAGCCAATGAAGTTTTAGATTTGATACATACTGATGTATATGGACTAATGAACACTAGTGCTAGAGATGGATATTATTATTTCATTACATTTACAGATGACCTATCGAGGTATGGACATGTCCACTTAATGACACATAAGTCAAAATCATTTAAAATGTTCCAACAATTCTGTAATGAAGTAGAGAAACAAACTAGAAAGAGTATTAAAACTCTTCGATCTGATCGAAGAGGAGAATACCTCTCCAGTGAGTTTTTGAAATACTTAGAAGAGAATGAAATTCTCTCACAATGGATCCCTCCTGGAACACCACAGCATAATAGTGTATCAGAAAGAAGGAATCGAACTCTGTTCGACATGGTTCGATCCATGATGGGCTTTGCAGATATGTCAATTTCTTTTGGGGATACGCACTCAAGTTGGTTTGTTATATTTTAAATAAAGTTTTGAGTAAGTCTATAAGTAAAACTCCATATGAGATGGGGACAAGGCGTAAGCCAGCACTCTCTCACCTTAAAATTTGGGGATGTCCGGCTTATGTCAAATGTTTAAAAACTGACAAGCTTGGACCTAGGTCTGACAAATATCTATTTGTAGGGTATCCAAAAGAGATCAATGGATATTACTTCTATGTTGCTGATGAACAGAAGGTGTTCGTCAGTAATAGGATAGTTTTTTTAGAAAAGGAGTTCCTTGGTGAAGGAACTAATGCCTCAAAGATTGAATTTAATGAAGTTCGATCGGCAGAAGAACCAACAAAATCTAGTAAACCCATAGAGTCGGACTTGATTAGATCAAATTTAAAATCTATTGTAGAAATATCTTTAAGAAGATCCGATAGAGTACCACATCAATCGGATAGATACTACGATTTTTTAGTCCGAGACGGAGATCTAGTTGAACTCGATGAGAATAATGAAGATCCGATCACCTATATGGATGCGATGCAGAGGTCTGACTCCGATAAGTGGCTAGAATATTGGGAATAGTATTCCAAAGCCAATCATCAGCCTATTGATGGTTGTGCTCTTTGTTGTATTAGTACATAAATCATAAATAAATAAAAGTTATTTTGGCATTTTTCATCACAAATTATCATCTTCTAATGAACTCTTATGTTGTAGTGAAGTCCTTAGGACTATTTAGACTCGATAAAGGAGGATTTATCATTTAGTCCTTAAATCTGTTCACGACCAAATGATACATTGTTACCAAGAACAATAATGTTTATCGAGCATAGGTCATTGTGTGCCACATAGGTTGGTTGTCTTCTTAACCAAGGAGTGTGGAGACACTGGTATGGCATACAGATGAGATGTAAGGGTACATCTGCACTGAACATGACCGACTCCGGAGCTATCTCTACTGTCAAAATTTGCTTCGATGGGATATGGGTATAAATATCCCTCCGACCTGAGACCGCCATGGTGACTTGCAAGCAACTCACTGCACTTAGGCACTACACTACCTGAATTTCTAATTCAGTGATGGAAGGCTGCTGGGTGTAGTCAAGTACTTGACTGTCGGTGCGTGTGTCAAGATGGGATTGACCACTCAAGTTCAGGAGCTGTGTACAGTCGTATTTTAATTTAGCAAAACTTTGTCCAGGGTAGTCCTAGTGAAGAGTTACAGGACTAATTGAGTTGAGCACGACTCGGATGATCTAATCAGGGTTGACAGTTTAACCCTGAGTCATCCTAAACACAGGGGTCAAAAAGGATGAATTATACATTAACCATATTCACATAGGTTCTGAGTGTAGCGATTGCGACTATTTGACCTATCCAGATATCGGGTACCATTGTTAGATGGTCACTTCGATTAGTACAGGAATTGGTTCTGTGCTACTTGCTTAGGTTCGAACCTGCGGGGTCACACACATTAGAGATTCCTATCTGATCTGATGGCTGATGATGAGTCCTAATGTTCATGGACTATGAGTCCTACATGTTTGAAACTCTATGATCGAGAATCAGGATTCTCTGATCACAAGTCCCACACATTTTGGGTACCGGGGTCAAGAGTCCCACTGGTTTGGGACTCTACGATCAAGGTTTCATATTGATGGACTTTGATACCCGATTGCCTATCAATTTGGACTCAACATTTATGAGAGGTTTAATTAGTGATTTGATCACTAATTAACTCAATTTGATTGAGTAATTATTTTTGAATCAAGTCCAATTGAATTGGATTTAGTTGGGTTTGACCCGATTAGGTTAAGAGTTGACCTAATCATCGAGATGGTTTGGTCTCTGATTTGATCAGAGGTTGGACTTAGTCAATTCCTGATTTGATTAGGATTTTATTGAGCCTAATTAAGCCTAATTAAGTTGAGTTTAAATTAGTCTAATTGGGCCTAACTTATTTGGTTCAATTAGGTTGGTTTAAATAATGAAACCACCTTGATCCAAACTCCCTGCGCCACCTCACATCCACTGCACCCATTTGAATTCACGAGAAGAAATTTCTCATGAATTTTTTCTCATACAAAGCCCTCCCCATGCCCACTTTTGTGCACCATATGGATGGATAAAGCTGATTAGTTAACCATTCAAATTCAAAGCATGTTTGAATTTGAATGGATAACTTATCTCTTGTGCCTTCAGGCTTATCCATCTTGTGCGCCACATAACTTACACGAGAAAAGGTTTCTCATGAAACCTTTCCATGCACAAAGAGTCCACACCCTTCTCTTCTCACACCATAAGTGGATAGGGATGAGTTGGTTTGCATTTGAATTCAAACTCGATCTGAATTCAAATGTGCAACCACTTATCTTTATCCTCTCACACGGATAAGACACGTTCGACGTTGTTTTAAAAAGAGGAGAAAGGTGGGGCGTGCATAGAATTTTTTGGAGAGAAATTTTGGGGTGTGAGGAACCTTTCTATGTAAGGTGAAGGTCCAAAACCATCCGAGAGAAAAAGAAAGAAAAGAAAGAAAAAAGGGCGCAGAGTTTTTCTTAGTGTACCCTAGGATTTCAGCCTGGGGTTCGGGAAGTGAGAAGGTGAGCTACGAGTGTCATGAGCTCACCAAATTTTAGAGAGATCTTCAACATCCTCTCAAGCATATCTGTTGATTATTCAGAGTATCCAAAGAATCGACAGACATCGATCAAAGGAGTTCGATCAGCATCGATCGTCGAAAGGGCTCTACAACGAGCTAGCACCCGTGAGGAGTCGATCAGATCGGGAGCCTCATGTGGATGATCTACAGAGGTCAGACATACTGTGTAGCTATGTCATGATGATCAGACTCTTTCGACGATGATCAGATTATGGCGATCTACTACCCGCACAAAGGTATTATGTTCTGAACACATTACAATAAAGTGTTTACTGTTCAAATTCGAATTTCAAATTTAAATGCATGCATGCTGTATATCATATTTAGATTCTAGTGTAGGGTAAATATATATTAATTAATTAGATTAATTAATATTTTCCACTATAAAATCATAATTTTAAAAAAATTTAAAATTACTATTTTACCCCTGTACTGAATTTCACATCAAATGGTATCAGAGCAGGTTCTAAGATATGATATATGAATTTACATGCGTAGATTAAGTTATAATCTAAAAGTTTAAATTTGAAATTTAAAATTTGGTTAAAATTTTAAATTTGAAATTCAAAATTTAAAATTCAAAATTTGAAATTCAAAAATTTGAAATTTGAAATTTGAAATTTAAAATTTAAAATTTAAAATTTGAAATTTAAATTTTGAAATTGGTATATTTAGATATACTTGATCTAAGTAGCAAGTAATCTAATTGGGTTGGTTGCCATGGACGTCCGGTCATAGGAGAAAAATAAGGTTTAAAGGTCCTCTCTTCCCATTCGATGGGGTCTCCTATGGCGGTAGGGGTGCCGCTGTAATTATATCCCATGCAGATGAAGCAGCAAAAAGATTTAATTATAAAAATTCAATTATAAAATTTATCATGAATGTATTAGATTAGATCTAAAGGAATATTCATGATTTATTTTGATTGAGTTATTTTCTGTTATGTAATTAGCAATAGGATTGCTATTTATGAAATATACTAATCTATTTGTGAAATGAGTCAACATGTTTGGTGAACAGAAAATAAAATCTTTCAAATTTAAAAATTATTTTCGAAAAGCCAAACCCTGACCCATCAACCCAAATACTTAATTAAAATAATTAAGTGTTATCAAGTTGGTCTAGAATTATGAATTAAGATCTAAGACAATTGCATAAACTTGTGGATCAATGGGTTAGATGGATTAGGTCCATAATTGGGTTAGACCTAAGGTTAGCTTAAAGAAATGGACTAAATTAGAGTAATTGGTCAAATCTAATCAAAAGTTGAATTAGATTAGGTCAAGGACACTCTAGACTCAACTCCAATAGTTGTAGTTGAATGGATCCATGTCTTTAACTAGACTAAGATGGACTTAATTCATGGCTACGCGGTGGAACCCTATTTACTAAGTTGATCAAATTAAAACTAATGAACCGGTTGGTGTCTAAGGTAAGTTCGGCAGTTTGACCAGTGGTTCTTAAGTGGGAGCTACTCGCATTGATTTGATCTCTGCGAGTTAATGGCTTATCCCACCACTGATTGTACTTACCTGGCCAACCTGGTGAGTTAGATTTTGATTAGATCACTTAGTGATTAGGGCTCACCCATGTCATTAGGTAAATCGATGTGACTGATTTAGGTGCTCCTAATGCCGGCTTTAATTAAATCCTTTTAATCTGACTTGGTGAAGTCAGTGGGAGGATTGAAATTGGCTGGTTAATTTCTTCTCTTCTATCCTTTAATAAGATTCTCAAAAATTATTAGATCCCTAAAATGATTAAGTTATAGTGATAACTAAGTCATAGCCTCCCATTAAGTGAGTGATAATGAGTCCATTAGTTTAATAATCATTGGAGGCCAAAGGCCTGGTACTTATTGACTAATGGAATTATCATTCATAGTATGATAATTTGGTTTGAGTCTTTCTGATGGTGGTCAGGTTGGCCGGCCAAAGTCGGACCTGATCATTTATTGGTCTGATTCACCAAATTAAGTCATATTAATGGTTGGACCTAACCAGATCTTTTCAATGGAGGCCAAAGCCTACTTATTAGGTTCTGGGGCAAAAATTTATTACTAGAAGTTGTTTAGATAAACAACTGGTTATGAACCTACCCACAGATGCACATGGGTTGACCAACCAAAGTTGGTCTCGTGTGTAGTCTGTGTGGATTCTAGTACCCACTAAGGAATTAAAGTAATTCCTCGAATTGGAGGTTGAGGCTACCAATTCGTAAAAATATTGGGAGAAACTTTAGACTAAAATTCAAGTCTTTAGTATTAATAATTTATGTACTAATAGAGGTCTGGTTTTTCTTTATGCAGCTATGGCCACTACCCTGTCGCTCTGGTCATTATTAGATAATGACAAGCTCATGGGACCTAATTTCGATAGCTGGTATCAAAAATTAAAAATCATCCTTGAGCATGAGCGGATCCTTTATGTTGTAACGGATCCGGCATCCGAGGAGCCAGCCCCGAATGCTAGAGGGACGGTCCGAGATACTTACCAGAAGTGGCTCAACGATCGAACCACCGTTCGATGCATAATGCTGGCGGCAATGAATGATGAGTTTAGTCGTAGGTTTGAGAACGTCCAGCCACAGGAGATGCTTCAAATGTTGAACGACTCCTTTGGCACATCTGACGATGTTGAAAGGCACAAAACTAGTTGTGCCATTTTTAATGCTCGGATGAGGGATGGGGCCTCAGTCATCGATCATGTACTGTACATGATCGAAATGATTGAGCGCCTAAGTAAACTAGGCTTTCTCCTGTACGAGCAGCTCGGTAAGGATGCGATCCTTAATTCATGCCCAAGTCCTTCCTCCCCTTCCTTACTTATTTTCGAATGACAAAGCCTGCAGTGAACTACCACGGCTTGTTGGGGTTGCTACAGAACTTTGAGAAGGACCACCAGCTCCATAAGAAGTCGGTGAATGTTGTGGGAGGGTCTTCTTCTGGTCGTCGACCCTTTAAGAAAGGGAAGAAGAAGAAAAAGAAGAAGAACAAGAAGGTGCAGCCGCATGCTGGGACGTCTGCACAGGGTCAGACCAAGAAGCACAAGCCCGACCAGAGCCAGGTGGAGTGCTTCTTTTGCAAGAAGCAGGGGCACTGGAAGAGGAACTGTCCTCTATACATTGCCTCCCTGGACCCAAACAGGCCGAAGAAGAAGCAAGGTAATTATATGATAACACCTTGCAACTTTTCCATTTGTGATACTACTGCCTGGGTATTGGATACCGGAAGCCCATATCATATTTGCAATTCGATGCAAGGTCTTCAGGTCAGTAGGAGATTTGATGATGACGAGAGGTTCCTGAATGTTGGAGATGGAAGCAAAGTTCCAGTTCTAGCTTTAGGAATCATGAACCTTGTAATCAATTCTCGTAATGTAATTCTAAGTAAATATCACTATTGTCCAAGCTTTTTATTAAATATTATTTCGAATATCAATTTTTAATAAAAGAAAATATTTGCAATATCATTTTGAATGGTGTTACAATGTTTGTTGGACAACTAGATAATGGAATTTAGTTACTGTCACAACCTGTTAATGTGGTTCAAACCTCCAGTAAATGCCCTAGAATAGATAATGTGTCAGAAATCTACCTTTGGCACTGTAGGCTAGGTCATATCAATAAGAACAGGATAAATAAGATGGCTCAAGAAGGAATTCTTGAAGTTGGTGATTGTGAATCACTTCCAACCTGTGAGTCCTATCTTCTTGGGAAGATGACCAAGTCACCTTTTACTGAAAAAGGTGAGCGAACCAGTGAACTCTTGGGTCTGGTACATTCTGATGTATGTGGACCCATGAGCTCAAGTGCAAGAGGTGGATATTTCTACTTCATAACCTTCACAGATGATCTATCGAGGTATGGATATGTCTATTTAATGAAGCATAAGTCAGAGTCTTTTAAAATATTCAAACTATTTCGAAATGAGGTAGAAAAATAAACTGGAAAGTATATTAAAACTCTTCGATCTGAATGAGGAGGTGAATACCTTTCCAATGAGTTTTTGACATATTTAGGAGAGAATGGAATTCTCTCTTAGTGGACTCCTCCCAGAACACCACGGCATAATGGTGTGTCTGAAAGGAGGAATCGAACCTTGTTTGACATGGTCCGATCCATGATGGGGTTTGCTGGTCTGTCGATCTCCCTCTGGGGATATGCACTCGAATCGTCTTGTAACCTTCTAAATAGGGTTCCAAGTAAGTCTGTAACCAAAATGTCATATGAGTTATGGATAGGACGTAAGCTAGTACTCTCGCACCTTAGGGTTTGGGGGTATCCGGCTTATGTTAAACGTTTAATTACGGACAAGCTTGGACCTAGGTCTGACAAGTGTAATTTCATAGGGTACCCAAAAGAGATCAAAGGATATTATTTCGACCTAGCTGATAAGCAAAAGGTGTTTGTCAGCCTTAAGGCAATCTTTTTAGAAAAAAAGTTTCTTGGTGAAGGGACTGTTGCCTCTAAGGTCGATCTTGAGAAAGTTCGGCAGGTGGAAAAATCGACACAAGTAGCTGAACCTAAATCAGATTTGGTTAGATCAAATCCAGAGCCCATTGTTCCTGCACCCTTAAGGCGATCTGGTAGAGTACCACGTCAACCGGACAGATACTATGTTTCTTGGTTCGGGACGGAGATCCTATCGAACTTGATAAAAATGATGAGGATCCGATCACCTACATGGATGCAATGCAAAGACCTGACTCTAAAAAATGGCTAAAGGCCATGAAATCCGAAATGGAGTCCATGAAGGTCAACGATGTGTGGACATTGGTTGACCCACCCGAAGGAGTAAAATCCATAGGGTATAAATGGGTCTTCAAGAGGAAGAGGGGCGCAGACGGAAAGGTGGAAACCTATAAAACCCGTCTGGTTGCCAAGGGATATCGTCAATGTTATGGTATAGACTATGACGAGATATTTTCTCCTATGGCAATACTCAAATCCATTCGGATTATGCTTGCGATAGCTGCCCGTCTAGACTATGAAATCTGACAGATGGATGTGAAAATAGCTTTCCTAAACGGAGAGCTGGACGAAGAGGTGTATATGATACAACCTGAAGGATTCGCATCCACAGATGAGTCTAAGGTGTGCAGGCTACAGAGGTCCATTTATGGACTTAAGCAAGCATCCCGGAGTTGGAACATACATTTTGATAGGATGATCAAGACGTATGGCTTCGTTAAGAACGGAGAAGAGCCCTGCATTTGTAAGTGGGCTAATGGTCCAGTAGTAGTATTTCTTATATTGTATGTGGATGACATTCTCTTAATCGAAAATGATATCCCTGCATTACAGGGAATAAAGATTTGACTGTCGTCACAATTCTCCATGAAAGATCTGGGAGAAGCTTCCTACATCCTAAGGATGAGGATCTCTAGGGATAGATCTAAAAGGTTGCTTGGCTTATCCCAGTCCATGTACATTGATACTATGCTGAAAAGGTTCAGCATGGAGAATTTCAAGAAAGGCTATCTACCGATAGGCCATGGAATTTCTCTCTCAAAGAGGGATTGTCCGACAACACCTCAAGAGAGAGAGCATATGGATAGAATTTCATATGCTTTGGTAGTGGGATCTATCATGTACGCCATGACATGTACACGATCAGATGTGGCATACTTACTAGGGGTAGTGAGTAGATACCAATCTGATCCAGGGGAGAATCACTGGAAGGTTGTTAAAACCATCCTGAAGTATTTAAGAAATACTAAGGATCAGTGGCTTGTTTATGGTGAATCGAACTTGAAACTTATAGGGTTTACAGACTCTAGTTTTCAGTCTGATCACAATGACAGCAAGAGTGTGTCGAAATTTATTTTTACCCTTAATGGTGGGGCTGTCTGCTGGAAGAGTTCCAAGCAGCACATAGTGGCTAATTCAGTTTACGAGGCAGAGTATGTCGCTGCATCAGATGCTGCCAAAGAAGCGATGTGGCTGAGAAAATTCATCACCGAGCTCGGAGTAGCACCCTCCCTTGTTGGTCCAGTTCTGCTCTACTGTGATAGTTCTGGATCCATAGCTCAGGCGAAGGAACCAAAGGAATACCAGCGGACGAAGCACATTCTACGCCGCTACCATCTCATCCGAGAAATCATGGATCGAGGTGACGTCGACCTTCAGAAGATCGATGGAAAGAAAAACCTGGCCGACCCATTCACTAAAGCCATTGCGGTGAAGGAGTTCAACGACTTCAAGTCAAAGATGGATATTAGATACTGCACCGATTGGCTTTAGGCCAAGTGAGAGATTGTTGGGAATAGTATCCCAAAGCCAATCGTCAGCCTGTTGATGGTTGTGCTCTTTATTGTATTAGTACATAAATCATAAATAAATAAAAGTTATTTTGATATTTTTCATCATAAATTATCATCTTCTAATGAACTCCTGTGTTGTGGTGAAGTCCTTAGGACTATTTAGACTCGACAAAAGAGGATTTGTCGTTTAATCCTTAAATCTATTCGCGATCAAATGATACGTTGTTATCAAGGACAATAATGTTTATCGAGCATAGGTCGTTGTGTGCCATATAGGTTGGTTGTCCTCTTAACCAAGGAGTGTGGAAACACTGGTATGGCATACAGGTGAGATGTAAGGGTACATCTGCACTGAATGTGACCGACTTCGGAGCTATCTCTACTGTCAAGATTTGCTCTGATGGGATATGGGTATAAATGTCCCTCCGATCTGAGACCGCTACAATGACTTTCAAGCAACTCACTGCACTTAGACATTGGACTACCTGAATTTCTAATTCAGTGATGGAAGGCTGTTGGGTGTAGTCAAGTACTTGACTTGTCGGTGCGTGTGTCAAGATGGGATTGACCACTCCAGTTCAGGAGCTGTGTAAAGTCATGTTTCAATTTAGCAAAATCTTGGCCAGGGTAGTCCTAGTGAGGAGTCACAGGACTGATTGAGTTGAGCACGACTCGGATGATCTAATCAGGGTTGACAGTTTAACCCTGAGTCATCCTAAACATAGGGGTCAAAAGGGATGAATTATACAGTAACCATATTCACGTAGATTCTGAGTATTATGATTGTGACTATTCAACCTATTCGAACGTCGGGTACCATTGCTAGATGGTCACTTCGATTAGTATAGAAATTGGTTCCTGTGCTACCGGCTTAGGTTCAAACCTGTGGGGTCACACACATTAGAGGTTCCTATCTGATCTGATGGCTGATGATGAGTCCTAATATTTGTGGACTATGAGTCCTACGTGTCTGAGACTCTGTGATCGAGAATCAGGATTCTCTGATCACAAGTCCCACACATTTTGGGTACCGGGGTCAAGAGTCCCACTGGTTTGGGACTCTACGATCAAGGTTTCATATTGATGGACTTTGATACCCGATTGCCAATCGGATTTGGACTCAATATTTATGAGAGGTTTAATTAGTAATTTGATCGCTAATTAACTCAATTTTATTGAGTAATTATTTTTGGATCAAGTCCAATTGATTTGGATTCAGTTGGGTTTAACTTGATTAGGTTAAGAGTTGACCTAATCGTCGAGATGGTTTGGTCCCTAATTTGATCAGGGGTTGGGCTTAGTCAATTCTTAATTTGATTAGGATTTTATTGAGCCTAATTAAGCTTAATTAAATTGGGTTTAAATTAGTCTAATTGGGCCTAACTTATTTGGTTCAATTAGGTTGGTTTAAATAATGAAACCACCTTGACCCAAACTCCCTGCGCCACCTCACATCCACTGCGCCCATTTGAATTCACGAGAAGGAATTTCTCATGAATTTTTTCTCATGCAAAGCCCTCCCCATGCCCACTTTTGTGCACCATATGGATGGATAAAGCTGATTAGTTAACCATTCAAATGCAAAGCGTGTTTGAATTTGAATGGATAACTTATCTCTTGTGCCTTCAGGCTTATCCATCTTGTGCGCCACATAACTTACACAAGAAAAGGTTTCTCGTGAAACCTTTCCACACACAAAGAGTCCATGCCCTTCTCTTCTCACGCCATAAGTGGATAGGGATGAGTTGGTTTGCATTTGAATTCAAACTCGATTTGAGTTCAAATGTGCAACCACTTATCTTTATCCTCTCATGCGGATAAGACATGTTCGACGTTGTTTTAAAAAGAGAAGAAAGGTGGGATGTGCATAGAATTTTTTGGAGAGAAAGTTTGGGGTGTGAGGAATATTTTTGCATGAGGTGAAGGTCCAAAACCTTCCGAGAGAAAAAGAAAGAAAAGAAAGAAAAAGGGCGCAGAGTTTTTCTTAATGTACCCTAGGGTTTCAGCCTAGGGTTCGGGAAGTGAGAAGGTGAGCTACGAGTGTCGTGAGCTCATCAAATTTCAGGAAGATCTTCAACATCCTCTCATGCACATCTGTTGATGATCTAGAGTATCCAAAGAATCGACAGACATCGATCGAAGGAGTTCGATCAGCATCGGCCGTTGAAAGGGCTCTACAACGAGCTAGCACCCGTGAGGAGCCGATCAGATCGGGAGCCTCGTGTGGATGATCCACAGAGGCTAGACATACTGTATGGCTGTGTCACAATGATCAGACTCTTTCGACGGTGATCAGATTGCGGCAATCTACTACCCGCACAAAGGTATTGTGTTCTGAACACATTACAGTAAAGTGTTTACTGTTCAAATTCGAATTTCAAATTTAAATGCATGCATGCTGTATATCATATTTAGATCCTAGTGTAGGATAAATATATATTAATTAATTAGATTAATTAATATTTTTCACTGTAAAATCATAATTTTGAAAAAAATTTAAAATTATCATTTTACCCCCGCACTGAATTTTGCATCATAGAAGCCATGAAATCCAAAATGAAGTCTATGAAAATCAATAATGTATGGACATTGGTTGATCCACCTGAAGGGGTAAAACTCATAGGGTGTAAGTAGATCTTCAAAAAGAAGAGGGGCACAGACAGAAAGATGGAGACCTATAAAGTCCGTCTGGTTGTTAAGGGTTACCATCAGCGTTATGGTATTGACTATAATGAGATATTTTCTCCTGTGACAATACTCAAGTCTATTCAGATTATACTTGTGACAGCAGCGTATCTGGACTATGAAATCTGATAAATAGATGTAAAAATAGTCTTCATAAATGGAGAGCTAGAAGAAGAGGTGTATATGATATAACCTGAAGGTTTCATATCCACAGATGAGTCTAAGGTGTGCAAGCTTCAAAGGTCTATCTATGAACTTAAGCAGGCATCTCGGAGTTAGAACATGTATTTTGATAAAGTGATCAGAACGTATGGCTTCATTAAGAATAGAGAGAAATCTTGCATATACAAATGAGTTAATAACTCTGTGGTAGTATTTCTTATTTTGTATGTCGATGACATTCTCTTAGTTGGGAATGACATCCCTGTATTACAGAGAATAAAAATTTGATTGTCATCACAATTCTCCATGAATGACTTGAGAGAAGCATCCTTCATCCTTGGAATGAAGATTTATAGAGATAGATCTAAAAGGTTGTTTGGATTATCACAGTCAACGTACATTGATACTATGCTGAAAAGGTTCAGCATGGAGAATTTCAAGAAAGACTATCTTTCGATAGGTCAAAGAATTTCTCTCTCGAAGAATGATTATCCGACAACTCCTCAAGAGAGAGAGCATATGAATAAAATTTCATATGCTTCGACAGTGAGATCTATTATATATATCACGACATGTACATGACCGAACGTGACATACTCATTAGTAGTGAGTAGATACCAGTCCGATCAAGGTGAAAATCATTGGAAGGTCGTAAAGATCATGCTTAAGTATTTGAGAAATACTAAGGATCAGTGGCTTATCTATGGAGAATCCAACTTAAAACTTGTGAGGTTTACAAACTCTAATTTTCAATTGGATCATGACGATAGTAAGAGTATGTCAGGATATATTTATATCCTGAATAGTGGAGCAATCTACTGAAAAAATTTCAAGCAACACACTGTGGCCAACTCTACTTGTGAGGCAAATATATCGTAGCATCCGATGCTGCGAAGGAAGCTGTGTGGTTATGAAAGTTCATCAATGAGCTCAAAATGGCATCCTCTCTTGATGGCCTCATCTTGTTGTACTGTGACAATACTGGTGCCATTGCTCAAGCGAAGGAACCGAAGTCACATCAACGACCAAGCACATTTTGCATCGCTACCACCTGATCTGAGAGATCATGGATCAAGGTGACGTCGAGCTTCAGAAGATCGACAAAAAGGAAAACCTAACCAACCCATTTACTAAAATCCTCGACGTCAAGGAGTTCGAAGACTACAAATCAAAGATGGGTATATGATACTGTACCGATTGACTTTAGTCCAAGTGGGAGTTATTAGAAATTATGTCCCAAAGTCAATCGTCAATCTGTTGACAGTTGTGCTTATCATTATAATTGTATATGAATTATTGAATTAATAAATATTATTTAATTTTTTTATCACTGTGTACATCTCATTTTGAACTCCTGTTATGTGATGAAGTTCTTAGACTATTTGATTTGATAGGAGGATATATCGTTTAGTCTTTAAACTTTAAGTTCATGACCAAATGATATATTATTATTACAATGATAGCTATATCAAGTATAGGTCATTGTGTGCCATGTACGTTAGTTATCCTCTTAATCAAGAAGTGTGGAGACACTGACATGGCATGCAAGTGAGACGTAGGAGTACATCTCACTGAACGTGATCAATTGCTGAGCACTCTACTGTCAAGAGTAGCTCGTGAAGGATATAGGTATAAGTGTCGCTTCGACCTGAGATCACCATGATGACTTGCAAGTAACTCACTATGCTTTGATGTCGGACTATCTAAATTTTTAATTTAGTGATGAAAGATTTCTAGGCATAGTCAAATACTTGTAAAGTTGGTGTGTGAGCCAAAATAGAATTGACCCCTCCGAATAAGTAGGAGTTAATATATCAGTATATTTCAATTCAGCAAAACCTTGGTCGGAATAATCCATGTGATGAATTTTAAAAATTGAAATACAATATGGATGACCATATTAGGATTGGTAGTTAAACCTTAGGTCATCTTGAGCATTTAGATCAAAGAGATAAATTATATGGTAACCATATGTCAATAAGTTATTGAATGATGTTTTGCAATCTTTTGACCTATCCAGACATCGGGTATCATTGCTAGATGGTCACTTTGATTGGCATAAGAAGATTGTTCCCATACTACCGACTTGGTTCGAACCTATGGGGTCACACTCAAATAAAGTTTCTGACTGATCATATGGCTGATCAACGATTAAGAATCATTCTAAGATAAAACAGTCAATTTGATTGATGATTAACCCTATGCAAAAGTTGCAATAAATCAATTTGCTAATTATTGATGAATTATGAGAGGATTGATTAGTAATTAGATTACTAATTAATTCAATTTGATTGAATATTGAGGTTTGGATCGAATCTAATTGAATTAGATTCAATTTGGTTTAATCCAATTAGGTTATGAGATGACCTAATTGCTAAGGATGTTTGATTCCTGATATGATCAAGACTTGAGCTCGATTAATTTTTGATTTGATTAAAATTTGATCGAAGCTATTTACTATCTAATTAAATTAGATTTAATGGTCTAATTGGGTTTAACCTAATTTGGTTGGATTAAAAATCTAATTGGATGATAAAAATAATTTGAATTCGAATCCCTTGCATCTTCTTTATCTGCGCCCTCTTATTCTTCACATGAGAAATATTTTATGTGATTTTTTCTCATACTTAGAAACTTTTTTCAATCCTCATATAATTCTTTTTAAATTAAAAATTGGTTGGTTTAAATTTGAGTTCAAATTGATTTGAATTTGAATGAAAATCTAGAGTCCAAATTGAGTTGGACTCTCCTCTTCATGCCATCACATTTCTCTATGTATAAGTATTTTTACATGAGATTTTTTATACCATTCTGATATTGGTTGATCTCTCTCTAAGTTCATAAGATAAGGATAAAGTTTGATTCAAAATTTAATTCAAATTTGATTTGAATTGGTGATAAGGATCAACCAACACTTGAATTTGAACCAAAACAACCTTATTCTTATCCTTATCTTCCATGGGATGCCAACCTTAAAAGGAGATCAGTTTTATGTGAGATTAGAAGTAATTTTTGGTATAAGAAACTTGAAAGAGAAGACATAAAAAGTTGAGAGTGGGTTGGGCTTTCGTGCATGAGAAATAGAGGAAGTGTTCTTCCTCTCGGGCGTGAGCTGTGGATTGTAGGGTTTCATCTCTAGATTTTGTGAGAAGAAAAATATAAGATTAAGTCTTGTCCAATCTCTCACATCACTACCTTCTCGTAAAGCTTCATCTTCTGATCTAGAGAAGTTTAGGAGATTCAAAGAAAGGAGCTTGGATCAGCCATCCAGAGCCTTCGATACAAGCTAGCACTCCTGCAAAGGAAGATCCGATCAGAGCTTCAAGTGGATGATCTGTAGAGGCTAGACGATCTGTGCAGCTGTTCAGCATTAGTGAGAGCTTTATACTATCAGCTTTATACCATACTTATCAGTAGTGAAGATCATCGATCTATGAAAAGATGATGAGTTTGAACTCTATCGACATAATCTAAAAGTTAAATCAGATTCAGGACATCGATGTGATCGATGTAATTTATTATTTTTTATTAAATTTTATATATAAATTTTTTATATCATAGATTCTTAATGGTAGTTTAGATCAGATCTAAAATATGTTTAAAAAATTAAAATATTTAATCTTTTATTATTTTACTATAAAATTTTAAAAGTACATACTTTGAACACCCATTTTTCCTTCACGTGTAAGATACCAAAAGAGAGGTCTTCATGTGAAGAAAGTTTGGGTATGGTTTATGATGTGAAAAGGAGAGAGAAGGATCCTTTCTCTTGAGGTGTGCACAAAAATTTGAATACCAAATTTTTGATTCTAAGGATTTGGAAAGAGAGAATAAATTAGAAAAAAATTATTTTCTTCTTCATCTTTCTTCCACCTCTTCATCTCCTCTAGAAGTTTATCTTCAAACTTTAAAAAAATTTTAAAAATTTGAAAAAAAAGATCTAGATCGACCAAGAAGAAGATCTTCATACGAGCTAGTACTCTCGAGAAGATCGATCAGATCGGAGCTTCGAGTGAATTTTTTGTAAAGATCGGATGCATGTGCAGCTATGAGCAACCAGTAAGAATTTTCTCTACCATATCTCTCAGTAGCGAAGATCATCAATCTATACTCAAGTATCGAGTTCTGAACTCAGATTAGAAGTAGATGTGATCTACTGCTTACATACATACATACTGATTTTATCTTCAGTATTTTTTAGATTTTATATGCAACATATCATGTCATAGATCTTAGAGTAGGTTAATTTGATGATTAGATTGTTAGATGTGTGCCTTAGATGCCAGATCAACTGACACATTCCTGTACAAATCTAAGGGCAAATTTATAATTTTGACTATAAATGAATGAAAAGGATTATTCTTCTATCACATTGTGTACATTGTGTCTGTGATACATCCTTTGAGTTAGTGGGAATGTAAATTCATATTTTCAAGAGTTGAAAATTTAAGGCATGAATTTACATAACTAACTCATAAACAGCTCTTGACCATAGGATCATCACGAGGATAGTGATCGATCCGGAAGGTTGGTGTACGATCACTTTCTTAGAGTAGATGTGTCTTGAGTCTACGGTGTGGAGACACTAGAGTGAGAGTACAGGTATTCATTGAGAATGAAAGTACTGAGCGTGACCACTTCGAGCAGTCATAAGAAAGTCTACCTTCTCATCGATGACTAGCTCGATGCTGCAGTTGTGTGTCTAGTTCTTTGACCTAAGGTGCATCGACAGTTCATCTTGAGTGTGTTATGTTTGACTACACCATAACTCAATCTCCTAGCCATTTAGAATCCTGAGGTATATGTTGGCTGTAGCATATTCATTATAGGAACTAGGTCGCACAAAGATGGGATCTATCAATCCGGGTAGATGAGAGTAGTCCTATGATAATTGAAAGATCGAGTCCTTAAGCCCATAGCCATGATAGAGTGAAATAATGAAAAAGAGTTTTCTATTAAGGTTTCACATCGGACTCGGATCGATCGATTAACTCATATGACTGATGTTGGGTTTGACGAGTTCACCTTAACCCTAATTCAGTCGGGACTCATGATAGAGGAACTCAATCACACAGGTAACTGCATCGAGAGGTTCATCTTCAGTTCTGATGGGTTGCCACTGTTGGGAATAGTGTCCCAAAACCAATCGTCAGCCTGTTGACGGTTGTGCTCCTTTTGTATTAGTACATGAATTATAAATAAATAAAAATTATTTTGATATTTTTTCATCACAAATATTTTATCTTCTAATGAACTCCTGTGTTGTGGTGAAGTCCTTAGGACTATTTAGACTCGACAAAGGAGGATTTGTCGCTTAATCCTTAAACATGTTCGCGACCAAATGATACGTTGTTACCAAGCACGACAACATTTATCGAACATAGGTCGTTGTGTGCCATATGGGTTGGTTGTCCTCATAACCAAAGAGTGTGGAGACACTGGTATGGCATACAGGTGAGATGTAATGGTACATCTGCACTGAACGTGACCAACTCCAGAGCTATTTCTGCTATCAAGATTTGCTCCGATGGGATATGGGTATAAATGTCCCTCCGACCTGAGACCGCCACGGTGACTTGCAAGCAACTCACTGCACTTAGGCACTGGACTACCTGAATTTTTAATTCAACGACGGAAGGCTGCTGGGTCTAGTCAAGTACTTGACTTGTCGGTGCGTGTGTCAAGATGGGATTGACCACTCCAGTTTAGGAGCTGTGTACAGTCGTGTTTCAATTTAGCAAAATCTTGATCAGGGTAGTCCTAGTGAGGAGTCACAGGACTAATTGAGTTGAGCACGATTCGGATGATATCATCAGGGTTGACAGTTTAACCCTGAGTCGTCCTAAACACAGGGGTCAAAAAGGATGAATTATACGGTAACCATATTCACATAGGTTCTGAATGTTGCGATTGCGATTATTCGACCTATCCGGTCGTCGGGTACCATTGCTAGATGGTCACTTCGATTAGTACAGGAATTGGTTCTTGTGCTACCGGCTTAGGTTCGAACCTGCGGGGTCACACACATTAGTGGTTCCTTTCTGATCAGATGGCTGATTATGAGTCTTATGTGTCTGGGACTCTATGATTGAGAATTAGGATTCTTTGATCATGAGTTCCACATATTTTGGGTACCGGGGTCAAAATTTTGAATTTTAAATTTTGAATTTGAAATTTGAACTCTTTGATCAGGGTTTCATATCGATGGTCTCTGATGCCTGATTGCCCACCAAATTTGGACTCAATATTTATGAGAAGTTTAATTAATAATTTGATCACTAATTAACTCAATTTGATTGAGTAATTATTTTTGGATCAAGTCTAATTGAATTGGATTCAGTTTGGATTGACCCGATTAGGTTAAATGTTGACCTAATCGCTAAGGTGGTTTAGTCTCTGATTTGATCAGGGGTTAGGTTTAGTTAATTTCTGATTTGATTAGGATTTTATTGAGCCTAATTAAGCCTAATTAAGTTAGATTTAATTTATTCTAATTGTGCTTAACCTATTTAGATTAGGTTGGCTCAATTAGGTTCAAACCACTTTGACTTTTCTCCCTGCTCCACCTCACTTCTTCTGTGCATATTTAAATTCACGAGAAACAACTTCTCATAAATTTTCTCCACGTAGAAGCCATCCCATGCCCACCCTTGTGCACCAAATATCTAGATAAAAATAAGTTGGTTGGCCATTCAAATTCAAAAGAAAGTTTGAATTTGAATGAGCAACCAACTAATCCATGCGCCATGATCTTATCTTGTGTGCCCATATTTTATACGAGAAAATATTTTTCGTGTAAACTCTCCATGCACAAATCAACTCACGCCCCTTCTCTTCTCACACACAAGTGGATAGGGATGAGTTGGTTTTGCATTTGAATTCAAATTTGATTTGAATTCAAATGTGCAACCACTTATCTTTATCCTCTCACGTGGATAAGACACTTTCGACGTTATTTTAAAAAGAGGAGAAAGGTGGGACGTGCATAGAAATTTTAGGAGAGAAACTTTGGGGTGTGAGGAAAGTTTATGTGCAAGGTGAAGATCCAAAACCTTCCGAGAGAAAAAGAAAGAAAAGAAAAAAAATTGAGCGCAGGGTTTCTAGTGTGTACCCTAGGGTTTCTACCTAGGGTTTGGGAAGTGAGATTGGTGTGCCACGAGTGTCGTGAGTCCACCAAATTTTAGGAAGAGATCCATCAGCCTCTCAAGCAACCGTGCAAATGATCTGGAGCATCTGAGGAGTCGGCACACATTGATCGAAGGAGTTCGATCAACATCTGCCATCAAAAGGGTGAAATCACGAACTAGCATTCGTGAGGAGCTGATCAGACGGGAGCTTCATGTGGATGATCCACAGAGGTCAGATATTTGTGTGGCTGTGACGTGATGATCAGAGCCCCCCGACGGTGATCAGATTGCGGTGATCGACTACCCGCAAAAGGTGATGTGTTCTGAACACAGTACTGTAAAAGGTTTACTGATTCAAATTTGATTTTCAAATTTAAATGCATGCTGTTGTATCATATTTAGATCCTAGTGTAGGGTTAATTAGTATTAATTAATGAGATTAATTAATAATTCCACTGTAAAATAGTAATTTTAAAAAAGTTTTAAAATTATCATTTTACCCCTGCACTAAATTTTCGTTACAAATGGTATCAGAGCATGGTTCTAGAATATGATATACATATGCATGCGTAGATTAAGGTGTAATCTATAAGTTTAAATTTAAAATTCAAAATTCAAAATTCAAAAAAAAAAATTGAAATTTGAAATTTGAAATTTGTTAGAAGTTTCAAATTTGAAATTCAAAATTTGAAAATTGAAATTTGGTTGAAATCTCAAATTTAAAATTTGAATTTGAAATTTGAAATTTGAAATTTGAAATTCAAAATTCAAAATTTAAAATTCAAAGATTGGAAATTCAAAATTTGAAATTTGGTTGAAATCTCAAATTTAAAATTTGAAATTTGAAATTTAAAATTTGAAATTCAAAATTTAAATTTTGAAATTGGTATAGTTAGATATACTTGATCCAAGTAGCAAGTAATCTAATTGGGTTGGTTGCCATGGCCGTCCGGTCATAGGAGAAAAGTAGGGTTTAAAGGCCCTCTTTTTCCATTCGATGGGGTCTCCTATGACGGTAGGGGTGCCGATGCAATTATATCCCATGCCGATGAAGCAGTGAAAGGACTTAATTATAAAATTTATCATGAATATGTTAGATTAGATCTAAAAGAAAATTTATGATTTATTTTGAATTATTTTCTATTATGAAATGAGCAATAGGATTGCTGTTTATGAATTGTGCTGACCCGTTTGTGAAATGAGTCAACACATTTGGTGAACAAAAAATAAAATCTTTCAAAATTTGAAAATTATTTTCAAAATGCCAAATCCTGACCCATCAGTCCAAGTACTTAATTAAAAGAATTAAGTGTTGTCTAGTAGGTCTAGAATTGTGAATTAAGACCTAAGACAATTGCATAAACTTGTGGGTCAATGGGTTAGATGAATTAGGTCCATAATTGGGTTAGACCTAAGGTTAGCTTAAAAAATGGACTAAATGGAGTAATTGGTCAAATCTAATCAAAAGTTGAATTAGATTAGGTTAAGGATACTCTAGACTCAACTTCAATAGTTGTAGTTGAATGGGTCCATGTCTTTAACTAGACCAAGATGGACTTAATTCATGGCTACGCGGTGGAGCCCTATTTACTAAGTTGATCAAAATTAAAACTAATGAACCGGTTGGTGCTAAGGTAAGTTCGGCAGTTTTGACCAGTGGTTCTTAAGCGGGAGCTACTCGCATTGATTCGATCATTGACAAGTTAATGGCAAATCCCCACCACTGATCTCACTTACCTGGCCAATCTGGTAAGTTAGATTTTGATTAGATCACTTGGTGATTAGAGCTCACCCATGTCATTAGGTAAATCAGTGTGACTGATTTAGGTGCTCCTAATGCCAGCTTTAATTAAATCCTTTTTTAATCTGACTTGGTGAAGTCAGTGGGAGGATTGAAATTGGCTGGATGATTTCTTCTCTACTATTCTTTAATAAAATCCTCAAAATTATTAGGTCCCTAAAATGATTAAGTTATAATGATAACTAAGTCATAGCCTCCCATTAAGTGAGTGATAATGAGTCCATTAGTTCAATGATCATTGGAGGCCCAAAGGCCTGGTGCTCATTGACTAATGAAATTATTATTCATAATATGATAATTTGATTGAGTTTTTCTGATGGTGGTTAGGTTGGCCGGCCAAAGTCGGGCCTGATCATTTATTGGTCTGATTCACGAAATTAAGTCATGTTAATGGTTGGACCTAACCAGATCTTTTCAGTGGAGGTCAAAGCCTACTGATTAGGTTCTGGGGCAAAATCAATTACTAGAAGTTGTTTAGAGAAACAACTGGTTAAGAACCTACCCATTGATGCACATGGGTTGACCAACCAAAGTTGGGCTCGTGTGTAGTCTGTGTGGATTCTAGTACCCATTAAGGAATTAAAGTAATTCCTCGAATTGGAGGATGAGGCTACCAGTTCATAAAAATATTGAGAAAAACTTTAGACTAAAGTCCAAGTCTTTAGTATTAATTTATGTACTAATAGAGGTCTCGTTTTCCTTTATGCAGCTATGGCCACTACCCTATCGCTCCGATCATTATTAGATAATGACAAGCTTATGGGACCCAATTTCGATAGCTGGTATCGAAAATTGAAAATCATCCTTGAGCATGAGCGGATCCTTTATGCAGTAACGGATCCAGCACCTGAGGAGCCAGCTCCGAACGCTAGTAAGACGATCCGAGATACTTACTTGAAGTGGCTCAATGACCGCACCACCGTTCGATGTATTATGCTGGCAGCAATGAATGACGAGTTCAGTCGAAGGTTTGAGAACGCCCAGCCACAGGAGATGCTTCAAATGTTGAACGACTCCTTTGGCACGTCTGACGACATTGAAAGGCACAAAACTAGTTGTGCCATTTTCAATGCTCGGATGAGGGATGGGGCCTCAGTCACTGATCATGTACTGTACATGATCGAGATGATTGAGCGCCTAAGCAAATTGGGCTTTTCTCTGCACGAGCAGCTCGGTAAGGATGCGATCCTTAATTCCTTGCCCAAGTCCTTCCTCCCATTCCTTACTCATTTTCGAATGACAAAGCCTGCAGTAAACTACCATGGATTGTTGGGGTTGCTGCAGAACTTTGAGAAGGATCACCAACTCCATAAGGAGTCGGTGAATGTAGTGGGAGGGTCTTCTTCTCGTCGTCAACCCTTTGGGAAGGGGAAGAAGAACAAGAAGAAGAAAAATAAGAAGGTGCAATCTCATGCTGGGACAGTAGCACAGGGTCAGACCAAAAAGCGCAAGCACGACCAGAGCCAGGCGGAGTGCTTCTTTTGCAAGAAGCACGGGCATTGGAAGAGGAACTGTCCTCAATACATTGCCTCCCTGGACCCGAACAGGCCAAAGAAGAAGCAAGGTAATTATATGATAACTCCTTGTAACTTTTGATTTGTGATACTACTGCCTGGGTATTGGATACTGGAAACCCTTATCATATTTGTAATTCGATGCAGGGTCTGCAGGTCAGTAGGAGATTTGATGAAGGCGAGAGGTTCCTGAACGTTGGAGATGGAAGCAAAGTTCCAGTTCTAGCTTTAGGAATCATGAGTCTTGTAATCAATTTTCGTAATGTAATTCTGAGTGAATGTCACTATTGTCCAAGTTTTTTATTAAATATTATTTCTGTAGGCCTTTTGGCCATGTACGGTTATGATTTTTTAATAAAAGAAAATATTTGTAATATCATTTTGAATGGTGTTACAATATTTGTTGGATAATTAAATAATAGAATTTACTTACTATCACAGCCTGTTAATGTGGTTCAAAACTTCGGTAAACGCTCTAGAATAGATAATGTGTCAGAAGTCTACCTTTGGCACTGTAGGCTAGGTCATATCAATAAGAACAGGATAAACAGGCTGGCTCAAGAAGGAATTCTTGAAGTTAGTGATTGTGAATCACTTCCAACCTGTGAGTCCTGTCTTCTTGGGAAAATGACCAAGTCACCTTTTATTGGAAAAGGTGAGTGAGCCAGTGAACTCTTAGGTCTGGTACATTTTGATGTATGTGGATCCATGAGCTCAAGTGTAAGAGGTAGATTTTTCTACTTCATAACCTTCACAGACGACCTATCTAGGTATGGGTATGTCTATTTAATGAAGCATAAGTCGGAATCATTTGAAATGTTCAAACTATTCCGAAATGAGGTAGAAAAACAAACTGGGAAGTGTATTAAAACTCTTCGATCTGATCGAGGAGGTGAATACCTTTTCAATGAGTTTCTGACGTATCTAGGAGAGAATGAGATTCTCTCTCAGTGGACTCCTCCTGAAACACCACAGCATAATGGTGTGTCTGAAAGGAGGAATCGGACCCTGTTAGACATGGTTCGATCCATGATGGGGTTTGCTGGTCTGCCGATCTCCCTCTGGGGATATGAGCTCGAATCAGCTTGTTACCTTCTAAATAGAGTTCCGAGTAAGTCTGTAGCCAAAATGCCATATGAGATATGGATAGGACGTAAGCCAGTACTCTCGCACCTTAGGGTTTGGGGGTGTCCGACTTATGTTAAACGTTTAATTACAGACAAGCTTGGACCTAGGTCTGACAAGTGTAATTTTATAGGGTACCCAAAAGAGACCAAAGGGTATTATTTCTACCTTGCTGATGAGCAAAAGGTGTTTGTCAGCCTTAAGATAATTTTTTTAGAAAAGGAGTTCCTTAGTGAAAAAACTGTTGCCTCTAAGGTCGAACTTGACGAAGTTCGACAGGTGGAAAAACCGACACATGTTACTGAACCTGAACCGAATTTGATTAGATCAGATCCGGAGCCCATTGATTATGCACCCTTAAGGCGGTCTGGTAGAGTACCACATCAACCGAACAGATACTATGGTTTCTTGGTCCGGGATGGTGATCCTGTCGAACTTGATGAAAACGATGAGGATCCGATCACCTACATGGATGCAATGCAGAGACCTGATTCTGAGAAATGGCTAGAGGCCATGAAATCCGAAATGGAGTCCATGAAGGTCAACGATGTGTGGACATTGGTTGACCCACCCGAAGGAGTAAAACCCATAGGGTGTAAGTGGGTCTTCAAAAGGAAGAGGGGCGCAGACGGAAAGGTGAAGACCTATAAAGCCCGTCTGGTTGCCAAGGGATATCGTCAACGTTATGGTATAGACTATGACGAGATATTTTCTTTTATGGCAATGCTCAAATTCATTCGAATTATGCTTGCAATAGCTGTCCATCTGGACTATAAAATCTGGCAGATGGATGTGAAGACATCTTTCCTAAACAGAGAGCTGGACGAAGAGGTGTATATGATACAACCTGAAGGGTTCACATCCACAGATGAGTCTAAGGTGTGCAAGCTACAGAGGTTCATTTATGGACTTAAGCAGGCATCTCGGAGTTGGAACATACATTTTGATAGGACGATCAAAACGTATGGCTTCATTAAGAACGGAGAAGAGCCCTGCATTTATAAGTGGGCTAATGGTCCAGTAGTAGTATTTCTTGTATTGTATGTGGATGACATTCTCTTAATCGGGAATGAAGTCCCTGCATTACAGGGAATAAAGATTTGGCTATCGTCTCAGTTCTCCATGAAGGATCTGGGAGAAGCTTCCTACATCCTAGGGATGAAGATCTATAGGGATAGATCCAAAAAGTTGCTTGGCTTATCCCAGTCCACGTACATTGATACTATGCTGAAATGGTTCAGCATGGAAAATTCCAAGAAAGGATATCTACCGATAGGCCATGGAATTTCTCTCTCGAAGAGGGATTGTCCGACAACACCTCAAGAGAGAGAGCATATGGGTAGGATTCCATATGCTTCGGCAGTGGGATCTATCATGTACGCCATGATATGTACACGACCAGATGTGGCATACTCACTAGGGGTAGTGAGTAGATACCAATCTGATCCAGGAGAGAATCACTGGAAGGTTGTTAAAACCATCCTGAAGTATTTAAGAAATACTAAGGATCAGTGGCTTATATATGGTGAATCGGACTTGAGACTTATAGGGTTTACAGACTCTAGTTTCCAGTCTGATCGCGATGATAGCAAGAGTGTGTCAGGATTTATTTTTACCCTTAATGGTGGGGTTGTCTGCTGGAAGAGTTCCAAGCAGCACACTATGGCTGATTCAGTATGCGAGGCAGAGTATATTGCTGCATCAGATGCTACCAAAGAAGCGATGTGGCTGAGAAAATTCATCACCGAGCTCGGAGTAGCACCCTCCCTTGTTGGTCCAGTTTTGCTCTACTACGACAGCTCTGGAGCCATTGCTCAGGCGAAGGAACCAAAGGCATACCAGCGGACGAAGCATATTCTGCGCCGCTACCATCTCATCCGGGAGATCGTGGATCGAGGTGACATCGACCTTCAGAAGATCGATGGGAAGGAGAACCTGGCCGACCCATTCACTAAAGCCATTGCGGTGAAGGAGTTCAATGACTACAAGTCGAAGATGGGTATTAGATACTGCACCGATAGGCTTTAGGCCAAGTGGGAGATTGTTGGGAATAGTGTCCCAAAGCCAATCGTCAGCCTGTTGACGGTTGTGCTCCTTTTGTATTAGTACATGAATTATAAATAAATAAAAGTTATTTTGGTATTTTTTCATCACAAATGTTTCATCTTCTAATGAACTCCTGTGTTGTGGTGAAGTCCTTAGGACTATTTAGACTTGACAAAGGAGGATTTGTCGCTTAGTCCTTAAACATGTTCGCGACCAAATGATACGTTGTTACCAAAGATGACAACGTTTATCGAGCATAGGTCGTTGTGTGCCATATGGGTTGGTTGTCCTCATAACCAAAGAGTGTGGAGACACTGGTATGGCATATAGGTGAGATGTAATGGTACATCTACACTGAACGTGACCAACTCCGGAGCTATTTCTGCTGTCAAAATTTGCTCCGATGGGATATGGGTATAAATGTCCCTCCGACCTGAGACCGCCACGGTGACTTGCAAGCAACTCACTGCACTTAGGCACTGGACTACCTGAATTTCTAATTCAATGACGGAAGGCTGCTGGGTGTAGTCAAGTACTTGACTTGTCGGTGTGTGTGTCAAGATGGGATTGACCACTCCAGTTTAGGAGCTGTGTACAGTCGTGTTTCAATTTAGCAAAACCTTGGCCAGGGTAGTCCTAGTGAGGAGTCACAGGACTAATTGAGTTGAGCACGATTCGGATGATATCATCAGGGTTGACAGTTTAACCCTGAGTCGTCCTAAACACAGGGGTCAAAAGGGATGAATTATACGGTAACCATATTCACGTAGGTTCTGAATATTGTGATTGCGATTATTCGACCTATCCGGTCATCGGGTACCATTGCTAGATGCTCACTTCGATTAGTACAGGAATTGGTTCCTGTGCTACCGGCTTAGGTTCGAACCTGCGGGGTCACACACATTAGTGGTTCCTTTCTGATCAGATGGCTGATTATGAGTCTTATGTGTCTGGGACTCTATGATTGAGAATTAGGATTCTCTGATCATGAGTTCCACACATTTTGGATACCGGGGTCAAAATTTTGAATTTTAAATTTTGAATTTGAAATTTGAACTCTTTGATCAGGGTTTCATATCGATGGTCTTTGATGCCTGATTGCCCATTGGATTTGGACTCAATATTTATGAGAGATTTAATTAGTGATTTGATCACTAATTAACTCAATTTGATTGAGTAATTATTTTTGGATCAAGTCTAATTGAATTGGATTCAGTTTGGATTGACCCGATTAGGTTAAATGTTGACCTAAGCACTAAGGTGGTTTAGTCCCTAATTTGATCAGGGGTTAGGTTTAGTTAATTTTTGATTTGATTAGGATTTTATTGAGCCTAATTAAGCCTAATTAAGTTGGATTTAATTTATTCTAATTGTGCTTAACCTATTTAGATTAGGTTGGCTCAATTAGGTTCAAACCACCTTGACTTTTCTCCCTGCGCCACCTCACTTCTTCTGTTTATATTTAAATTCACGAGAAGCAACTTCTCGTAAATTTTCTCCATGCAGAAGCCATCCCACGCCCACCCTTGTGCACAAATATCTGGATAAAAATAAGTTGGTTGGCCATTCAAATTCAAAAGAAAATTTGAATTTGAATGAGCAACCAACTAATCCATGAGCCATGATCTTATCTTGTGCGCCCCATATTTTACACGAGAAAATATTTCTCGTGTAAACTCTCCATGGACAAATCAACTCACGCCCCTTCTCTTCTCACGCACAAGTGGATAGGGATGAGTTGGTTTTGCATTTGAATTCAAATTTGATTTGAATTCAAATGTGCAACCACTTATCTTTATCCTCTCGCGTGGATAAGATACGTTCGACGTTGTTTTAAAAAGAGGAGAAAGGTGGGACGTGCGTAGAAATTTTAGGAGAGAAACTTTGGGGTGTGAGAAAAATTTGTGCATAAGGTGAAGGTCCAAAACCTTTCGAGAGAAAAAGAAAGAAAAGAAAGAAAATTGAGCGCAGGGTTTCTAATGTGTACCCTAGGGTTTCTACCTAGGGTTTGGGAAGTGAGATTGGTGTGCCACGAGTGTCATGAGTCCACCAAATTTTAGGGAGAGATCCATCAGCCTCTCAAGCAACCGTGCAAATGATCCAAAGCATCCGAGGAGTCGGCACACATTGATCGAAGGAGTTCGATCAATATCTGCCATCAAAAGGATGAAATCACGAACTAGCATTCATGAGGAGCTGATCAGACGGGAGCTTCGTGTGGACGATCACAGAGGCCAGACATTTGTGTGGCTACGACGTGATGATTAGAGCCCTCCGACGGTGATCAGATTATGGTGATCGACTATCCGCAAAAGGTGATGTGTTCTGAACACAGTACTGTAAAAGGTTTACTGATTCAAATTTGAATTTTAAATTTAAATGCATGCTGTTGTATCATATTTAGATCCTAGTGTAGGGTTAATTAGTATTAATTAATGAGATAAATTAATAATTTACTGTAAAATAGTAATTTTGAAAAAGTTTTAAAATTACCATTTTGCCCTTGCACTAAATTTTCGCTACAGCCACCACATACTGCTAGGTGTCACTGATAGATTTTAAGAGTAATTAGAATGATATTGATGATCGATCATTCTAATTGTCTGAATCAGAAGAGTTCTGGTCCATCGAAAGGAGTTTCGATGATGTCGATCATGAGATCATGACATGTCTCATTACCATATGGAATTAAACCTAACTAGGTCACACAAATAAGGGTTAGGATCTGGATGTCATCAATTGGGCTAACTCAATTGATTTGGATTAGATCCAATTAAGTTCAAGGAAATCGTGCTAGCACACGATTGAGCCTAACTTTCTCCTCGTGTAATCTTTTCTGTCTCTACTGAGCCAAATATGATTTGACTCATCCAGAGAACCTTGAAAAGATTTCTCTCAATCTAAATGAAGCTTGTCTAGCTCAAAAAAGGCTTGTCTTAATTCATGAGATAAATTTAAGACAACACCTGCTAATTTCTAGCACCTGCCAATTTTATTTTAGGACATCTGTCAAAAATTGACATATGGGTCTTAAACTGAAGAGGGCTCATTGGAGGATTTTTGTGGAGTATCCATATGCCAAAATCTAATTGAATTAGGTACCATAATCAGATTATGGCATGAGCCCAATTGGATTAAAGTGGGCACCCCAAATGGATAAGAACCAAAGAGTCCTGATAAACATGGACTCTTTGGCGCCACCTTGATTGAGCTTATCCAATGTTGGTGCAAACTTAGGAGAGAGAGTGGGGTTCTTATCTGATGTGATTAGATGACATCACTCCATCAATCAAAATTTTTTTAGAATTTATTAAAATTTTTTGATTAGTTGAATGATGTGGCACTGCACAGCATACAGGGTCTATATAAACCCTACTGCGCCTAGGGTTTCATGGATGAAATTGTTTTATGCACAAAACCCAATAGCTGCTACCCCATCCCCTCTTCTCCACATCCTCCCTGCTCTCCTTCCTTCCCTCTTCACATTAAAAGAGTTGGACATCCATTTGGCAAAGATCCAAGGCGTGGTGATGCCTGGAACAGAAGGCTGTAGGACATCTTCGATAGGCTGCTGCTCCAATTTCAGAAGGAGTTCTGAAGTACTTTCAAATCAGATTAAGATCTGATTTTTGGAGTGTAGATTGGTGATGAAAAGACATTCTAATTTTGCCTAAGTGGATATCGGTAGAGGCCAGGTGCTCGCGTGGCTACATCAGAACCTCAGGCTGTGCAGAGATCATCTACAGGGTAATCAGATTACCCTTGAGGTACTTCTTCTTTCATCATAGATTTAGATTTAATTTTAGATTTTAAATATTAGATAATAAAATTAGATCTAGAGAATTAGATTTGAAATATGTAAGATAAATTTTTTTAAATTATTTCACACCAGATTTGATGAAATCTGGAAGATCCTACGTGAAAAAAATATTTTTCTCCTCCTTCAAGTGGTATCAGAGCCAGGTTGTTGGCTCTATTTCAGATCTAATTTAAATCTAATTTTAATTTTTATTTATTTGATATTAAAGGATTTCAGATGTCACATCAGATATGATAGGATCTAAAATTAAAATATTTAAAATTAAATCTAAGAAGATCTAACATGCATAAGATGCAGACTAGACTAGGATTAGTTGAATCCATGAATGGTCTTATATTTTATATTTTAATGAGATTAAAATATAAATTAAATATAATTTATTATTTATTTTTTTGATATTATAATTATTATAATTAAATCAAAAAATAAAAATAAAATTTTAATTATTTCATAAAATTGATCTGTTGCATGCCTAGACTAGTTGTAGAATTATTCTAGTAACTTGTCTAGAATAGTTTTTATTTTGAATAGTTCAATTTAAATTTTATTTTTTAGATATTATATGTGATGTATCATATCTGAAAGCATGTTAATTAGATTGATTTTTGATACATAAGATGTAAGCAAAGCATGTATTAGTTAGATCTTAAATTGTATATGTGATATGTTAATTTAGATCTAACTAGTTTTGTAGTTAAATTTATATTTCTGATTAAGGTGTTCCTCATGACTGTCCGGTCATAAGAACAAAGTAGGATTTTAAGACCCTCTCTTCCCATTCAATGGGGTGTTCATATGACGTGTAGGGGTGCCGTGCGTTCATCCTTAATCAGAAATCAAAACTTACTTTTCTGCAAAACCCTAGATCCTGAAATCCTAGGATTTATTTTACATGCTTTGTTTATGAACCCAAACTTAATTAATGAATTAAGCTTATGAAATTAAGTTAGGTCTAAAATTGAGAATTTCAAATCTAAGACATTTTCATAAAATTGGGTTCGGGCTTGGGTAGCTCAATTAGGTCTAGCGGTTGATCAAATCGAATCAAGAGTTGGTTAGGTGGGATCATGAAAGCTAATAATTGACCAGCCTAATAGGATTAAGTCTGGGTCAAGGTCGAATCACATTTAGATGTGACTCGATCAAGTTAAGACCTAATTTGGCTCAGTGGTTAGAGCTTGGATTGTAGGCTAACCTAATTAGTTCTGGTTCGACAATTTGGTGTCTAAGGTAAGTTGGGCAGATGCGATCGACTGATTTTTAATTGGGAGCTACTCGACTCGAATGCGTTCTTGTCGAGTTAATGGCATATCCCTCCCATCGGTCTCACTTACCTGGCCATATGTGTCGACTCAATTCTGATTTGAAGTGGCTAACAATTCGAGCTAGCCCATGCCACTAGGTTAGTCATAATTGTTATGACTATGTCAAGTCAAATTTAATGAGACCTAAATAAATCTTTCTAAAAAAAATATTAAATCTAGATCTTCCACCATTGTGGATGTGCAGGCCTTCCCTGGGTTGATTGTTTTCGGCTGGTTACAGTGGCTCAGTTGCACTGGGAAGATGCAACCATGTTCATTAGGCATTGGATGCTACAGATTAGAGCATGGGTTGGGCTCAATATTTCGGATATGGTGAGGGACCCAATCAGGAATCTAGTTCGTGCAAATGATGGGTTTGACTTAACTAAAGATTGGAGTAATATCCCGGACACGGAGAGCTTCATGAATTAGAGACCAAGTTTTGGGTGCACCATGATTAGAGAATCATTGGATAAGAGTTGTCCACTCATCGGTTGACCCATCACCAATAACTGTTAGGTGAGGTGGTGAGCCAGTCGGTGAGACCGCACCACCCACTAAAAATCACTGATCACAGAGATTTTCACATCTCTACCAAGGGAGTGTAGGGATCTAAGAAAATAGTGGGAGCCTAATTTGTTTAAAAATGAAAACCCTAAACAAATTGGTTGAGTCTGATTATAAACTCTAACTAGAAACTTTTGACTCTCTACAGGAAACATGTCTGCCTCAAACCCCCTGACCAAAATTCTAGACACCCATAGACTGACTGGACCCAATTTCAAAGACTGATTGAGAAACTACAGAATTATTCTGGATTTTAAAAAATTGACTCATGTCTTAGACCAGGACCCACCTGCCATACCAGCACGTCCGACTGCTGAACAGAGAGCGTCTCTGAAAAAATGGATGGATGATGATAACAAAGCAAGGTACTACATGTTGGGTGCAATGTCTGATGACTTACAGCGCCAACATGAAAATATTTTGACTACCTACCAAATGTTGGCTCACCTGCAAGAGTTGTTTGGTGAACAAAGTCGCACGGCCAAGTATCATGTCTGTCAAAGACTTTTTAAGGCCAAGATGCGTGATGGACAGTCAGTCCAAGATCATTGTTTGACAATGATCAAAGATCTTGAGGAGCTTGAGAAGCTCGATATCATCTTAGACAAGAATTTTCAGATTGATATGATCTTTCAGTCCTTGTCTGATGCATATGGTCAGTTCATCATGAACTTTCATATGCATAAGATGCAGTGTACTTTGGCCGAGTTAATGAACGTGCTAGTTATGGTTGAGCTTTCTATGAAGGGTTCAAAAGGCTCAGTTCTTACTGTGGAGCGAACTTCTTCCAAGAAAAAATCTTTTGAAAAGAAAAAGAAGTCTGCGAAGAAGCAAAGGTGGATGGGAAGAAGAGGAAGCAGAAATGTCCTCAGTACCTGGCCACCCTGAAGAACAAGAAGGATGGTCCTTCTGGAGGTATGCTCATTTTAGAGTCTAATCTTACGATTTCTTCTGCATCCAGTTGGGTGCTTGACTTTGGTTCTAGTGCTCATTTGTGCACTTCTATGCAGGGTCTTGAGGAGAGCAGGAGGCTGAGGGATGGGGAGATGATCCTACGCATCAAAAATGGAGCAAGAGTTGCTGCCGTGGCTGTGGGAACCTACCCTCTACGATTACCGTTAGGATTAGATTTAGTTTTAAGAAACTGTTATTATGTGCCTGCAACAAGCAGGCATTTGATTTCTGTTTCATGTTTAGTACAAGAAGGCTATGTGATTAGCTTTCATAAGGACCATTGTAATTTTTTTTATGAAAATAATAAAGTTGTAGATGATTTTCTTATTAACGATCTCTATCAGCTATATATTGATGTATCTATATTTAATATTAAGCAAAATATGAATACCATAAGAATTAAAAGGCCTAGAGATAGTCTAAATGATAAGTATCTATGGCACCTAAGGCTAGGTCATATAGCAGAAGATAGGGTTAACAAATTGGAGAAATCCGGACTATTGAGTCCATTGACTTTCGAGTCATATCCAGTTTGTGAATCATGCCTTCAAGGCAAAATGACCAAGCTTCCTTTTGTGAGACATGGAGAAAGGGCCACGACCTACTTGCCCTAGTACATACGGATGTGTGTGGCCCATTTGATGTGCCGGCTAGAGACAACTATGTCTACTTCATTACCTTTACCGATGATATGTCTAGGTATGGGTATGTGTTTCTAATGAAACACAAGTCTGAAGCCTTTGAAAGATTCAAAGAATTCAGACATGAGGTAGAAAAACAAACAGGAAAGCCCATTAAGGTTCTTCGATCAAATCGAGGAGGTGAATACCTTAGTCAGGAGTTCCTAGACTATCTTAAGGATAATGGTATAGTCTCTCAATGGACTCCACCTGGAACGCCTCAACTCAATGGAGTTTCAGAACGGAGAAATTGGACCCTATTAGATATGGTCCGTTCCATGATGAGCTTCACGGACCTCCCCGAATTTCTTTGGGGACATTGTCTTATGACAGTAATTTATATATTGAATAGGGTTCCCTCTAAAACTATTCCTACCACACCATATGAGATATAGCATGGTAAGAAGCCAAGTCTGAATCATCTCAGAATTTAGGATTGTCCAGCTCATGTCAAGAGACAGCAGGCGGACAAGTTAAAGTTCAGATCTTTTAGAGCTCGATTCATAGGATATCTTAAAGAGTCATTAGGATACTATTTCTATATTCTGGAAGACCATAATGTGATTGTGAGTCGAAATACTATTTTTCTTAAAAAATAATTTATTCAAGATGGTGGCATCGGAAGAATAGTTAAGCTCAAGGAGAATGTCTCCCAAGAGCAACGAGCTCAAGAACCTGAGGAACCTAATCAATCAAAACCAGTCCCAACACAACCTCTTCCACCTCGTAGATCGACTAGGATTTTTTGTCCTCCTGAAAGATACTTAGGTACCATACAAGAGGAAGTAGAGGAAATATTCCTCACGGGAAATGGGGCTCATGGTAATGACCCCAAGACCTATGATGAGGCAATATTAGATATCGACTCCGAAAAATAGTTAGAGGCAATGAGATCAGAAATTGACTCGATGCACTCAAACCATGTCTGGACCTTAGTAGATCCACCTGAAGGTATTGTATCTATTGGGTGTAAATGGATCTTCAAGAGAAAGATAGATGCAGATGGAAATGTGGAGACATTCAAGGCTAGGCTCGTAGCGAAAGGTTATAGTCAGCGCGAAGGCATTGACTATCAGGATATTTTTTTGTCCGTAGCCATGCTAAAATCCATCCGCACATTGCTTGCTGTTGCAGCCTATTTCGATTATGAAATATGGCAGATGGATATGAAAACGGCATTCTTAAATAGATATCTTGAGGAAGATATCTATATGGAACAGCCGCTTGGTTTCATATCCAGTGATGATGATCACAGGATCTACAAGCTACAAAGGTCCATTTATGGACTTAAGCAAGCATCTCAGAGCTGGAATACTCGTTTCAATGACGTGATCAAAATATTTGGTTTCATCAAGAATGAGGAGGAACCATGTGTGTTCAAAAAGGTCAGTGGGAGTGCAGTTGTCTTCCTCATATTGTACGTAGATGACATCCTCCTAATTGAGAATGACATTCTCATATTGACCTCAGTCAAAGTATGGTTGTCTAAGGAGTTCTTTATGAAAGATCTAGGAGAGGTATCCTTTATACTGGGTATTAAGGTCTATAGAGATAGACCAAATAGGATGCTCAGACTTTCACAGAAGATGTACATAGAGGAGGTGCCAAAAAGGTTTAGCATGAAAAACTCCAAAAGAGATTTATTACCTTTTAGACATGGCATTCATCTCTCTAAGAAGATATGCCCTAGCACACCTGAGGAGATTGAATACATGAGCAAGATCCCTTATGCTTCGGCAATAGGGAGCCTCATGTATGCATGCTATGTACATGACCTAATATAGCCCATGCTGTGAGTGTCACAAGTAGATATCAGTCGAATCCAGACGAAGAGCACTGGACTTCTGTGAAATGTATCCTTAAGTACTTGAGAAGGACTAAGGATATGTTTCTAATCTTTAAGAATGGAGAACTCCAGATTCAGGGATACACAGACTCAGACTTTATGTCTGATATAGATGATCGAAAGTCGACATCTGGGAGTCTGTCATTTGCAATGGTGGCGCAGTTAGCTGGAAGAGTTCCAAGCAAACGGTGATTGCTAATTCCACCATGGAGGTAGAGTATATTGCTGCATTGAAAGCTGAAGGAGGCATTCTGGTACAAAAAATTTATCACAGAGCTTGGTGTTGCCCAGCTATGCAACCCAAGAGGGGGGGTGAATTGGGTTTCTAAAAATTTTGAACTTAACTAATGACTTATGAAAAATATTTGTCAATAGCTAAATGAATGAGGAGAATAACCTTAATTCAAGATTAATTGCCAAAAGCAAGAATGCAAGAAAATAATGAAGAGTTAAAGAAAAGCAATTATGCACACCACAAACAAAAAGATTTATAGTGGTTCGGTGCCAACCTTGCACCTACATCCACTCTCCAAGCTCCTACTTGGGAATTCCAATCCACTAAACTTGTATTCAACCCGAATACAAACGTCGGAAACTCCGACACTAGCTATCCCAAGCTAGTCCACTTGTTTCCTGGGTACAAGCCAACCCAATACACTCCGATTCTAGGTTCGGATCAACCTTCTCTTGTTTTGAAATCCCTCCAAAATAAAAACAATCACTCAAACTGAGTAAAATAATTTATAGCACAAATAAGTACAAGAAAAGCTCCTTTAATGAGCGAATATAACTTTAAATACACTTTACTCAAGAGAAGAAGCCCCTTTTTGGATTTCCTCAAGGTGGATGGAGAATTGATTGAGCGCTTGAGGAGTTGGTAAGCTTGGATTGATGGCTTCTTGAAAGCTTTAAATGAGCTCTTGATTAGGGCTGAAAAGTTGGCTTGAGAAACCCTTTTTCAAATTTTCTCTTTTGAATGCTCTTGAATGCTCTCTTGAATGCTCTTCTTTTTCTTTTCAATCTCTTGCTGTCTCTATCTTGTTTTCCACCTTTTGAATCCTTTTATAGCTTTAAGAAATAGAGAAAAATATTCTAGGCTGAAAAAGAGCCGTTAGACCATATTAAATGAGCATTAAAAGCACTTAAAATGGGTTAAAAACTAGTCGTTGTGGAGAAATCCCATCACAGGGGTCGACTCATGAGTCGACTCATGCCTCAGGGGTCGACTCATGAGTCGACCTCTGTTGAAGAAACCAGAAAATAGGGTTCTGTAATTTTTGGTCTAAAACTGCAGGGGTCGACTCATGAGTCGACTCATGCCTTGAGGGTCGACTCACAGGTTGTGCCAAGCCAAAAAATCTGCATGCCAAACAGCTCATTGTGTCATGAGCTGACTCATGGGTCGACTCATGGATTTCAAACATGCATAACTTCCAAAATACAAGTCCAAAAATAATGAAATTTTTGCCAATAGATCACAAATCTTTTGTTCTACCAATTGATACTATTAAATCAGGATTTTGGTAAAATTATGATTTTGCCCCTGAAGAGCACAAAGACTTTTTCAAATAAAAAATATTGGTACCCCTTCAACTGCTTTGTAATCATCAAAATCAATCTAGAGAGCAACAATCTCTCCCTTTTTGATGATGACAAAATACTTGAACAAAAGCATTTATGTGAATCATGAATTTCAAAAAGATGCATTATAAGTGCATTTGCTTGAAAAGAAAATTGATTCTTTTGGCATGTGATACAAATGGTCATATGCATAAATAGTTTGCCCATTTGCTTAAAGATTTGAAAATTTGCTCATTGGATTATGTGATTTTGGTGTTAGAGTAGAAAATTTATTTTTGTTATCAGAGCAAGTTGTATCTTGAAAATTTGCTCATTCTCATTTGATTATTTAGTTTTAGTATCAGAGCAAAAATAATTAAGTGTACCAATGCATGTCTAAGAATTAATTGTAAAGTATATCAGAGCATGTCAAATTTAAGATGTATCAGAGCAAGTTTAAATTTTAAAGCATATCAGAGTATGTTTAAGGAGTAATTTTAAAGGTTGCTCATTTGCATTGTACTTAGCAATTTACTCATTGTATGTTTAAGTCATTTAATAATTTTGCTTTTGATATTGTTCTCCCCAATTCATTTTATTTTCAAGTCTTTTAATAATTTATAATTTTGCTTTTGATATGTAATAATTTAATAATTTTGCTTTTGATATTGTTCTCCCCAATTCATTTTATTTTCAAGTCTTTTAATAATTTATAATTTTGTTTTTGATATGTAATAATTTAATAATTTTGCTTTTGATATTGTTCTCCCCAATTCATTTTATTTTCAAGTCTTTTAATAATTTATAATTTTGCTTTTGATATGTAATAATTTAATAATTTTGCTTTTGATATTGTTCTCCCCAATTCATTTTATTTTCAAGTCTTTTAATAATTTATAATTTTGCTTTTGATATGTTTCTTTTTCTTTAATTTCTCCCCCTTTTTGACATCATCAAACATTATTAACTTCCCCTCTTTTTCTGAATACGTTTTCTCTTTAGTGTTTCTTCAAACTTCTAGTGCTAATCATTAATATTTGCTCCCCCTGAATACAGCAACATTAACCAAAATATGCCATAGATTACCATAGATATGAATCATCAACAAAGAGAAGTTGTTTCAACAAGGAGAAGATATATAACCAAAAGATGATTGACATCATTACAAAGAGTAGATATATAAATAAAAGATGATTAAAAACATAATTAATTCAATACATATTTCATATCATAAAAGTCAGCTAGCTAATGTCATTACATGGCCCAAAATACAGATCCTAGAAAGAACAAGAGACTAACACCTAGGATCTAGTAAAGCTCATGACTAGATGGATCGGAGTCATCAGAGATAGGGTGAGGAGATGATGGATCTCGACCAAGAGCACGTCCTCTACCCCGTCTGCCTCTGCCATGAGTGAAGGTGCTGGCACGAGCAGGTGAGCGAGATGAACTAGGAGGCTGAGAACGTTGAGAGGCCAAGGACTGGACTGAAAGAGTGGTCTAATGGAATCAAGAACGTTCAGTGCTCTCGAAACAGACTGAAGCAGAGCAGTGAACTGAGTAGATGCATGCTCACTCGAGCCTCTGATCTCTCTCCTCAATAACTCATAACCACCCTCCAATGCACCTTTGAGCCTGCCAGCCTCTGCAGTAAGGTCTGTGACCTCAATAGAGCTCTCCTATAGCTGAGGATGGGCCAAAGCTAAGACTTGCCCCTACAAGTCAAGAACTCTCCCAGTCAGTCTCCAAATGCTGTCCTCGAGCTGCTGAATCCGAATAGACTGATCTGAGATCAACTGAAATACAGTGGAGATATGGGGAATCAAGATCAGATCAGATGAAGTGGACCCTGGTGTAAATGTAGTAGTGCTCCACTGTCGAGAAAGCAAGGAAGCCACACGCTGAGATATCTGCTCGATCTGATCATCAGCCAATCTGAACTCTGAAGGAGGTGCTCTGCTCTCTGGCTGATGTACTGGTGTGTGCCTCCTGGTGAACTCTGAAGGGCCAGCCTCTGGATCTGGAACAAACTAGATATCTGGAGATGCTGCCCTGAAGTCATGGAGAGGAGATGAGGGACCTTCTTCTTCAGTTCTATCTTCTACTCTGTCCTCAGCTCTCTCCTCAGAACCCTTGATCCAACCACCATCAGTTTTAGTAAATCCCATACGGTGCAGAGTGTGTTGGTTGATGGTGTCTACGTGAGAAAGCTTAGCAGATGCCTCCCCCTCAAAACTGACTCCAAACCTCCTGAAAACTAGTGTGAGAGCCATACCAAAAGGCAGATGTGCCTTGGATCTGTTCAGTGTCTCTCTCATGGCCTCAATCATTAATGCATGGAGGTTTAATGGGGTTTGAGTGATCACATGAAATATTATACAAATATCTCTGCCAGAAAGGAGGTCATGCCTACCACTCCTAGGGAAGAAGAGCTTTGTCACTAATTGATGTAAGATCCTCATTTCAATTGACAGGGCAAGTGAATATCCCTCACAGGGCAAGTGAAGTATCTCTCCCAAAATAATAGGATCCAGACAGATATCAACTCCCTTAACTGTAGAAGTCACTGTTCCATTGCCATAATGCAGATTTTGATAAAATTCTCTAACCAGGTCTACAAAAGTAACTTCCTTGAGAGAGCAGTAAAAACCCCAACCCTGGTTTTTTATTTTTGTTCCAAAGGTGAAACCTTCTTTTTCAAAGAATCTAAAATCCATATTCTTTTCGGTTTCAACCTTCCTATCAGATAAAGGGATTTTGCTAGGGCTAAGGGGAGACTGAGAGGGACCTTGAGCTGACACAGAAGCTGGAATGGGAGCAGTGGAGGACTGAGCAGCTTGCCTTTTCCTGCGGACGTTTTCTTCCAGCTCACGGACCAATTTTTTTCTCTGAGGGAGCTTCATCTTTGGAGCCATTCTCACCACAATAGCAGGCAGGGAGACTCGGAGGATCAAGTGGATGAGTAGAAGAAGGGTTACAAAAGGATGGAGAGGGATTTTGGCGGAGAGAAGAGGCGGTTTTGAGAAGAACGGTGGAGGCTAGGGCACGCTCCAACCGCTTCAATCAAAGGAGAAAGATGCGAAAATCTCCTTTCCCAGGCGGTGATTTGTGGTGGAGAGGAGAAGGGAGAATATTCTTGAGCTAAATCCTTGGTTTTGGAGAGAATGAGGATGAGGATGACGGTTCTTGGAGGGAGGAAGACGAAGAGAATGAGTCGGCTCATGAACAAGCTTCAAGTTAAAAGGAAAGAGCCCGTGGAAAGTTGGCAATAATTTCAAGTATGCCATAGGGTCGATCCTAGGGGGTCGACTCATGAATCACAAAAATTCAGAAAAAATATGAATAAATTCTGAAAAAATTTAAAATTTTGGGAGAAGATATTTTGCTCAATGACAAGTTGTGAGAATGATAATCTTGAGCATTTAGGTCCAAGAGAGATGATGGAAATTGATCTCAAGTCAATTTCTTGGAAATGGAGAAACACTTAGGCATAAGGATCAAGAATTCTTAGATTTCTCCTAATTTCACAGAATCTATCCTCGCTAAGGGCCTTTGTAAAGATATCAGCTAATTGATTTTCAGTGCAAACATATTCAAGAATTATATTTTTGTTTTGAACATGTTCTCTTATAAAATGATGTCTTATTTCAATATGTTTGGACCTTGAGTGTTGAATTGGATTTTTAGATAGATTTATGGCATTTGTGTTGTCACATCTTATTGGTGTTTCATTAAGTTTGATTCCAAAGTCTTCGAGTTGTTGCTTAATCCACAAGATTTGAGCATAACAACTTCTGGCTGCAATGTATTCGGCCTCAGCCGTAGACAGTGCTACGAATTTTGTTTCTTGCTAAACCAGGAGATTAGGTTAACTCCAAGAAATTGGCAGGTTCCACTTGTGCTTTTTCTATCTAATCTACATCCAGCAAAATCAGCATCTGAATATCCTAATAAATCAATTAGTGAGTCCTTAGAGTACCATAACCCTAGAGTTTGAGTATCATTCAAGTATCTAAGGATTCTTTTAACAGGATTCAAATGAGATTCTTTAGGATTAGATTGATATCTAGCACACAAACAAACACTAAACATGATATCAGGCCTACTTGCAGTTAAATATAATAGAGAGCCAATCATACCTTTATAGTATTTTAAGTCTATACATTTACCTTCATCATCCTTGTCAAGCTTACATGAGGGCTCATGGGTGTGCCAATTGGTTTGGAGTTCTCCATTCCAAATCTTTTGAGTAGTTCCATAGTGTACTTGCTTTGGATGATGGAGATTCTCTCTTTTGTTTGTTTGATTTGGAGTCCGAGGAAAAAGATAAGTTCTCCCATCATGCTCATCTCGAACTCCCCCTGCATGAGCTTAGCAAAGTCTTGACAAAGAGATTCATTAGTAGACCCAAAAATTATGTCATCAACATAAATTTGTATTACTAACATATCATTTTGATTTCTTTTAATAAAGAGGGTTGTATCTACATTACCTCTTGAAAAATCATTATTTAGTAAAAATTTGCTTAGCGTATCATACCAAGCTCTAGGTGCTTGTTTTAATCCATATAAAGCTTTATTTAATTTAAAAACGTGATTAGGAAAAGCATGATTTTCAAATCCCGGAGGTTGTTCTACATAGACTTCTTCAGCAATATATCCATTTAAAAAAGTACTTTTGACATCTATTTAAAATAATTTGAATTTCATAAAGCAAGCATATGCAAGTAGAAGTCTAATGGCTTCTAATCTAGCAACAGGTGCAAAGGTCTCATCAAAATCAATTCCTTCTTCTTAATTATATCCTTTAGCAACCAATCTTGCTTTATTTCTGATTACATTACCATGTTCATCTAATTTGTTCCTAAAGACCCATTTTGTGCCAATTATTGAATAATTTTTAGGTCTTGATACTAAAGTCCAAACATTATTTCTTTCAAATTGATTAAGTTCCTCTTGCATTGCATTAATCCAATTATGATCATTTTCAGCTTCTTCAATAGTTTTTGGTTCAAGATGAGATACAAAAGCACAATGATTAAATACATCTCTAAGTGAAGAATGAGTTTTTACCCCATGTATAGGATCACCAATAATCAACTCCTTAGGATGATTGTGAACATACCTCCATTCCTTGGGTAGGTCATTTGTACCTTGAGGTTGTTCTTGAATTTCTTCACCTCTCTCATCTTGTTTGTCTTCTTGTTCCTCGTCCTCTTGAGTTGTTGAATCTTTCAGAGTGATCTCCTTCATTCCTTCTATTAGAGGATCTGCATCATCAACACCCTCATTCTTTCTTGAAGGAAGATCGTTAGATTCATCAAAAACAACATGAATGGACTCCTCTACTACTAAAGTTCTTTTGTTAAAAGCTCTAAAAGCTTTACTAGTGGAGGAGTAACCAAGAAAGATTGCTTCATCTGATTTTGCATCAAATTTACCAAGTCTTTCTTTACCATTATTTAACACAAAATATCGGCAACCAAAAATATGAAAATATGCAATATTTGGTTTTCTTTCTTTCCAAAGTTCATAGGGGGTTTTCTTTAAAATTTGTCTAATCAAAGCACGATTTAAAATGTAACATGCTGTGTTAATTGCTTCCGTCCAAAAATATCTTGGAAGGTTGCTTTCATAAAGCATGGTACGGGCCATTTCTTCTAAGGTTCTATTTTTCCTTTCAACTACCCCATTTTGTTGGGGTGTCCTAGGAGCAGAGAAGTTATGGCCAATTTCATTTTCATCACAAAAGTTTTCAAAGTCTTGATTTTCAAATTCAGTTCCATGATCGCTTCTAATATTTTGAATTGAAAATCCTTTTTCATTAGTGACTTTTCGGTAAAATTTAGTGAAAATATGAAAAGTTTCATCTTTGTGTGCTAAAAAGAAAATCCAAGTAAAACGAGAGTAATCATCTATAATTACAAAACCATATCGTTTTCCTCCTAGACTAGTGGTTCTAGTTGGTCCAAATAAGTCCATATGCAAAAGCTCTAAAGGTCTAGAAGTTGAAACAATATTTTTGGATTTAAATGAAACTCGCGTTTGTTTACCTAGTTGGCATGCATCACAAATTCTATCTTTTTCAAAATTCAGTTTAGGCAAGCCAAGAACTAATTTTTTCTTAATTAATTTTGAAAGAGAATGCATGCTAATGTGTGCAACTCTACGATGCCAAAGCCAACTAGTCTCATTAACTTTAGCATTCAAGGATACTAGGCATTGCATGTTTATTTTGGCTAAATCATTTAAATCTACCATATAAACATTGCCATGTCTATGTCCAATAAATTTAATGACATCGTTAATAGGACTAGTTACAATGCAAACAGATGATTCAAAAATAACTTTATACCCTTTATCACAAAATTGATCAATGCTTAGTAAATTATGCTTTAAACCATTAACTAGCAAAATATTTTTAATGTATTTGGAGGGAGTGATACCAATGTTACCTATACCGATGATCTTTCCTTTGCCATTATCTCCAAAGGTGACCATCCCTCCATCCTTAGCATCAAGCGTGATGAATTATGATTCATCACCAGTCATGTGTCTCGAGCATCCACTGTCAAGATACCATTTTCTGTTTCCTCCTTGGGATGCTAGACACACCTACAAGCAAAAGTCAAATTTTTGTTTTAGGTACCCAAGCTTTCTTGGGTCCTTTTTGGTTAGTCATAATGGTTCCTTTTGAAACCCATATTTTCTTTATAGTTGAGTTTGCAGATTTGTTAAAGAGGCAAGTGTATGACTTATGTCCTACTTTACCACATTTGAAACAAGTAATATTGGTAGACTTGTTACTTAAAGAGTTTACATAAATATTTTTCAGATATTTTTGTTTCTTCAAGAGGTTATAGCCAAGTCCAGCCTTATCATATACGGCTTTTTGATTATCAAGAATCATATTGAGTTTGTTTGAACTTAAGGTGAACTTTTCTACTATTGGTTTCAGCTTGGCAATTTTATTCTTTAAGCTTTGATTTTCTTGAAGCAAGGTGGATTTTTCAATTGAAAAGTTTTCAGCTTGTTTCAATAAGGATTGATTTTTTAATTTTAGCTCTTTGTTCTTCATCCCTAATTTCTTTAATTCATCAACTAAATCATAGAATGCTTCATGCAATTCTTCAAATGTAAAGTCACTAGGGGTTTCGGAAATTATCTCATTTTTGTGTGCCATAAGGCACAGGTTGGCTTGTTCGGTTGAGGTTTCCTCATCGGAGCTTGAGTCATCACTCGCACTCCATGTGGCCATCATGGCCTTCTTCTTGAACTTCTTGGGACCTTTCTTCAGTTGTGGACATTCGGATTTGAAGTGTCCCGGCTTCTTGCACTCGTAGTAGATAAGGGGTTGATCTTTCTCTTTTTCTTTGCTTTGTTCCCCTTTTGTGAATGGCCTCTTCCTCATCCCCTGTTTCCTTTTTCTCAAAAATTTCTTGAATCTTCGGGTGATGAGAGCCATCTCTTCATCCTGTTCTTCATCTTCAGTGTCATCAGTTTCTTCATCAGGAGGAGCTGTGGATTTGAGGGCAATGGTTCTTTTCTTTTTACTTCTTCCTCTTGATGTTGCTTCATGCTTAGCTCATGAGTCATCAAAGATCCAAGAAGCTCTTCTAGAGGTAGAGTGTTCAAGTCCTTGGCTTCTTGGATGGCAGTCACTTTGGCTTCCCAAGTTCTTGGCAAGGACCTGAGAATCTTTCTTACAAGCTCACTGTTAGTATAGGACTTACCAAGACTCTTTAAACCATTAATGATATCAGTAAAATGAGTAAACATTACAGTTATGGACTCATCATGCTCCATTTTAAATAATTCATATTTATGCACAAGCATGTTTATTTTAGACTCTTTTACTTAATTGGTTCCCTCATGGGTTACTTCTAACCTATCCCATATTTCTTTAGCAGATGAACAAGTAGAAATGCGATTAAATTCATTTGCATCAAGAGCATAATAAAGTACATTCATTACTTTAGCATTTAATTGGGCCATCTTCTTATCAACCTCATCCCATTCTTTCTCGGGTTTGGTTGATTCCTCACCATCTATAATTTTAATGGGTGTGTGAGGACCGTTCACTATGATACTCCACATATCATAGTCGAGTGCTTGAATGAATATTTTCATCCGAGCTTTCCAATAGGTGTAATTAGACCCATTGAAAAGTGGAGGTCAGTTGGTGGATTGCCCCTCGGCAAGAGAAGTACCGACGTGGGTTGCCATAGATCTTTGGCTCTTTGATTGTTTAGATCAAAGACGGGCTAGAGTACCGGGCTCTGATACCACTTGTTGTCCAGCTATGCAACTCAAGAGGGGGGGTGAATTGGGTTTCTAAAAATTTTGAACTTAACTAATGACTTATGAAAAATGTTTGTCAATAGCTAAATGAATGAGGAGAATAACCTTAATTCAAGATTAATTGCCAAAAACAAGAATGCAAGGAAATAATGAAGAGTTAAAGAGAAGCAATTATGCACACCACAAACAAAAGGATTTATAGTGGTTCGGTGCTAACCTTGCATCTACATCCACTCCCCAAGCTCCTACTTGAGAATTTCAATCCACTAAACTTGTATTCAACCCGAATACAAACGTCGGAAACTCCGACACTAGCTATCCCAAGCTAGTCCACTTATTTTTTGGGTACAAGCCAACCCAATATACTCCAATTCTAGGTTCGGATCAACCTTTCCTTGTTTTGGAACCCCTCCAAAACAAAAACAATCACTCAAACTGAGTAAAATAATTTATAGCACAAATAAGTACAAGAAAAGCTCCTTTAATGAGCGAATATAACTTTAAATACACTTTACTCAAGAGAAGAAGCCCCTTTTTGGATTTCCTCAAGGTGGATGGAGAATTGATTGAGCACTTGAGGAGTTGGTAAGCTTGGATTGATGGCTTCTTGAAAGCTTTAAATGAGCTCTTGATTAGGGCTAAAAAGTTGGCTTGAGAAACCCTTTTTCAAATTTTCTCTTTTGAATGCTCTTGAATGCTCTTCTTTTTCTTTTCAATCTCTTGCTGTCTCTATCTTGTTTCCCACCTTTTGAATCCTTTTATAGCTTTAAGAAATAGAGAAAAACATTTTAGGCTGAAAAAAAGCTGTTAGACCACATTAAATGAGCATTAAAAGTACTTAAAATGGGTTAAAATCTAGCCGTTGTGGAGAAATCCAGTCACAGGGGTCGACTCATGAGTCGACTCATGCCTCAGGGGTCGACTCATGAGTCGACCTCTGTTGAAGAAACCAGAAAATAGGGTTCTGTAATTTTTGACCTAAACTGCAGGGGTCGACTCATGAGTCGACTCATGCCTTGAGGGTCGACTTATGGGTCGACTCACAGGTTGTGCCAAGCCAAAAAATCTGTGTGCCAAACAGCTCATTGTGCCATGAGCTGACTCATGGGTCGACTCATGGATTTCAAACATGCATAACTTCCAAAATACAAGTCCAAAAATAATGAAATTTTTGCCAATAGATCACAAATCTTTTGTTCTACCAATTGATACTATTAAATCAGGGTTTTGGTAAAATTATGATTTTGCCCCTGAAGAGCACAAAGACTTTTTCAAATAAAAAATATTGGTACCCCTTCAACTGCTTTGTAATCATCAAAATTAATCTAGGGAACAACACTTGGAGTGATGTCATTGGATGTCATACATCTTTACTGCGATAATAATAATGCCATAGCCCTAGCTAAGGAGTCAAGATCTCACCAGAAGTCCAAGCACATCGAGCGATGATTTCATTTGATCCGTGATTATCTCGAAAAGGATTATATCGAGGTTAAGAGAGTCAACTCCACAGATAATGGGCAGACCCACTGACTAAGCCATTGGGCCAACAGAAGATCGAAGCCCATCTTGAGAAGATGGGACTTAGATATGTAGCCAATTGGCATTAGGTCAAGTGGGAGTTTGTTAGATGTGTGCCCTAGATGCCAGATCGGCTAACACATTCCTGTACAAATCTAAGGACAAATTTATAATTTTGACTATAAATGAATGAAAAGGGTTATTCTTCTATCACATTGTGTATATTGTGTCTGTGATCCATCTTTTGAGTTAGTGGGAATGTAAATTCATATTTTCAAGAGTTGAAAATTTAAGGTATGAATTTACATAACTAACTTATAAACAGCTCCTGACCATAGGATCATCACGAGGATGGTGATCGATCCGAAAGTTGGTGTACGATCGCTTCCTTAGGGTAGATGTATCTTGAGTCTACAGTGTGGAGACATCAGAGCGAGAGTATAGATATTCATTGAGAACGAGAGTACTGAGCATGACCACTTCGAGCAGTCATAAGGAAGTCTACCTTCTCGTCGATGACTAGCTCGATGCTGCAGTTGTGTGTCTAGTTCTTTGACCTAAGGTGCATCGATAGTTCACCTTGAGTGTGTTATAGTTTGGCTACACCATAACTCGATCTCTAGCCATTCGAAATCCTGAGGTGTATGTTGGCTATAGCATATTTATTGTAGAAACTAGGTCGTACCAAGATGGGATCTATCAACCTCGATAGATGAGAGGAGTAGTCCTATGATAATTGAAAGATTGAGTCCTTAAGCCCATGGCCATGGCAGAGTGAAATAATGAAAAAGAGTTTTCCATTAAGGTTTTACATCAGACTCGGATCGATCGATTAACTCATATGACTGATGTTGGGTTTGACAAGTTCACCTTAATCCTAATTCAGTCGGGACTCATGATAGAGGAACTCAATCACATAGGTAACTACATCGAGAGATTCATCTTCAGTTCTGATGGGTTGCCACCACAAACTGCTAGGTGTCACTGGTGGATTTTGGGAGCAATTAGAATGATATTGATGATCGATCATTCTAATTGTCTAAATTAGAAGAGTTCTGGTCTATCGAAAGGAGTTTCGATGATGTCGATGATGAGATCATGACATGTCTCATTACCATATGAAATTGAATCTAACTGGGTCACACAAACAAGGATTAGGGTCTGGATGTCATCAATTGGGCTAACTCAATTGATTTGGATTAGATCCAATTAGGTTCAAGGAAATCGTGCTAGCACACGATTGAGCCTAACTTTCTCCTCATGTAATCTTTTCTGTCTCTACTGAGCCAAATATGATTTGACTCATCCAAAAAATCTTGAGAAGATTTTTCTTAGTCTAAATGAAGCTTGTCCAGCTCAGAAAAGGCTTTTCTTAATTCATGAGATGAATTTAAGATAACACCTGCTAATTTCTAGCACCTGCCAATTTCATTTTAGGACATCTGTCAAAAGTTGACATATGGGTCTTAAACAGAAGAGAGCTCATTGGAGGATTTTTGTGGAGTGTCCATATGCCAAAACCCAATTGAATTGGGTGCCATAATTAGATTATGGCATGAGCCCAATTGGATTAAAGTGGGCGCCCCAAATGGATAAGAACCAAAGAGTCCTAATAAACATGGACTCTTTGGTGCCACCTTGATTGAGTTTATCCAATGTTGGTGCGAACTTAGAAGAGAGGGTGGGGTTCTTATCAGATGTAATCAGATGATATCACTCCATCAATCATAATTTTTTCAAAATTTATTAGAATTTTTTGATTGGTTGAATGATGTGGCACTGCGCAGCATATAGGGTCTATATAAACCCTGCTGCGCCTAGGGTTTCATGGATGAAATTATTTTATGCACAATACCCAATAGCTACCACCCCCTCTCCTCTTCTCTACATCCTCCTTGCTCTCCTTCCTCCCCTCTTCATGTTCAAAGAGTTGGACGTCCATCTGGCAAAGATCCAAGGCGTGGTGACGCCTGGAACAGAAGGCTACAGGACATCTTCGACAGGCTGCTGCTCCAACTTCAGAAGGAGTTCTGAAGTACTTTCAAATTAGATTAAGATCTAATTTTTGGAGCGTAGATTCGTGAGGAGAAGATGTTCCAGATCCTATCTAAGTGGATATCGGTAGAGGCCAGAGCTTGCGTGGCTACATCAGAACCTCAGGCTGTACAGAGATCATCTACAGGATAATCAGATTACCCTTGAGGTACTTCTTTTTTCATCATAGATTTAGATTTAATTTTAGTTTTTAAATATCAGATAATAAAATTAGATCTAGAGAATTAGATTTGAAATATGTAGCATAATTTTTTTTAAATTATTCAGCCCCAGATTTGATGAAATCTGGAAGATCCTACGTGGAGAAAATATTTCTCCCCTCCTTCATAGATTATATGCATGTTAAATTAATTTGTTTGATCTAATGATCTTCCATTATAATTTTTTTTAAAAAATTTTAAAATATATGCATGAAATCGCCTATGCATCCCAACAGTGGTATCAGAGCCTAAGTTCGTTATGACATAATTTATATGCATATTAATTCTAAAATTTAATTTTATTTAGATTTGATATATGATATCTTAGATCTAAATTTAATTAATAGTTGATCGTACAAACTGACATAAGGTTGTCCTGCTGTAGGATTTATCTCCTACAGTAAAAAGGTTAACCTAGTTTGTGTTGATCATTGATAAAATCTGATTTTATGTCATGCATGTGATATTTATGATCTGATTTAGATGTGATCTAATATTATAATTAGATCTAATATAATTTAGATTAGATCTAAATTTAAGTATATATAATATGTGATGAGATTAGATAATCCGATTAGCATGTACATAGATTGGGTTGATCACCAGACCGTCCGGTTATAGGAGTAAGAAAGATTTAAAGGTCCTCTCTTCTCATTCGATGGGGTGCTCTTATGACGTGTAGGAGTGCTATGTAATTAGATCCCATAAAAAAAAAAAAAGGAAGAACTTATTTTTCTGTAAAATTCTAGATCTTGAAATCTTAAGTTTGTTGAATGTGATACAAAATTGTATAAAAAATAAAACATCTAATCTATATGATTAAAATTATTTTAATCATAATAAAATAAAATTTTAAATTATAAAAATTTTAGATATGATATAAAAGTATTATGATTGATTTTATTTTAGTGTTATGCAAGAATTTTTTAAATCTGAAACTTCTTGGATCATGCTTACATGATTATTGAGCTAACCCAGTTTTGAACTAAATTGACAGTCTCCTTGTATAGCTAGCTCAATGTTGATTGAGTCGACCCAGTTTCAGAATAAAAAATCTTTGTATAAAATTTATTGTAAATTATTTATAAAATAAAAGATTGAAATTATTTCAAACCATAACCTAAACTCATGTTGATACTGAACTTAATTGAGAATTAAGTAGAGAATCGATTAGATCTAGAATTGTGAATTAAAGATCTAATGTTATTCGCATAAAATATGGAGGTATGGGTTAGCTCAGATCAGGTCCTCTTAATTGGGTTAGACCTAAGGTTAGAATCAAAGAGTTAATAGACTAACTAGAGAAATTGATTAAATCTAACCAAATATTGAATTAGATTAAATCAGAGTTTTTTTAGAACCAATACTATAGTTGTAGATGGTCAAGTTTATGTCTTTGATTAGACCAAATGGACCTTAATTGTGGCTCAGTGGTTGAACCCGAATCATTAGGTTGGTCAAATTGAAACCAATTAATCAATTGATGCCTAAGGTAAGTTTGGCATTTTGATTGATGGTTTTTAATTAGGTGCAACTTATCTGGCCATTTCGATGGTGTCTAAGGCAAGCTTAGCAGACCCTCCCACTGATCTCACTTTCCTAGATAATTTGATGAATTATGTCTTGATTAGATCGCTAAGTGATTTGAGTTGACCCATGCCATTAAGGTTAATCAGTGTGACTGATTTAGGTGCCATTTCAATTAGTATGATCCTGATCCAATTCAATGACTTAGTAAAGTTAGTGGGAAGATTGTGGTTTACTGATTGATCTCTTCTCATCTCTTCTTGAAACTAATTATCAAATCTTCTAAATTATTAGGTGTATAAAATGAGCTTGTTATGGGGATAACTAGATCATAGCCTCCCATTAAGGTGAATGATAATGGATCCATTATTTTTGATTGACATTATAAACGCCATCCATCTGGTATTCTCTCTGAATGATGGAATTATCATTCATCATATGATGATTCTATTGTACTATCTGATGATGGTTGGGTTGATCGAGCCATCCTCAGGCCTAATTATTCATTAGTTAGAAATACTGAGTAGGTTCATGTTAATGGTTTGACCTAATCGAAACTTTCAGTGGAGGCCCATCGCCTACTGAAATAAAATCTGAGACTAAATTAATTACTAAAAATTATTTGATGAAGTAATTGGTTGAGAACCTACCCATAGATGCATATGGGTTGACCAAGCCATCCTCGAGCTTGTATGCAGTCTATGTGGATTCTAGTACCCACTAAGAAATTAAGGTAATTCATCAAATTAGAGATAGAGTCTACTAATTCATATAAAATAGTGAGAGAATCTTTAGACTAAAGTTCAATCTTTAGGCTTAATCAATTCATAAACATAGAGATCTTATATTTTTCTTTCAGTTATGGCTAGATGTACATTGCTCCATTCATTGTTTGACAGTGCTTGATTTATAAGACCCAACTTCGATAATTGATATCGAAAGTTATGAATAGTTCTAGAGCATGAATAGATCCTACATATGATTATAGATCCAGTACCTAAAGTTTCTACATCCAACATATATGATGCGATTAAAGATACTTATCAGAAGTGGCCAAATGATCATATCACTATGTGGTGTTATCAAGAGTAGCAAAGAACATGAATTTAATTGTAAATTTGATGATGCTCAATGGAAGAAAAATTTTCAAATATTAAAAGAAGTTCTTTCATACCTCTGAAGATGTGTCTTCAGCGTGACAATAATTCTTTGAGAAAGAGTCTAAAATTAACCTAGATCTGGTAGAGTTTCTTGATCCGAACAGGCTAAGAAATTAGCAAAAGATTACTGAACAAGGTACTTATATGATAATATCTTGTAATTTTTTTATCTGTGATACTACTACTTTGGTATTGGATATTGAAAGTCCATACAAATTATTGCAACGACTTCAGATTAGTAAAAAGATTGGAAACAGCAAGAGATTTCTGAATGTTAGAGATGAAAATTATGTTCCAATCCTGGTTTTAGGAATCATTGAGCCTATTTTCAATTCTAAGAATATCATTTTAGTGATTGTCACTCTTGTCTAATGATTTTGTGATATCATTATGAATGATGTCAAAATCATGTGGATAATTGAGAAATGATATTTGTGAATGGTCACAGCCTGTTATTGTATTGTACACAATCAAACAAACTCCCTAAAATAGATAATGTCATAAAAGCCTACCTTTGATAATTTAAGCTCGATCATATAAATAAGAATAGGATCAATAGGCGATAATTCTTGAGGTCAATGATTGTGAATCATTATCAACCTGTCAATCCTATCTTTTTAGTAAGATGACCAAGTCATCTTTTGTTGGAAAAAGTGAATGAGCCAATAATGTTCTAAATCTGATACATACTGATGTATTGGATCTACGAACATATTTGTCATAAATTTAGATCATTTAAAATATTCAAATAATTTTATAATAAGGTAGAGAAATGAATTGAAAGAGCATTGAAGTCTTTTGGTCAGATCAAAGAGGAGAATACCATTCTGGTGAATTTTTGACATATCTAGAAGAAAATAAGGATTCTCTTTTATTGGAATCGACTTTGTTAGACATAGTTTGATCTATGATGGGGTTTACAAGTCTGTCAGTCTCCTATTAAGGTTATGCTCTAAAGACTGCTTGTTATATTCTGAACTGAATTTTGAATTAATCAGTTACAAAGACTCCATATGAGATATGGACTAGGCATAAGCCGATACTTTCTTACCTTAGGATTTGAGAGTGTTTGTTTTATGTCCAGCATTTGCAGACAGATTAGCTTAGATCTTGATCCTATATATATTCTTTTATAGGATAGCTAAAGAATTTAGGGGATATAACTCCTACCATGCTAAAGAACAAGAGTTGTTCTGCATTCCTTTCAGAAAAGGAGTACCTTGGTGAAGGTACTGATGCCTTTAATATAGACTCATGAAGTTCGATAGGTAGAAGAACCGACACAATCTGATGAATCCATAGAACCAGAGTTGATTAGATCAAACCTGAAATCCATTGTAGAGGCACCATTAAGGAGATCCGATAGAGTATCGTGTCCGTCGGATAGAGACTTCAATTTCTAGATCTGGGATGTGATCCTATTAAACTTGATGAGAAATAAGGATCTAATCGCCTACATGGATGCCATGCAGAGGACTGACTCCGTTTAGTGGCTTGGAGCCATAAAGTCCAAAATGGAGTTCACAAAGGTCAATGGCGTATGGACACTCGTTGATCCACACAAAGGGGTAAAACCTATAGAGTGTAAGTGGATCTCCAATAGGATCAGAGTAGCGCAGACAAGAAGGTGGAGACCTACAAAGCTTGTCTGGTTGCCTAAAGATATTGTCAACATTATGGTATTGACCATAATGAGATATTTTTTTCTGTGCCTGTTGCCCAGCTATGCAACCCAAGAGGGGGGGTGAATTGGATTTTTGAAAATTTAAAATTAATCTAGAACCACAAGGATTAAGTAATAAAAGACAAATTAATTGAAGTGAGTGATTTAAGCAAAGTGAAGATATTAGATGCAAGAGTGCAAGAAGAAAAAGAAAATAAGATAGAGAAGAAGTAAGCACACCATAAATAATCAAGATTTATAGTGGTTCAGTACCAACCTTGCACCTACATCCACTCTCCAAGCTCCTACTTGGGAATTCAAATCCACTAAATCGTATTCAACAAGAATACAACATTGGTACCTCCAACTCTAGCTATCCCAAGCTAGAATACTTATTTCTTGGGTACAAGCCAACTCAATATAATCCGATTCAAGGTTCGGATCAACCTTTCCATGTTTTGGAACCCTTTCAAAACTAAAGATCAACTCAAAAATAAAGTATAATAGTTAATCACATAAAAATATAAATGTAGCTCCTTTAATGAGCAAATAAAGCTTTAAATATACTTTACACAATAATGAAGAAGCTTTTCTGATTCTCCTCAAAGTTGTTGAAGACTTGAATGAGCTCTTGAGGGGTTGGTGAACTTGAAATAAAAGCTTCTTTAACTTCAAAAAGGCTCTTTGCTTAGGGCTGAAATGAATGCTTGAAAAATCTTTTCAAAACCTTCTTTGTTCCCTCCTTTAAGTGCCTTTATAGCTTCAAATGATGGTGGAGAGTAATCTGAGTAGTTTTAGAGCCATTGGAGATCATTAAATGATCATTAAATACACCAAAATGAGCTGAAAAACTAGTCGTTACAGAGTTTTTCCATCGTAGGAGTCGACTCATAGGGTCGACTCATACACATGAGTCGACTCATGGGGTCGACTACTGTGGCACAGAATAGAAAATGATTGTTCTATAATTTTGGCATGCACAGCAACAGAGGTCGACTCATAGGGTCGACTCATGCACAGGGGTCGACTCATGGGTTCGACTCAATAGGATGTGCCAGCCAAAAAATAGCATGCCGTTCAGCCCCTTTCGACATGAGTCAACTCATAGGGTCGACTCAATTTTATAAATATAATTTTTTTTCAAAATACATATCCAAAAATTTTAAAATTATCTCTAATAGATCATAAATCTTCTGTTCTTGCTCTTGAGGCTTTCGAGTTAGGACTTGATGAAATTTATGATTTTGCCCCTGATAAACAATAAATTTTTTTTCAAGCCAAAATTATTAGTAATCTCCTTAAATGCTTTGTAATCATCAAAATCAATTCAAAGAGCAACAATCTCTCCCTTTTTGATGATGACAAAACACTTGAGCAAAAGCAGAGTATAACATATATAAAGCATTGAACATGAATTTTAAATTTATGAAGATACATCACTTAAACATCATAGCTAGTTATTTGAATGAAATGCATCATGAGTAGTTTGAAGATCAATTTGAAATTTGCTTATAAGATCATTTACTTTGAAGATTAAATTAAAAATTACTGATAATTTTGATTCTTTGACACATTTGCTTGGACAATTTTGCTTATTACTCTCAATTCTATTTCTCTATTGCTTATTGCTCGATCTTGATTTTTGATTCTCTACTCTCTCTTTTTGACAGCATCAATTAAGATCTTAAGAGATTTTGAAGAGAGAAAAAAAGATAACATAAAGGATATATTTTCTCTACTCCTCCTTTTTGATACCATATTTTATTTCTTTACTCCCCCACTTTGATTGTTTATTTCTCTACTCCCCCTCATTATAGCAATCATAAAAGGTATATCAATTTGCTCATATAGAAGATATTGCTATTCATAATATTTTATAGCACAAATATGAGTTATTTTTCATATCTCATAATTAAGATAATTCAATTGATCCCAATCATAAACATTCATTGAAATTCAAAGCATATAAATATATATATCTAAAATGTGACTGAATAAATAGTCCCAATACAAATAAGTCAATTCAAAATACAAAAGTCATAGATAAAAACTATCCAAGAGTCAATCAGCCAACAAATACAAAGGCTATAAGCTAGAACCTACACATAAAAGACTAACTATGCTGGATCTAATAGATATCATGGCTAGAGGGATCAGAATCTGAAGAGTCAGAGATATGATGAGGAAATATAGGATCAAATCTACGGGTACGACCTCGACCACGTCTGCCTCGACCATGGGTAGAAGTACTGACACGAGTAGAGGGACGAGAGGATCCTGGAGCCTGGGAAGCTACAGTCTGTGCTAGAAGAGAAAGTCTAACGGTGTCCAAAAGATCCAAGGCTCTCGACACAGACTGTATTAGGGTACAAAATTGAGTAGAGGCAGTCTCACTGGAGCCCTTGATCTCTCTCCTCAAAAAGTCAAATCCACTCTCGAAAACTCCTCGAAGTCTAGCCGCCTCTGCAGATATATTGGAGACCTTTGTGATGTCCTCATGTGGCTGGGGATGGGATAAAGCTAATACTTGCCTCTACAAATCTAGAACTCTGTCCGTCAGTCTCAGAACACATCCCTCAAGCTCCTCAAGTCGTACAGACTAAGCTATGAGCATCTGAAAAATAGTAGAGATATGAGGGATCAAAGTCTGGTCTGAGTCATCCTGAGATGTCGATCTCTGAGCAAAGACTGAGATGGCAAACTGCTAAGATAAAATGGAGGCAACATGCTGGGATATCAGCTCAATCTGATCATCTGCAAGTCTAAACTCTGAAGGATGTACCCTGCTCTCTGACTGTAGAACTAAAGCATGCCTCCTCACTGACTCTGAGGGACTAGTCTTGTGATCAGACACAAACTGAATATCAGGAGATGCTCTGTGATCATGAAGAGGTGAAAATGGTCCCTCCTCCTCTGCATTCTCCTCAACACCCTTTGACCAACCACCATCAGTCTTTGAAAAACTCATGCAGTGCAGTGTGTGGCGGTTGATGGTGTCGGAATGAGATAATCTGACAACTGCCTCCCTCTCAAAACTGACTCTGAACCTCCTAAAGACCAGGGTGAGTGCCATACTATAAGGCAAGTGAGCCTTAGACCTGTTCAGGGTCTCTTTCATGGCCTCAAACATCAAAACAGGAAGGTTCAAGGGGGTCTGGGTGATCACATGGTACATGATGTAAATATCCCTACCAGATAAGAGGTCATGTCTACCACTCCTAGGGACAAAGAGCTTAGTCACCATGTGATGCAAAAGCCTCATTTCCACAGAAAGAATTTTTGCTTCTAATTTATTCAAGTTTTCAGTAAAAGTTCTGCCTAAGATAGCATTACTTCTTTCTTCTTTAATTGGGAGCTCTATATTAGTATAGCCTTTACAAGACAAGTGCAGAATTTATCCCAAATGCAAAGAATCAAGAATAATATCAACACCTTTCACTGTAGACTTTACTGTTCAATTGAAGTAACTTAAATTTAAATAAAATTATCTGACCAGATCAACATAAGTATTTTCCTTTAATAAATAGTAAAACTTCCATCTTTGATTTTTAATCTTTGATCCAATAGAGAACCCTTCTTTTTCAAAAAACTTGAAATCTATATTCTTTCCGGGTTTCACTTTTCGATCAGAAAGAGGTACCTTACTTGGACTGATTGGAGACTATGTAGAAGCTGAAATAGGATCTGGAGCTGGGATTGGAGTAGGAGAGGGCTCGACTGTTATTCTTTTTCTATGCACACTCTCTTCCAACCTGCGAACAGATTTTTTTCTTTGTGGTAGCTTCATTTTGAGAGTCATTTGGACAAAAGAGACTTACAAGGAGCTTAAGAGACTAAATGAGAGGTAGAGAGGAAAGAATTTTAGAAGAAAAAATAAGAATTTTGAGGAGGTAAATCACTGATTTGGAGAAGAGCGGTAAAATCTAGGGCATGCTCGAATCGCCCAAACGAGAAAAAAAGAGGAGAGGAAGTTGGTTCCTAAACGGGCGATTTGAAGGGTGAAAATCGGTGGGAAGAGCGATTTAAGAAAAATCTTCGATTTGAGGGAGAAGAGAGAGAGAGCTTTTGGTTTGGTGGGAGGAAGAAGAAGAAAAGAAGAAGAAGGGCTGAGTCAGCTCAAAAAAAAATTTCAATAAAATGAGAGCGCCCGAAGGATTTTGACAAAATTACAAGTTTACCCTAGGGTCGACCCGGGGGGTCGACTCATGGCATGAAAAAATTCAAAAGAATGATGGAAAAATTTGAAAAAATTTAAAACTTTGAGAGAAAGATGTTTACCCAGAGATTGATCATGTGAAGGATAGTTTTGAGCTTTTGAGCTCTTAAGAAAAAAGAGAGATGAGAATTGAGCTCAATAAATTTGGTTCAATAATTTTTTGGCATTAAGAACTTGAAATTAGAGAGATACTTAAGCTGATGGATCAAAGATTCTTAGTTCTCTTCTAATTTTATAAAATTTATCTTCACTTAAGGCCTTAGTAAAAATATCAGCCAATTGTTTCTCAGTACATATATAGTCAAAAATTATATTATTATTTTGAATATGTTCTCTTATAAAATGATGTCTAATTTTAATATATTTTGATCTAGAGTGCTGAATTAGATTTTTAGTTAGATTGATAGTACTAGTGTTATCACATCTTATGGGAGTTTTATTGAGTTTGATGCCAAAATCCTCAAGTTGTTGCTTAATCTATAAGATTTGACCACAACAACTTTCGGTGCAATGTATTCGGCCTCGGCCGTAGATAGTGCCACTGAATTTTGCTTCTTGCTAAATCAAGAGATTAAGTTAACTCCAAGAAATTGACAAGTTTTACTAGTACTTTTTCTATCTAATCTACATCCAGCAAAATCGACATCTGAATATCCTATTAAGTCAATTGATGAGTCCTTAGAATACTATAGTCCTAGAGTTTGTATACCATTTAAATATCTAAGAATTCTTTTAATCACATTCAAGTGTGATTCTTTTAGATTTGATTGAAAGCGAGCACAAAGACATACACTAAATATAATATCTGATCTACTAGCAGTTAAATACAATAGAGAACCAATCATGCCTCTATAAAATTTTAAGTCTATATTTTTACCTCATTCATCCTTGTCAAGCTTATATGATGGGCTCATGGGTGTACCAATTACTTTGAAATCCTCCATTCTAAATCTTTTGAGTAGTTTTCTTATATATTTGCTTTGAGCGATGGAGATTCTTTTCTTTATTTGTTTGATTTGGAGTCTAAAAAGAATGTAAGTTCTCCCATCATGTTCATCTCGAACTCCCCCTACATGAGCTTAGCAAAATCTTAACAAAGAGTTTTATTAGTAGACCCAAAAATAATATCATCAATATATATTTGTATAACTAAGATATCATCTTGATTTCTTTTAATAAAAATGGTTGTGTCTACATTTTTTCTTGAAAAATTATTATTAAGCAAAAATTTACTTAGCCTTTCATACCAAGCCCTAGGTGCTTATTTCAAACCATATAATGCTTTGTTTAATTTGAAAACATGATTAGAAAAAGCATGATTTTCAAAACTGGGAGGTTGTTCTATATAAATTTCTTTAGCAATATATCCATTTAGAAAAATACTTTTGACATCCATTTGGAATAACATAAAATTCATAAAGCAAGCATATGCAAGTAAAAGTTTAATTGCTTCTAATCTAGCAACAGGTCCAAAGATCTCATCAAAATCAATTCTCTCTTCTTGAATATAACCTTTTGCAACCAATCTTGCTTTATTTCTAATTACATTTTTATGTTCATCTTGTTTATTTCTATATACCTATTTTGTGCCAATTACTGAATAATTTTTAAGTCTTGATACTAAAGTCCATACATTATTTCTTTCGAATTGATTAAGTTCTTGTATTGTATTTATCTAATTATAATCTTTTTCAACTTCATCTATGGTTTTAGGTTCAAGATGAGAGACAAATGCAAAATGATTATACGCATCTCTAAGTGAAGAACGAGTTCTTACTTCATGTGTAGGATCACCAATGATTAGTTCCTTGGGATGATTGTGATCATACCTCCATTCTTTGGGTAGATCATTTGTACCCTGATGTTGTTCTTATTATTCTTCACCTTCATCATCCTGTTTGTTTTCATGTTCTTCATTATTTTGAATCGTTGAGTCTTTTAGGATGAGCTCTTTTATCCCTTCTATAAGAGGATCTGCATCATCAATATCTTCATTCTTCTTTGAGGGAAGATCATTAGTCTTATCGAAAACTGAACACCCAAATCTTTTGTTAAAAGCGTTGTTTGTGAAAAATTTTAGTGAGGCAACACTCTTCGATCTCAAAAAACTGAACAATTAATATTTTATTTAATTGCTATTTAACAATTAATTATATGTTGTTTACATAGCTGGATTTATCTTTGTATATGTTGGGAATTAAAAATAAAATAGGATTATTACCAAAAAAAATAAAATAGGATGTGAATAAAATACCCATAACAAAGACAACCAAACAAAGGGTGGACGCCAATTCCATTTTTGTTTTTCCTACTTTCTTCGATCTTTTTTTTTCCAATAAATTTATCATCCACACTCACATCAAGATTTATCCGTCTCCTTGGTTTGCAAGCATCCTAGGAAAGCGAGGGGGATGTAAAATCCAAAAGGAATAGATAGGCAAAGCAGAGCTAGCATGCCCATGCCTCACATGCCTGGGCTCTCTTGGGGGCCACACGGTGAGTCCCACAACCAAATCTGATCTACCATCTTTCTTTCGTCCCTTTTTCTTTCTTTCTTTTGGCAGCACCTTTCTTTCTTCTTTACGCTTGAAAAGTCCCCTTAATAAAAATAGGCTTGATTAAACTATACGGGTCAAAAGATATCACCGAGCTTAACACTAAACCCTCATAGTTTTTATAATAACGTCACAAGCACGGACGTGACGGACCACGCCACAAACTGACTCAAAGAAGCTTCAGTCAAGCATATAATAAAATTTTTTATTTGTATTTTAAAGTGATCACCGTCTAACGCAAGAAAAAGATGAGGGAAAGTAGAAAGCATAAAGCAGACGATGATGGATCCAAAGCTCTGACGCTCGGTCTTGTACCATAGCACACATGCTTGCTTGGATCCTCCGGTCTGTCCTCTATCAAGTCATGCGAGACTTGCTTCTCTCTCTCTCTTCTTCTTTCTCCTTTTTTTTTTTTTTTTGGGGAGTGGGGCTGACTCCTCTACTACTAAAGTTCTTTTGTTAAAAGCTCTAAAATCTTTGCTAAAAGAGGAATAACCAAGAAAAATAGCTTCATCAGATTTTGCATCAAATTTTCTTAATCTTTCTTTATCGTTGTTCAAAATAAAACATCGATAATCAAAAATATGTAAATATGCAATATTTGATTTTCTTTCTTTCCAAAGCTCATAAGGTGTTTTTTTTAGTATTGGTCTAATTAAAGCATGATTCAATATGTAACATGTCGTGTTAATTACTTCTGTCCAAAAGTACCTTGGGAGGTTGCTTTCATATAGCATGGTATGGGCCATTTTTTCAAGGGTCTTATTTTTTCTTTCTACTACCCCATTTTGTTGGGGTGTCCTAGGTGCTGAGAAGTTATGGTCAATACCTTTTTCATCACAAAACTTTTCAAAATCTTGATTTTCAAATTTAATTCCATGATCACTTCGAATATGTTGAATTGAAAAATCTTTTTCATTAGTAACTTTTTGATAAAATTTTGAGAACACATGAAAAGTTTCATCCTTATGTGCCAAAAAGAAAACTCATGTAAAATGAGAGAAATCATCAATAATTACAAAGTCATATCATTTTTCATCCAGACTAGTAGTTCTAGTGGCTCCAAATAAATCTATGTGCAATAATTCTAATGGCCTAGAAGTTGAAATAATATTTTTAGATTTGAAAGATACTTTTGTTTGTTTTCATAGTTGACATGCATCATAAATTCTATCCTTTTCAAAATTTAATTTAGGTAAATCAATAATCAATTCTTTTTTAATATGTTTTAAAAGTGAATGCATGCTAATGTGTGCAAGCCTATCGTGCCAAAGCCAACTAGTCTTATTAATTTTGACATTCAAGGCTACTAGGCATTGCATGTTTATCTTGGAAAGATCATTCAAATCTACCATATAAATATTATCATGTCTATGCCCAACAAATTTAATGCCTTCTTCATTGGGACTAGTTACTATGCATAATGAAAATTCAAAAATGACTTTATACCTTTTATCACAAAATTGACTAATGCTCAATAGATTATGTTTCAAACCATCTAAAAATAAAATATTTTTAATATACTTGGAGGGAGTGATACCAATGTTACCTATATCGATGATTTTTTCTTTGCTATTGTCTCCAAAGGTGACCATCCCTCCATCTTTTGCATCAAATGTGATGAATTAAAATTCATCACCGGTCATATGTCTTGAGCACCCACTATCAAGATACCATTTTCGATTTGTTTCTTGGGATGCAAGACACACATGCATGCAAAAATTAAGTTTTCACTTTAGGTACCCAAGTTTTTTTGAGTCCTCTTTGGTTTCCTTTTAGAACCAATATTTTCTTCACTTTAGAATTTTCAGATTTGTTAGAGAAACAAGTATAGGATTTGTATCCTACTATATCATATTTAAAGCAAGTAGTATTTAAAAATTTATTACTTGATAAGTTCGCATAGATATTTTTCAAAATTTTTTTTTTCTTTAAAGGGTTGTAGCCAAGACCGGCTTTATCATAAATGACCTTTTGACTATCAAGTATCATTTGAAGTTTAGTTGAACTAAGAGTGAACTTTTCTACCATAAGTTTTAACTTAGCAATTTCATTTTTTAAGTTTAGATTTTTTTGTGTCAAGTTTAATTTTTTATTTAAAATTATTTCATTTTCTTTTAGCAAAGATTAATTCTTTAATTTTAATTCTTTGTTCTTTATCTCTAACTTCTTTAGATCATCAACTAATATAAATACTTCTTGAAGTTCTTCGAAAATAAAGTCATCAGGAGTTTCAGCGTTTACCTCATTTTCATGTGTCATAAGGCACAAATTGGCTTGCTCATGTGAATCTTCTTCTTCGGAGCTTGACTCATCACTATCACTCCAAGTAGCCATCATAGCCTTTTTCTTGTACTTCTTGGGGCCCTTCTTAAGTTGTGGACATTCAGATCTGAAGTGCTCTGGCTTCTTACATTCATAACAAATAAGGGACTGCTCCTTATCCTTCTCTTTGCTATGTTTCCCTTTTGTGGGTGGCCTTTTCCTCATCCCTTGTCTTCTTTTCTTCAAGAATCTTTTAAACTTTTCAGTGACGAGGGCCATTTCTTCATCGTACTCTTCATTTTCAGTTTCTTCAGATTTCTCATCGAGTTGAGTAGTGGATTTGAGGGCGATTGTCCTCTTCTTCTTGATATCTTCTTCTTGATATTATTTCATGCTTAACTCGTGTATCATTAGCGATCCTAGAAGCTCCTCCAAGGGTAAAATGTTCAGATCCTTGGCTTCTTGGATTGCGGTCACTTTGACCTCCCACGTCCTTGGTAAAGACCTAAGAATCTTTCTCACAAGATCGCTGTTAGAGTAAGACTTACCAAGACTTTTTAGATCATTAATAATATCCGTAAAGTGAGCAAATATTTCAGTTATTGATTCATCATGCTCCAGTTTAAAGAGTTTATATTTATGTACAAGCATGTTAATTTTTGATTCCTTAACTTGATTGGTGCCTTTATGTGTTACTTCTAATCTATCCATATTTTCTTAGCTGACATGCATGTTGAAATGCGATTAAACTCATTAGCATTTAAAGCATAATATAAAATATTCATGGCTTTTGCATTAAGTTGAGCCATTTTCTTGTCAACCTCATTCTATTCTTTTTCGAGTTTGGTTGATTCCACACCATCAATTATTTTAGTGGGTATGTGTGGTCCATTTACTATGATACTCTACATATCATAGTCAAGTGCTTGAATAAAGATTTTCATCCGAGCTTTTCAATAAGTATAATTTGACCCATTGAAAAGTGGAGGTCAGTTTGTGGACTGCCTCTCAGCTAGTGAAGCACCAACTTGTGTTGCCATAGATTTTTATCTCTTTGATGATTAAATCAAAGTAGGACTAGAGCACCGGGCTCTGATACCACTTGTTGCCCAGCTATGCAATCCAAGAGGGGGGGTGAATTGGATTTTTGAAAATTTAAAATTAATCTAGAACCACAAGGATTAAGTAATAAAAGGCAAGTTAGTTGAAGTGAGTGATGTAAACAAAGTAAAGATATTAGATGCAAGAGTGTAAGAAGAAAAAGAAAATAAGATAGAGAACAAGCACACCACAAACAACCAAGATTTATAGTGGTTCGGTGCCAACCTTGCACCTACATCCACTCCCCAAGCTCCTACTTGAGAATTCAAATTCACTAAACCATATTCAACATGAATACAACATCGATACCTCCGACTCTAGCTATCTCAAGCTAGAACACTTATTTCTCGAGTATAAGCCAACCTAATATAATCTGATTCAAGGTTCGGATCAATCTTTCTACATTTTGGAACCCTTCCAAAATTAAAGATCAACTCAAAAACAGAGTATAACAGTTAATCACACGAAAATATAAATGTAGCTCCTTTAATGAGCAAATAAAGCTTTAAATACACTTTACACAATAATAAAAAGCTTTTCTGATCTCTTCAAGGTTGTTGAAGACTTGAATGAGCTCTTAAGGGGTTAGTAAACTTGAAATGAAAGTTCTTTAACTTCAAGAAGGCTCTTTGCTTAGAGCTGAAATGAATGCTTGAAAAATCTTTTCAAAACCTTCTTTATTCTTTCTTTTAAGTGCCTTTTATAGCTTCAAATGATAGTAGAGAGTGATCTGAATAGTTTTAGAGCTGTTGGAGATCATTAAATGAGCATTAAATGCATCAAAACGAGCTGAAAAACTAGTCGTTATGGAGATTTTTCGTCACAGAGGTCGACTCATAGGATCGACTCATACACATGAGTCGACTTATGAGGTCGACTACTATGGCACAGAATAGAAAATGATTGTTCTATAATTTTGGCATGCACAATAATAGAGATCAACTCATAGGGTTGACTCATGCATAGGGATCGACTTATGGGGTCAACTCAATTGGGTGTGCCAGCCAAAAAATAGCGTGCCATTCAGCCCCTTTCGACATGAGTCGATTTATAGGGTTGACTCAATTTTATAAACATAATTTTCTTTCAAAATATACATCCAAAAATTTTAAAATTACCTTCAATAGATTACAAATCTTCTGTTCTTGCTCTTGAGGCTTTCGAGTTAGGACTTGGTAAAATTATGATTTTGCCTCTGATAAACAATAAATCTTTTTCCAAACCAAAATCATTAGTAATCTCCTCAAATGCTTTGTAATCATCAAAATCAATTCAAGGAGCAACAGTGGCAATGCTAAATATTTTGGAGTTGAAATATGCATTTTGATAAGTGATCAAAATACATGACTTCATTGAAAATGAAGAAGAACCATGCAAATATAAATGGGTTAATAGTTCTATAAGTATATTTCTTATCTTGTATGTAAATAAAATTCTCTTAATCCAGAATGATATTTCTTATATTACAGAAAATAAAGATTTCACCATTATTATTGTTCTCCATAAAGGATTTTGAGAAAAGCATCTCTCATCCTAGTGATGAAGATCTATAGAGATAGATCTAAAAGATTTCTTGAGTTTTCTCAGTTCAACATACATAGAGTATTTATGAGTAGAATTTATTCTATCATTACACCATATATGAGACCAAATATGGTATACTCACTAGGGTAGTGAGTGGATACTTGCAAGATTTGGGAGAGAATTATTGAAAGGTTATTCTTAAGTATTTGAGAAATACTAAGGATCGATGACTCGATTATGAAGAATCTGACTTAAAACTTATGGAGTATGACTCTAATTTTCAGTTAGACATAATAATAGCAAGAACATGTCAGAATACATTCTAACCTTAAATAATGGAGCAATCTACTGGAAAGGTTCCAAGCAGAAAAATATAGTCAAATTCAAATTGTGAGGCAGAATGTATTACAACATTCGATGCTTGTAAGGAAGCTATGCGATTGTACAGATTCACTAGTAAGCTAGGAGTGACACCCTCTAATGATGGTCCTGCTATATTGTATAGCACCAGAGCCATAACTCATGCCAAGGAGTTGAAGTCTCATTAGCTTACCAAGCATTTTGCATCACTACCATCTTATTCGAAAAATCTGTTAAGGTGACATCAATCTTTAGAAGATCGATGGAAAGAAAAACTTGACCAATCTATTTACTAAAGCTCAGTATTTAGGAGTTTTAAGATGATAAATCAAAGATGGATATATGATACTATACTGATTAGCTTTAGTCTAAGTGAAAGTTGTTGAAAATTATATCCTAAAGTCAATCGTTTGATGATTGTGCTGATTATAAATATATATGAATTGATAAATAATAAAAATTATTTAATATTTTTTATCATAAAGATACATCTTCTAACAAACTCTTATATTGTGATGAAGTTCTTAGGACTACTTTGATCGATAAAGAAAGATTTATCACATATCCTTAAACTGGTTCGAGATCAAATGATACGTTATTACTAGGATGATAGCGATATTAAGTATAGATCATGGTGTGCCATATGCATTGGTTGTCCTCGTAATCAAATGATGTGGAGATATTGATATACATGCAAGTAAGATGTAGGAGTACATCATTACTGAACGTGACCAATTATGGAACACTTTGCTGTCAAGGATAGCTCGCAAAGGGTATGGGTATAAGTATCCCTCCGACCTGAGATCACCATGGTGACTAGCAAGCAGCTCACTGTACTTTAATGCTGGACTAACTGAATTTCTAATTTAGTGATGAAAAATTGCTGGGTGCAGTCAAGTACTTATCAAATCGGTGCGTGAGTCAAGATGGGATTGATCCCTCCAAATTAATAAGAGATATGCATCAGTGTATTTCAATTTAGTAAAATCTGGATCCAGATAATCCATGTGATAGATTTGAAAAAGATTAAAATATAATATGGATGATTTATCTAGGATTGACAGTTAAATTTTAGATCATCCTCGAATATTAGGATCAAAGGGATGAATTATACGATAACCATATGCCAATAGGTTCTTGAATGTTGCTTCGCCTTCATTCTACCGATCCGGACGTTGGGTCATCATTGCTAGATGGTTACATTGATTGATTTAGAAAGGTATTTCAATGCTACCGACTTAGGTTCGAACCTATGGGGTCACACTCAAAAAAAATTTCTGACTGATCAGGTGATTGATCAACAATTGAGAATCATTCAAGGGCTTAATCATCAATTCGATTAATGATTAACCTTATGCAAAAACTATAATAAATTAATTCACCAAGTATTAGTGAATTAATGGAAGATTAATTAGCCATTACATTATTGATTAGCTTAATTTGATTGAGCAAAAAGAATTATATAAAATCTAATTGAATTGGATTCAATTAGGTTTGACTCGATTAGGTTATGAGATGACCTAATCGCTAAGAGAGAATTATCTCTAATTTGATTAGAACTTTAATTCAATCAATTTTTAATTTGATTAAGATTTGGTTAAAAATTTATGAATCTAATTAAATTAAGTTTCATATATTTTATTTGGGCTAAACCAGATGTAATTTGGTTTGGATTCAAATAAAGAAATTAAGAGAATAGGACTCTTCTCCCTTGCACCAACCCGATTTGCACACCATATATCTCCAGCAAGGATCCTCTCTATCATGTCTCTCAGCAGTGAAGATCATTGATCCGCACTCAGGTATCGAGTTCTGAACTCAGATTAGAAGTAGATGTGATCTACTACTCACATACATGCATGCTGATTTTATCTTCAATATTTTTTAGATTTTATATGCAACATATCATGTCATAGATCCTAGAGTAGGTTGATTTGATGATTCGATCATATGCATGTTAGATTAATTTGATTAATCTAATGGTCTTTCGCTGTAATTTTTTTGAAAAAATTTTAAAATACATACATGAAATCGTCTACGTATCTCAACAAGTTCAATAGGATCATGTCCCGAATCTAGATATCGAAGTGTCTATACAACGGATGTGGTACTCTATCGGATCTCTTTAATGGTGCCTCTATAATGGGTTTCAAATTTGATCTAATCAAATTTGATTCTATAGGTTCACTAAATTATGTTGTTTCTTCTACTTATCAAACTTTATAAGTTTCACATTAAAGACATCAGTTCCTTCACCAAGGTACTCTTTTTTTTAAAAGAAATACCGAATAACTTTTATTCTTTAGTAAGGTAGAAGTTATATCTTGTAGATTCTTTGGGGTTACCCTACAAAATAATATATATAGGATCGAGATCTAAGCTAATCGATCTACAAATGCTTGACATAAACCAAATACTCCCAAATTCTAAGGTAAGAAAGTATCGGCTTATGCCTGATCCATATCTCATATGGAGTTATTGTAACTGATTAATTCATAATCCAGTTCAGAACATGACAAGTAGTCTCAAGAGTATAACTCTAAAAAGAGACTGACAGACTTGTAAACCCCATCATGGATCAAACTATGTCTAACAAAATCAATTCAATAAGAAAGGATCCTATCCTCTTCTAGAAATATCAAAAACTCATCGAAAAGGCATTCTCTTCTTTGGTCTGACCGAAGAGTTTTAATACTCTTTTCAATTTATTTCTCTACCTTATTAAAAAATTATTTAAATATTTTAAATAATTCAAATTTATAGTAAATATGTTCGTAGATCCAATACATCAGTATATATCAAACTCAAAACATATTAGCTTGTTCATCTTTTCTAGCAAAAGATAACTTGGTCATCTTACTAAAGAGATAGGATTGACAGATTGACAATGATTTACAATCACTGACTTCAAAAATTCTCTTGTTGATCTTATTCTTATTTATATGATCGAGCATAAATTGCCAAAGGTAAGAATCTATGACATAATCTACTTTAGGAGTTTGTTTGTTGTGTACAGTACACAAACAGGCTGTGACTATTCGTAAATACCATTTCTCAGTTGTCCACATGATTTTGACATCATTCATAATGATATCATAAAAGTCATTAGACAATAGTAACAATCACTCAAATGATATTATTAGAATTAAAAATAGGTTCAAGAATTCCTAAAGCTAGAACTAAAATATAACTTTCAGCTCCAATATTCAGAAATCTTTTGCTATTTTCAAACTTTCTACCAATCTAAAGTCATTGCAACAATTTGTATGGACTTCTGATATCCAATACCCAGATCATAGTATCACAGATAGAAAAATCACAAGGTGTTATCATATAAACACCTTATCTAGCAATCTTTTGCTGATTTCTCTTTCTTAGCCTATTCAGATTAAGGAACTCTGTCAGATTAGGTTAATCTTAGACTCTTTTATCAGTTCAGATTCATTAGTCCAAGCACGACTCTTTTGCACCTTCTTTTCTTTTTATTTCTCAAAGACTATTGTCCATCAAAGATACATCTTCAGAGGTACAAAAAAACTCCTTCAATATTTAAAATATTTTCTCCCACTGAGCATCATCAAATTTACAACTAAATTTGTGTTCTTTACTACTCTCAAAAAAAAATACCACATGGTGATATGATCATTTGGTCACTTTTGATAAGTGCCTTTGATCGCATCATGTGTGTTGGATGTGGGAACATCAGGTGCAGGATCCATAATCATATTTAGGATCCATTCATGCTCTAGAACTATTTGCAACTTCTGATACCATCTATCAAAGTTGGATTCTATAAATAAGTCACTGTCAAATAGTAAATGAAGCAATGAATATCTAGCCATAACTGAAAAGAAAATACAAGACCTCAATGTTTATGAATTGATTAAGTCTAAAGACTTAGACTTTAGTCTAAAGATTCTCTCACTATTTTATACGAATTGGTAGCCTCTACCTCCAATTTGAAGAATTACTTTAATCCTTTAGCGGGTACTAGAATCTACACAGACTGCATACAGGTCCAAGGATAGCTCGATCAACCCAATCATCATCAGATAGAACAATAGAGTCATCATATGATGAATAATAATTCCATCATTAAGAGAGAACACCAAACGGATGGCACTTGCAATGTCAATCAGAAATAATGGATCCATTACCACTCACCTTAATGGGAGGCTATGATCAGTTATCCCCATAACTAGCTCATTTTATGAGTCTAATAATTTAAAAAATTTAATTAATTTAAAGAAGAGAGAAAAAGAGATCAATTAATAGACTATAATCCTTCCACTAACTTCATCAAGTCACTTAATCAAATTGTGGTCATGTTGATCAAACTGATATCTAGATCAGTCACATTGATCAACCTTAATGGCATGGGTCAACTCGAATCACTTAGTGATCTAATTAAGATATAATCCATCAAATTGGTCAGATCAGTGAAATCGATGGAAGGATCTGCTAAGCTTGCCTCTTAGACACCATCAAAATAGCCAGATAAGTCACTCTCAATTAAAAACCACCGATCAAAATATCAAACTTATCTTAGACACCAATTGGTTAACTAATTTTGATTGGACCAGTCTAATGATTTGGGTTCAACTACTGTGCCACAATCAAAATTCATTTGTCTAATCAAAGATATAGACTTGACCATCTACAACTATTGTATTGGTTCTAAAAAAATCTTAATTTAATCTAATTCAATATTTGATTAGATTTAATCAATTTCTCTATATAGTCCATTAACTCTTTGATTCTAGCCTTAGGTCTAACCCAATTAAGAGGACCTGATTTGAGCTAACCCATGTCCCCATATTTTATGTAATGTCATTAGATCTTAAATCATAATTCTAGATCTAATCGATTCCATACTTAATTCTCAATTAAGTTTCAGCATCAACATAAGTTTAGGTTTAGGTTTGAAATAATTTTAATTTTTTTATTTTATAAATAATTTACAATAAATTTTATGCAAAAATTTTTTATTCTAAAATTGGATCGACTCAATCAATATTGAGCCAGCTACACAAGGAGACTGGGATAACTCAGTTCAAAACTAGATCGGCTCAGTAATTATGCGAGCATGTTTCAGATCTGAAAAATCTTACATAATCTTAAAATAAAATCAATCATAAACACCTTTTAAATTATATCTAAATTTATTATGATTTGAGATTTTATGTTCTTATGATTAAAATAATTTTAATTATATAGATTAGATATTTTATTTTTCATACAACTTTATATCACATACAACAAACCTAGGGTTTCAAGATCTAAGATTTTGTAGAAAAATAAGTTCTTTCTTTCGTATTCTTCTTCATGGGATCTAATTACATGGCACTCCTACACATCATAAGAGCATCCTATCAAATAGGAAGAGAGGACCTTTAAACTCTTCTTGCTCCTATGATCGGACGGTCTGGTGATCAACCCAATCCAAGTAGTTGCTAATTGGATCATCTAATCTAATCATATATCATATATGTTTGAATTTAGATCTAATCTAAATTATTTCAGATCTGATTACAATATTAGATCACATCTAAATCAGATTATAAACATCATATGCAACATATAAAATCAAATTTTATCAAAGATCAGTACAAACTAGGATAACCTTTTCACTGTAAGGGGTAAATCCCACAACAGGATAATCTTATATCAGTTTGTGCGATCAATCATTAATTAAATTTAGATCTAAGATATCACATGTCAGATCTAAATAAAATTAAATTTAGATTTAATATGTACACAAAATATGTCATAGTGAATCTAGGCTCTGATACCACCGTTGGTGAACGCAGGCGATTTCATGCATGTATTTCAAAACCTTTTCAAATAAATTATAGTAAAAAATAAATAAATAAATCATCTTAATCTAACATGCATATTATTAGATCATTAAATTAACCTACTCTAAGATCTATGACATGATATGTGGCATATAAAATCTGAAATAATCACATGATAAAATCTGCATGCATGGATATAAGCAGTAAATCATATCTACTTCTAATTTGAGTTTGAAACTCGATATCTAAGTACAGATCGATGATCGTCACTACTGAGAGACATGATGAGGATGATCTTTGCTAGTTGCTCACAGTTGCGCATGCATCCGATCTCTACAAAAAGTTCACTCGAAGCCCCGATCTGATCAATCTTCTTGAGAGTGCTAGCTCACGCGAAGATCTTCTTCTTGATTGATCTAGATCCCTTCTTCAAATCTTTGAAATCTTTTCAAAAATTGAAGATGGACTTATAAAAGAGATGTAAAAGTGAAAGAAAAATAGAGAAAAAAATAATTTTTCTCTAATTTATTCTCTCTTCCCAAACCCTTAGGATCAAAAATCTAGAATTTAGATTTTTGCATACACCCAAAGAGAAAGGACTCTCCATCTCTTTTCATGCCATGAACTCACATCCAAGGACCCCTCACCATGTAAAGCTCTCTGTGGTTTCTCTCTTACATGCACACACAAGTAAAACCCTTTTATTATGGTGTGTAAGGAGCAGGAGAGAAGAGTCCTAGAAATCTTGGACTCTTCTAAGAGATATCGCCTCCTCACAATTCCCATGCCAAATACACACCCCAAAATACTATGGGACACTCCTTCCCATATTTTTTTATGGTAAATTAGTTCTCCAACTAATTTTTTATAAAAAATTTCCACAAAATATCATACACATAAGGAGAAAAAAAATAAGTTGGCATGGAGAGGTTGTAGATAATGTCAAACATTATCTTTAAGGTATCCAATTTCAAATTAGATTTGAACATACTATTTAAAAATAGATCCTACCCAAATTTGGATGTGGGATAGAGAAAGGAAAGAACTCTTTGGCATGAAAAAATTTCATACAAAAACTATTTATGGATGGAGAAAGATGGCGTCAAAAATTATGGCGCAAGGAGAAGAAGAGTCCAATACAATATGGACTCTTGGATTCCTTAATTGAATCCAAACCACTCACATCTGGTTTAACCAAATAAAATATATGAAACCTAATCTAATTAGGTTTATAAATTTTAATCAAATTTGAATCAAATTAAGAATTGATTAAATCAAAGTTCAGATCAAATCAGAGATATTTCTTCCTTAGTAATTAGGTCATCTCATAACCTAATCGGGTCAAACCTAATTGAATCTAATTCAATTAGATTTTATTTAATCTTTTTTGCTCAATTAAATTAAGCTAACCAATAATCTAATTACTAATTAATCTTTTATTAATTTATAATACTTGGTGAATAAATTTATTGCAACTTTTGTATAAGGTTATTCATCAATCAAATTGATGATTAAGCCCTTGAACGATTCTCAATCGTTTATCAGCCACATGATTAGTCAGAAATTTTTTTTGAGTGTGATCCTATGGATTCGAACCTAAATCGATAGCATAAAAATAAATTTTTGAATCAATCGATATAACTATCTAGCAATGGTGATCCGACATCCGGATAGGTCGACTGATAGTGAAGTAACATTCAAAAATCTATTGGCGTATAGTTACCGTATAATTCATCCCTTTGATCCTAATATTCGAAGATAACTTAGGATTTAATTGTCAATCTTAGATAAGTCATCCACATTGTATTTCTATCTTTATAGATTATTCGGGCTCAAATTTTGCTAAACTAAAATACATTGATACATTAGCTCCTGCTAATTTGAAAAGGTCAATCCCATCTTGACTCACACACCGACTTGACAAATACTTGACTACACCCAAAAATTTTTTATCACTAAATTAGAAACTCAATTAGTCTGACATCAAAGTATAGTGAGATTTTTGTAAGTCACCATGGTGATCTCAGGTCGGAGGGACACTTATACCCATATCCTTTGTGAGCTATCTTTGACAGTGGAGTGCTCTACAGTTGGTCACATTCAGTGACAATGTATTCCTACATCTTACCTATATGCCATATCAGTATCTCTACACCATTTGGTATGAGGACAATCAATGCATATGGCATACAACGACCTATACTTGATATCGCTATCATCCTAGTAATAGCATATCATTTGATCATGAACCAATTTAAAGACTATGTAATAAATCCTCTTTTATCAATCAAATCAAATATAATTTTTATTAATTTATAATCAATTCATATACATTTATAATTAGCACAATCATCAAATGATTGGCTTTAGAATATATTTTCCAATAAAAATGCCATTAGGAAAGATATCGTTTTTAAACATGTGAGGAAATGATAAGCCCAATCTATGTGTACCAAAATTCTTACTATTGTACATTTAGGCTAATTCATTTGTGTTTTTCTACATGGTAGGACATTATGCGGGTTGATAATTTTGAAAGCTACGTTATTGAGGATTTCTCTCATGGAGAACAATATGATGACTGCATGGGATCACAAGAGTCCTAGATCGTATGCTTATAATAATCATATGACATATATTATGTTGGCGCATGTGTGGTGCTCCCAAGCCTTGGGAGGTCAGGAAAGGAGCCATGGGCTTGGCTCCAAGATTCTAGGATGCGTTTGGATCCTAGGGCTAGAATCGGTTTGGTTCTAGAGTCTTGAGATCCAGGAATTGGGATCTTAAGGGGGCTAACCCAGATTTAGACCAGATTTGGGTCCAAAAAGATGAGTGCATAGCAAGACATGACTGTTCATGAGCTTGGATGAGTGCATTCAGATTGCATTAGCCAAGAGAGTTTTTTGGGTCAAGCACCATTAGCTATATATATATATATACATAGGTTGTACTAGAGTTTTGGTGTGGAATGAAAGAAATCCTTTTCTCCCTTAACCTCTCTCTCTGGTTTGCATGTCACCCTATGTAGCAAGGAAGAAACCCTAGAGTGGGGGGGCACCTCCCACAAACCCTAGATGCCCTAGCGTTAGGAGGAGGAAGGCACTCCA